>NC_134719.1:13071071-13377857 GCF_049634645.1 Pelodiscus sinensis
GTTTATAGCACCTTAAACACATTTCAGGTGATTGAGAAACTGGGTAATACAGTTGCCTATGTCTGATGGAGGTGAGGAAACAAGGGGTTTTTTGTGCTTATAAATGCAATCAGCATGGTAAGCAAGGCGTGTCACCTTTGGTACAATGTACCTAATTCATTAAACTCATGCCTGTTTGTTAACCATCACATGGCATAGTTGGAAGGAAAGAGTTAACTATTCTGTGTCCTCCCTTTCCCCATTCTTGCCTTAATTAAAAGGGATGTGAATACAAATCCCTCTTTCCCTCAGGTTATTTCTCTTGTCTTCAAATGGCAACTATAAGCACTTTGCTTAATTAATTGACAGGTTACATAGTTGCACCCTGGCTTCTTTAAGTGTCTGTACTCTGCTGAGATGCTATTTTTCCACTTTGCAAAGGAGGAGTCTAGGAATGAAGAGTGCTTTTTAAAAAGTCAGATGTTAAAGCTTTATGCTAACTGCAGCTATACTATTTTAGATTCTCCTATTCCTCCCCATCCCTTCCACACAGAATCTTGGAAAAGCAATATGTTACAAACCTTTCCAGATTCAGGTTGTTGGTGCTTTTTTCTACATTTTCGGTGCTCAGGAAACACAGACCTAGGAAAGGTAGTTCTTGTATGTATGGCAGCGTCAAGTGTGGGTAAATCATTCATGGCAGCATAATCACAGAGATTATGCCTATTTATGAAGTATAACAATTCAGGCCTGCTGACGGGGGTGGAAGGAGGGAGAAAGGGGAAATTGTCCCAGGGCCAGGTGATTCAAAAGGGTTCAGGGTTCCCAGCCCTCACTGCAGTAGCAGCAACTGGAGCCCCGGGCTCTTAAAATTACTGTCAGTAGGAGGCAGCACTAAAGGCTGGCCGGGGGGACTCAATGCAGTATTGAGAGCTGGCTGGCTGCCTGAGCCCCGCCCTTTCTGCTGGAGGTCCCACCCCCACTGGACGCACAGGCTGTGTCTACACTGAGCCACTTATTCCGGAAAATCAGCCGCTTTTCCAGAATAAGCTGCGAGCTGTCTACACTGGCCCTTGAATTTCCAGAAAAGCAACGACGCTCTACTGTACAAAAATCAGCCGCTATTCCGGAAAAGCTATTCTGCTCCCGCTCGGGCATAAGTCCTTATTCTGGAACACTGTTCCGGAAAAGGGCCAGTGTAGACAGCCCAGTAGACTTTTCCAGAAAAAAGCCCCGATCGCGAAAATGACAATCGGGGCTCTTTTCTGGAAAAGTGCGTCTACATTGGCCACAGATGCTTTTCCGGAAAAAGGGCTTTTCGGGAAAAGCATCTGTGGCCAATGTAGATGCTCTTTTCTGGAAATACTTATAACGAAAACTATTCTGTTTTAAGCATTTCCGGAAATTCATGCCAGTGTAGACGTAGCCACAGAGTTCCCCCTTCCCACTTTGCCCAGAGACTCAGCAATTCTGTAACCCCCGTAACAATTGAACTGATGTAACATTTCACACAGCAAGGTGCACATAATGGAGGCTAGACCAAGTCTGAAGGAGGATACTCTAGAACACAGCAATTAATGGTGGTGATAAAGAGAAGGGATGGGGAGGCTCTTTAAACAAACACACACACCAGCAACACAGCCCATCTCAAGCATACACGAATCCTCTAGAGCCCTGTTTCACAATAGAATCCATGGTTGCCCTGCACCCTCACCAATCTATTAGGTGTCTTAGGGTTCTCCTGGTAGGGCCACAGCTTCCTCAAATCCCCATGAATTTCAGGAGGAGAAATAGGGTGTGGTTCAGGCTCTTTGCCGAGACAGCATCCAAAACACAATGTGGTGGGAAAGGAAACCAGCACACATGGAGAGTATCCTGCAAAGACTGGCATGGTGCTGTTGTGATCATTGGGTCTATACATTTATGCTTACTGTGAATTCAATTGTAAAACGTGAGTAATTTGGTAAGATGTCACAATAATCTATAAAAACAACAAAATGTTGGTGGGAAGAGTTGCAGAAGGGAGACAAAGACTGAATCAATCCAAATGAAAAAGCCTCCTGATTCTAACCCAAGGACTGTGTTGAGAGGATGCCTGGTGAACAAGAAACGTGTGGAACCAGAATTGATGTATTGGAAACTAGACTGAACTCATAGACAAAATGACGACAGGACAGTCCACCCACTACTCCCTTGGATGATTTAAGAAAAGAGTTTGGATAGAAAACTTGGCTACTGGAGTGACATTCACTATTATGGCTACCACTACACCCCTTTTTCCCAAGCCATCTTTAGAGATGTCCTCACCAGATTGCACCAGATCAGTCTACAGATGGGCAAATTTTTGCTCCACTCCCATCAGCAGCCCTGCCAGTAGGGTCCAGCAGGGCGACCAACAGGAGGTGAGCAGAAAGGGCAGCTTCCCTTGGGCCTGCAGATTTAAAAAGGTCCAGGGCTCCCAGCTGCCATGGCAGTGGCCAAGAACCCTGGACTCTTTAAATATTGTTGCTGCAGCTGCAGGGCTCCTGGCCATTGATTGTGAAGGACTGGCTGGGCAGGAAGGGCTGTTGCCCCAGCCACAACCATTCTGCCAGCCCTACCCCTTTCAGGGATCCAGGCCTGCCTTCCCTTGCTAGGGGTGATGGGACCAGTGCTGGGTGTGCCAGTAAGTCCTAGCATCTTCTTTCACCCCAGAGAGGAAGTCCTATGACATTACTCACCCCCTGGAATAGGAGACTCTCCTCTCCCTTTCCTTTCTCGCTTTACATCTCTTCCCTTTTTTCCTTCTGTTTAATGAGAGGTCAGGTTAAGCCTGACAAGACAACCTTTTTTTTTTTGCCTGTGTTTCACCAGCAGCAAGTCTGCAGGTGAGAGTCAACACTGGAGACAGAAGCTGTTTTCTCTACCTTGGCTGTTCTTCTCTCTCCCCTCTCATGCATCTTTTTTGTTCTGTAGGAAGAAGGCTTGGACTTCATTGGCTATACCACCAGCTCCAGCCCATCTCAACTGACTTCTCTTTTCCTCAAAAGGATAATTTCAAAATAGCCAATTCATACCATCTAGCTGATCAAATAAGAGAATCTTTCCTGCTGAAAAAAATTGAGCCAAAAACCCACATACACCTTTCCAGTGCAAGGGAAAGAAAACTTTCATTTCATGTCTTTTAAGTAATATCTTACAGTAATGCTTTCACATTTCTTTTTCTTTTCTGTGTCCTTAATAAACAGGTAAATGGATTTTAAGGGTATTTGTATGACCCAGATAGAGGTCTCTGTACACCATTTCATTTATGGAGATATACCTATCTCATAGAGCTAGAAAGGACCTTGAAAGGTCATCAAGTCCAGTCCCCTGCCTTCATGGCAGGACCAAGTACCATCCCTGACAGATTTGCCCCTAATCCCTAAATGGCCCCCTTAAGAAGGGAACTCACAACCCTGGGTTTAGCAGGCCAATGCTCAAACCACTGAGCTATCCCTCCCCCCAACAGAACAGAACTTTTTTTGAAAGTGTTTAATGTTGCTGTGTAAGTAGGTAATTCTAACCACTTTGGCCCATAAATTCCATTTAAATTAATACAACAGTAGCCTCAAGGTCCATGGGAACCACAGTGAGGAAGCTTCAATTCCAGATAGAGTAAGCCTTATGAAGAGCTTAGAAGTGAAACCTATTAGCCACTTGACAATAGAAAGACTGCTGCAGGGGTAAAGGCTGAGTTTTCCTTTTCAGTTGCCTCTTGTGGGTGAAGGCATATGAAAAGGTCAAGTCTTTTTCCTAGATCTTCCAAAAGCCAAAGGAGATCTTGCAGGAGTGGTACAGGCCTGTTGCCAAAAGATACAAGATGGAGAGAGATCACCAGGAGTATCAGGTGCTCAAACAGGGGAAACCCCACTGGACTTCCAGGAAAAGTTGGGTGGTTGAAAAAAAAAAAAATAGAACTAAAGTGTCCTGGAAGGATTCACATCCCCTTTAAGCTACATAAACCTCTTCCTGACAGGATCAGAGTAATTTCAAACCTGCCAGATCTGAGTAGATCCAACATTAAATGCAAACTTTTTACACAGATTCAGCTTGTGACACAAGAGGTCAGTTGTGCTCAGATGTACCATGTGGCTAATCTCGTAAGAGCAGCCATACTGGATCAGACCAAAGGCCCACGTAGTCCAGTGTCCGGTCTTCCAACAATGACCAATGCCAGGTGCCCTCAAAAGAATGAACAGAACAGGTGATCAAATTATCCATCCCCTCTTGCCCATTCCCAGCTTCTGACAAAGAGTGGCTAAGCCAATCCCTATCCATCCTTGCTAATAGCTGTTGATGGACCTATCCTCCTGGAATGTATCTAGTTGTTCTCCCAGTGCTAAGCAAGTGCTGTTTGTTTTATTTCTGTACCTCAATCCTGTATATTTCTCAAGCTACTAGTTGCTATATATTAAGTCTCAAGGTCAGCCTTCTGAGAGCGCATGAAAAGGTCCCAAGGCTGTGGTAAGAGGCAGATAGCTATAAATTAGAGCCACTCGAGCAATGAAAGAGGTTTCACTAAGTTATTATATTTAAAAGATTGCTAGACACTTACACAAAGTATTCAGTGAATTATTTGCCCTGCTATTACAATGTTTAGCAGGTACAGCAACAGCTTAAAAAGAGAGCCATAGACAGTCTCATGCTCGAAAGCTACAGATATTTTACAGCCAAGCAACAGTTTGTTTATGGAGAGCTTGGAAAGGGACATTAAGAAGTTTAACTTACTTCCCCTTCTGGAAATAAATTGCTATTCCAATAAAGATTAATCAAAACAAAGGCTCTGTCTTAGAGGCACAGCCGCGGCCATTGGTGCTGGTAATAGTGTCTAGCTAGGATCAGTCGATACATATATAAGATAACTGGCAATTTAATATTGATATAAGAAAACATAACCCCACTCAGAGACACTACCCATGCCAGATTTGAAAGAAAGAACTGCAGTTTCCCTTTGTGAAAGTTATGGGTTGGAGAAGTCTGAACAGAAAATGCATCAGAGAAGCTTGTCTTCCTAAACATTGAATCCTAACTGCACTCTGACCGTACCTGATACATTCCCTACAGCCAGCTGGAGTCTTGCCACATACTTCCTGGACTATGCTATTTCTCGTTAAGATATGCTCAGCGTGCATCACCTGTTAACTAGCTAGTGAGGTTTTCCCTGCAAATCAACCAGCGCTTGGGAGCAAGCCAAGAGGAGGAGTTCAGTACAAACTGGTATCAGAACTGACACAGAGAGAAAGAGCTGGTGGAGAACACAACACCCCTGACTGAAGTTTCTTTCCCAACCCCTTGAGTGACATTATTTCTACCAAAGAAGCAGAACAAGAAACCCAGCTAACCCCATCAAGCTATCAGCAGAAAGAAGACAAGCTGCCTGGGATGGTCTCCTCAGGCAATGCTCAGAAGTCAAAGATGTGAACAGGTATGTAAGTTACCTGACACTACAAATGAGAACAAAAAAAGTCTAACAGCAAACATATCACACCAGACATGCAGAATATCCAGTACCCTTAGCATCGGGAAACCAAAGAGCAGCAACAATAGAGCAATACCTACCACTTCCATGTCTTCTCAGCTGTCTAACAGCCCCCTCTGAGTAGCTCAGCGTTGTAGCATATTTTACTCTCCCTTTCTCCAGCCAGCATTGAGAGAGAGAGACACTTCCTCGTGCTCTCTCCCCAGCAGCTGTTAGCAATTACATGACAGAGCTGTAGGAGTGGAAGCCAGGGGAAGGTGGGGCATGCACAGTACACCTGAGGCACCAGTCCTGCAGCTCTCAAATCTGGCTCCTCCTCATTATCCAGTCCTTCAGTGGGGTGGAGTGCAGAGTATCTGCACCTGGAGACAGCTCTGCCTCACTCCCATTGATTTTCCTCAGAGCTTCTAAGGACATGGGCTGGGTACTGTAACCAAGGCATGGCAGCACAGGGTCACAGCTGGGGAAAGTGTATTTGTGGCATGTCAGGGCCTTTCACAGCCTCAGGTTCTGAGGTGGCAAGGAGCTGCCCAGGAATTATCCCTTCAACAGTGCAACCTGAATTCTGCCACAGTGCCAGTCACCATGCAACCTCCTGACTGCCAAATGGAGAAAGTGTATGTGAGGGCAGGGCAGAGACTAGAGTGAGGGGACTGAAGGCAGGTGAGAAGGACAGGACAGGCAAGTGAGTTGTCTGGGCATAGGAGTCCTCAGCAAGTGTATAAGTGAGTACAAAGAGCTTGTGTCTGAGTGGGGACAGGATGCAGAAGGAAGAGAAGTTGAGAGCAATCAGGAGGGGGGGCTGCGGAGTTAGGTGTACAGGAAAGGAGTGAGCGGTAAGAGAGCTCTGGAGGAGTACCCTGATTAGGAAATAGGAGTAAGGGGTATATCACTACAACCAGGCAGAGTGGTGCCAGAAGAAAGCATTGTACCTTCTTCTTATTGCATTTCATTCTGGATCGCTGCAGGGTTCTGTAAATCACTGTCATGCCCTTTGCACAATATAAGAGGTTTTGGCAAGAATGGTGCTTCTCATTAACCATTGCACCCCAGATCACTACTCTCCTTTGACTAATGTTATTGGGAGTTCTTCAGAAGTGAGACAAGCAGGGTTTGCCCCTATGTCTGCAGAACCTCCAAGACAGACAGGGGGGTATTTTCAAAAGTGTACTGCATTAGCCAAACTCTACCGTTAATTCCATCTGGTATAACATGCCCCCACCTGTAATTGTAACCCACATGCTTGCTTGGTGTGGGTCACTATCCCAGCTAGTAGAAATTAGACCACTTACAGAGAGAGAGAATGAGTTTGCTCTACAGCCTTAGCTGAGTGCCAGCTGACTTTTAGCTCAAGTGATAGAGACTCATGCACTGAGCTGCCGAGGTCCCAGGTTCAGTTTTGCCTCTCGGCGTTATGCAGTGGCAGCAGAGTTAGTCCAGCACTTCTAAAAATCCCACCCAATCTATCTAGGAATTTCTACATTTGTAGGGACAAGTCTGACTCATGCAGAATTCCCCATGACATTAGCATCTCTGTTCTAGTACTTGACCTGCATACACCATGCTTTTTGTATTTTTACCTTCTGACCTTAATCCCCTTTCATACTCAGTGCAAGCTATTTTTTTTTTTTTTTTTTGCATAAAGAAAAATGTGTTAGTCCAAACAAAAAAGTGATCTGGATTAATCGGTATATGAATCCTATGTATGTCTCCCACCACTGCCACTTATAACTAAGCAACTGCAATAATTTCTTGTCAGCCATATGTGTCAGTATGTCCTACAGGCTTACAAGGTCAGAGCCTGCAGTCCTTCCTGCCCTCCCCCTTCCCCTTTACTTGGAGAAAACTCTTAGTTGGCAAGTACACATCCCAAGCCATGGAAAGATTTATGTGTAAAATACCCATCTATGCCACACAAATGTGGGCTGTTTCTCTTACTAATTATTGCGTGTAAAGCAGGGCTACTCAACACACGACCTGTGGGCCGCATGTAGCCTGCAGCCCATTTGTTTGTGGCCTGCGGTGCGGTTTGGGTTTATGCAGGACTCAACACATGGCCCAAGGGTGGGATCCTTTGAATATGGACTCCACTGGGAACACGCTCCACAATGGCGAGTCAATAGAATGGTCTTCTGTTTATATGCATTTTAGTAGTTAAATTCCTGGACTGTCATTGCTCATTAAAAGTGCTGTCATATGGGTGGAAATCGGGTAAATGTTGCATTTTATTAATATCAGCAGAACTGATTTAAATGGGGCCTGCGTATTGTGTAGTCTTGCCTTAATCTTTATATTCATGCCCGTCAGTGTGAAGGAAGTTATTTGCATATATTTGTATATTTATTTGCATGTATATGCTATCATATTTAAGTTGTGGCCCTCCGCATGTGCTGTGAGTATCATTGTGGCCCCTGTGGCTTCCAAAGTTGGGTAGCCCTGGTAAGTGTTATTATACAGGTACTAAGTACTTATTACCAATTTTACTGAGGAGTAAATGAATGCTCAGACAAGTCATTGCTGAATTAGGACTAGCGATCAGATGCCCTGAATCTATCCCATACTCTTATCCTTGGATATCAACCTATTTCCATTCTGTGCTGTTCTGTCAGGCCTTCCCTTTGACACTAATCCTTTCCTCTTTACCAGCAGGAGGAATGAAGGATACAGCTATCGCATTTCATCAGCCCACCAGTGCTATCCATTATAAATCAGACAGCATGACAATTCCTCCTCAAGCATAAATAAGAGCCATCAGAGAGATGACAGCAGACATTTCCCCAGAGGGAAAGGGCTTCTTCCTTCTCGCCAGGTAGCAGAGCTTAGTAAAATCAAACATCCTCTCTAAAAAAGCCTAAACATATTTCATAGTCAGGTAGCTTCCCTTCTTTGTGAGCTATTTATCAGAGTCTTAGGGGCAGGACTGGCTTTTGTTATCACAGGGCTTATATTCCCTAGAGAATAGGCCAGAGGGTTCTGTCTGAACACGGTGACACTTTTCTTCAGAACAGATTTCTCAAAAAAGATGTGTTAGTCCCCATTGGCTTGCTGTTATCTTTCTGAGCATGAGAGCAGTCAATGTTCTCCTTAAGTCACAGAACTCATATCAAGGAAGAGACTTGACTGTTCAGTAACTGTTCACTATGTGCAGTCGTGCTTAACACCTACTCAGCTAAAAGCAGTGTAACAACTTTATGGGACAGTTATATGAATGAACAATATACAGATCTTATCCCTATGAGCCAGTAGATGGCACCCTTTGTATGTAATACAGATAGTGCTTTTGGGGTACAACACTCGCCTAACCATAATAAGCTTTGAATCGGCAGTACCCTGCCCTTTAGTTTGTTTTTCATATTGGAACAGATCCAGTTCCCTCTGTTGTTCATGAAATCACCCTCCAGCCTTTCAGCATCAGCTAGAAGGAAAGTCCAATTTCCAATCCTTCATAGGATCATAGGTTTGGAAGAGGCTTCAGGCGGTCATTGAGTCCAACACCCTGCTAAAAGCAGGGCCAATCCCAACTAAATCATCCCACCCAGGACTGTGTCAAGCTGGGACTTAAAAACTTCTAGGGATGGAGATTCCACCACCTCCCTAGGTAACCCATTCCAGGGCTTCACCACCCTCCTGGTGAAATAGTTTTTCCTAATATCCAACCTAGACCTCCCCCACTGTAACTTGAGACCATTGCTCCTCTTCAGCACAGTCTGACTTTCATGACACCAGTATGTGCTGGTTGGGCTACTGCAGCAGACGCAGTGGCATTTAGTGGGTTGCTGTGCTGCTGGACATGAAGTTGCTTAGTCTATGTGACAATTCCAGACCTCTCGATCATGCTGCATTTGCTAGGTTCTTCAGAAGCATGTGTCAGGTTTTGAAGGTGGAACATTGCACATGGGTCTTAGTTAAAACAAAAAGTCAACATATTATTCTACCCATTGGTTTGAGCCAGCAGTAGCGTGTTTATTAGCTGCACCTTATCCTTAACATAGATTGAGTATAAAACCCATCATACACCTTTCTTAGTGCTAATGTGATCTAAAAGGCAGAGGAGAATCATTGATAGACCCAAGGGATGTACCATCCCTTTGCTTTAAATAAAAGCTTTCTTTGCTGCTACAGTTTGATCAATGCAATGAGGCAAACTCAGATTCGTGTTCATGTGAAACTAAGGCTATGTCTTAACTAAACAGAAGATCGCTGCTGTCGCGAGCAATCTTCCTGGGTTCAATTTAGAGAGTCTAATTAAAGCTACATCTACACAGCTTCCCTCTTCCACAAAAGCTTACGCAACTGAAGCACAGATTAACATATTGCTGCACTTCATTTGCATAATTAATTAGGAGCCGTTTTTGCGCAAGAGGGAAACCTGGGGGGAGGATTCAGGAGGTCGGGCCAAAATGCGGTTGCAGCCTGCCCCTAAAACTGGTTCTGTCTGCCAGGATCCCACAATGCCTGACTTGGTGGCTGTGCTCACTGTTTTGTAATCTCTGCTTCCCTCCCCTTTAAAGCTCTGGGAAGTATCTAACAGCTGAGTTTGGGGAACAAACAAACAAAAGCAAATCATTGGAATGCTTCTGTTCTGCTCTGCTAGCAGGCAGGCAGACTGCTGTTGCAGGGGGAGGGCTGGAGAGACTGTTGTGCTGCATTGACATTCTTTAGCATGGAGAGCTCACAGAGCTATGAGGGAATCCCAAGAAGTGCAAGGATCAGCTCTGCCTTCCCATAACACCGCACTGTGGGATGCTTACCCCACAATGCTTTGCTCTGTCTGTTGCCAGGGAGCTAGCAACGTGGCCATGAAATGTTGACAAAAGGAGACAGAAAAACCAGTTTGGCTTTTGTCACCAAACTTTCCCAGGGTCGACATAGCCTGTGTAAGAGTGAGATCAGAATGAAAGCCCTTTTCTGGGGACCAGTCAGGAAAGCAAAATCTCTTCCTGAGTTTGGGAGAGCAAAAGACCAGATTTAGACTCGATAAGTCCTTCTTTATTTTCTAGCTCCTGTATACTTGGCACTGAGGACAAATAGTGTAAGAATTCCCTACTGCATTGGTTTCCCAGACACTTAACAGGTCCATAGTCTGGTTCTGTACACCAATAGGCCTGAGACACCCAAAAGTCTGAAGCCTTAGTTCTGCCTTGGTGACCTCAGCCCAGTCATTGAGGATAAGGAGGCACAGGGTTAGTTTACCTCGTGACAGAGAAAAATTCCTAACAAGGCACTGCCACGAAGCAGACTCACCATCCTGGCACCTCCAGCTGGTCGCTCTGGGAATTAGCTCGCTGGATGCCTCCCTCTTGCTGGGGTCTCCCCGTGTTTCTTTGTCCCCGGCATCCTCTTCAGGACACCGCCCCCTGGCAGTGCCCACTCTAGATTCTGAGCCCCCCCCTTCTGGGGGTTGTTTAGCCTGTTTGCACTCCAGGGTCCTCCCTTCCCCAGGGCACCCTGTTCTCCTCCCAGGGAACATCCAGCTCCCCTGTACCCACCTTGCCTCAGTGACCCACTGCCAGGCTTCATCTAGGGGCAAACTGCAGTCTGTAATGGTCACTCATCACTGGCAAAGGGGTGTGGACCTGCTGCCCTTGCCTATCATGGCTGCCTTTCTACAGCCCTAGTAGTCTCAGGCCTTGCTTCAGGCCCTGCAGCCTGGGAGCTCGCTTGGCCAGAGCTTCCCCAGTTCTGCCTTCCTTCCCCAGCACTTCTCTACCTCCAGGAACCCTCTGGCTTTCCTAGCAGTCAGGTCCCTACCAGGGCCGGCTTGAGCCATTTTGGTGCCCTGGGCCCAGGTGCGCAGCACCACCCCCAGGCGCACGGTGCATGCACAGGCTCGCCCCCCTAGGGAGCACGGGCCCGCCCCCGGGGCGCATGGCGCATGTGCTGCCCATCCCGGCCCGCCGCTGGCATGCAGCCTAGGGCAGGCTGTGCCTGGCCGTGCAGGGCCCCATGGCCGTGGAGGAGAAGGGCGCTGCTGGCCAGCGCCACGGGGATGGGGGGGGGGGGTGCTGCGGGAGCCGGGTGTGCGGTGCCTGATGGCAGCTATAAGGGATTCTGCACGCCCCTTGCAGCTGCCATCAGGCGCCCCCCATCGGTTGGTGCCCCAGGCAACTGCCTGGCTCGCCCACCCCTTTTTCCGGCCCGGGTCCCTACTGCTCTCTAACCAGAGCAGCAGTCACTTCTCCCCCTCCCTCCAGGGGTCCTTCTTTATACGTCCCCAGCTGGGCCCTCATTAGCAGAACTGCCTCAGCTAGGGAGCACCCACAGCTCTGAATGACTTCACTGGGACAGGAGCTCCGCATGCTGAAAACCAGGCCATGTTTTTAGGAGCCTCTTAATCCGCAGATTAAGTTGTCTAACTGTATGCATAGATGTGAAATTTGGCTAACGTGACCCCATAGGATTCAAGATCAACTTCGGCTGTTTGGCTACAATGGGGCCTAGATTTCATTGATTGCTGCACAAAAACTGCCAACAGCCAGAATCTGTGAATTCCCCCAAAGCTGTCAGTGGTTACCAAGACTGTAGCTCTGGACGAGTGAGGGATGGAGCTAAATTAAAACACCCCACTCTGGAACTTTGAAGGAGTTCGGAACCTGTGTGTTGACAGGTCGGCTAAACTCACCTATCGCAACAGATTCTAACAGGCTGAAACTCACCCTCAGTGAAGTGTCTTTGCGACAAACAGAGTGGTGTCAAGATGCCCCTATTTATTAGGACAAACATGCGTTAACACACTTTCTGCTGCTCTGTGAAGTGGCAGAGAGCAACTGCCCTGTGCTGGGCTTGTTTCTGTCCCAAAGCATGAAACTAAACAAAGAAAAAGAAAAAGAGGATGAAACTAAACAAAGAGTCTGTGTCTAGACTGGCAAGTTTTTCCGCAAAATCATCTGCTTTTAGTGTAGGCTGCGTCTACACTGGCCGCTTGAATTTCCGCAAAAGCACTGACGATCTCATGTAAGATTGTCAGTGCTTTTGCGGAAATACTATGCTGTTCCTGTTCGGGCAAAAGTCTTTTTCCAAAAAACTTTTGCGCAAAAGGGCCAGTGTAGACAGCAGAGATTTGTTTTCCGCAAAAAAGCCCTGATCGCGAAAATGGCGATCGGGGCTTTTTTGCGGAAAAGCGCGTCTAGATTGGCCACGGACGCTTTTCTGCAAAAAGTGCTTTTGCGGAAAAGCGTCCTGCCAATCTAGACGCGCTTTTCCGAAAATGCTTTTAACGGAAAACTTTTCCGTTGAAAGCATTTCCGGAAAATCATGCCAGTGTAGACGTAGCCAGAAAGTCTGCATAATGCCTGTACGTGAGACGTCACATCATGACACTTCCTGCAACACTGTGTATCACTTAAACCTCATGGAATGCCGTGGAGTTAAGTGGTGCAGAGCCTGGTGCTAAAGTCACTTGCAGAGATGCATTTTTCCTACTAATCCGAGCTTCTAGTCATTTCAGTAGAGAGGAATTCTATTGCATTTTTTCCACTAGAGGGAGTGCTTGGCTCATCTGTCTACATTAGGGTTTAGAGTAGCTTTCCAGCTATTTTAAGAAGTTTGCAGCTTTACTTACCCTAAAAGTAGACAAAGTAGATTATATGATACTTTTTATTAAACAATGTGAAAATGATTTTTCAGTCAAATCCAAGTTAACATACAATAAATTTGGGAATTTTAAAAAAGAGCTCTAGTCAGACTTTGTAGGGCGGGCAAGGAAAAAACACAATAAAAAAGATGTCTTTAGCTTTGTCTTTTATATATTCAAGTATCTGTTTGAGGCATTACTAAGAGACAGGTTGTCATAGTATGGTCCTGATCCAGCCAGGCACTTAAGTGGATGCTTATCTTTAAGAAAGCAAGAATTCCCATTGCATACAAAAAGGACTACCCGTATATTCCGGCGTACAAGACGACCTCTGAAGTTAAAAAACATCCCCCAAAAATCGGGGGTCGTCTTGTACGCCGGATGCCCCGCCGCCGGAGCCCCTCCGCGGCTTTGAAAGCCTCGGGGGAAGCCGGCGGCGGGGCATCCCAGGCGCGCATGGGCTGCCCCCCCGCCGGCTTCCCCCGAGGCTTTCAAAGCCGCGGAGGGGCTCCGGCGGGGGGGAGCCCAGGCGCTCCTGGCGGCTTTGCTCCCGGTGCCTCTGGTCTGCTGGGGACCATCTCCAGCAGACCAGGGACACCGGGAGCAAAGGAGGCGGAAGGGCGCTGGGGTATAAGATGAAACCCTATCTTTTAATTAAAAAGATAGGGGGTCGTCTTATACGCCCAGTCGCCCTATACGCCGGAAAATACGGTATTCATGTTTAGACATGTGCTAGGATCACACATTATGGGCATGAATCAAAGCCCACTGAAGTCAGTCGAGAACTCTACCTCCACTATGAGACTCCTTACTTGTTGAATTCCATACAGATAATTTCTTTCTGGTCCTTTTCAATATCCACATGCAGCCATGAGATAAAAATGATCAGACAACTGTAATCAAGTGCTAGCAAAATGGAAGTAACACAGCTCTACCTATTCTTCATCCATTCAGTCACACCACTAGCACCAAAATGGCACAGTGACTAGACAAGGTCAGTTTATGGACAAAGAATAGTTGGCTGAAGAGGAACCTAAGCAAACAGATATGAAGCTGATGGACAAAAGAAATCCTTTTGAAGAATAGTAACCGCTGTGCAGTCTCCTTTCACTGAAAATACCACAATTGTTCAATATAGTCTATAGCTTAGGTCTCTTGGATTCCTCACTGAGTCTACCATGTCATATAGCAGCATATGTGAACACTTTTTACCATCTCCAGTTGGTTAGGAAGCTGCCTCCCATCCTGACATTATCCTGTCCTCAGTTATTCACATCTTTGTTATCTCTTGGTTGAACTACCTCAGTGCAACATACCTGGGCATGAAGCCTTTAATGTTTAGGAAACTCCAACTAGTAGAGAATGCCATGGTGTATCTCCTCAGCTATAGGTTACCTCAATGTCATAAACTTATAAATGGATGGGCAGGCCTAGTAATTGGAGCAGCAGCAGCCAGGCTTGGGGCTGAAACCAGGGGTCGGAGCAGGAATCAAGAAGGGGATTGGAACAAAGTTGGATCAGGAAGAGGCACAGGCTGGGGCTGGAACAGAAGCAGGCGGAGTCTGTCAGAACCACCAAGCAGCAGGAGATACTCTCTCTGAGGTAGCAATTTAGACAGACTGGAATGGCTGCTCTTCCTGGGGGCCTATATCCCTGGCCTTAGGGTCTCCTGGTTAGACTTTTGCTTGTGGATTGGCTAAGTGTTGGTTGATTGACATGGAGCCTTCAAGTTATCAGGCTTAGGAATGACTAAGCAAGTTTAGAAACGACACAGGCCCATCAGATCTGTTTTCCACTCTGTACCCACTGACTTTCCATAGAATACCGAATTAAGTTCAAAGTCTCAGTCTTTAGCTCATCTGCATGGAAGGT
This sequence comes from Pelodiscus sinensis, assembly GCF_049634645.1. NCBI lineage: Eukaryota > Metazoa > Chordata > Testudines > Trionychidae > Pelodiscus > Pelodiscus sinensis. Next base: position 13,085,996 of record NC_134719.1, read on the forward strand.
AAAAATTCTCATGGTCCAAGGTCCATCACAAATCATATCACCTTCTACTGTGCAAGTGCAAGGCACATTCCTTCACTTTGCCTTCTCTAATATAAATACACAGCAACCTGCATATAAAAGCAACTACCACCATACCACCACAAGACATGCTAGCGAATACACTTCTCCTCCTGGGACAAAAATGTGAGAGGAAACATGTGACAGATGTTAGGCACATTGCATAATGCACTACTAGAAGGCACTCAGGCTATGTCTAGACTGCAAGCCTCTTTCGAAAGAGGCTTTTTCGAAAGGTACTTTCGAAAAAGCCTCTTTTGAAAAAGAGCATCTAGACTGCAACCAGTACTTTCAAAAAAGCAAGCCGCTTTTTCGAAAGAGAGAATCCAGGCAGTCTGGATGCTCTCTTTTGAAAAAGCACAGTTTGCATTACATAGCGCCTTTTTTCGAAAGAGCACTTTCAAAAAAAGGCATTCTTCCTCGTAAAATGAGGTTTTCCATGGTCGAATAAACTGCCGTGTTCTTTCAATTTACTTTCGAAAGAACGCGGCAGCAGTCTAGACACAGGGTAAGTTTTTTCTAAAAATGCCACTTTTTTCGAAAAATCCCTGAAGTCTAGACACACCCTAAGCTACTACATTGATGAGTGTGTTATAGAACTAGAAAAAAAGTTGACTTCAGTGGCCTTTGGATCTGGTCCTAAATGAGCATCATATTCAAGAATTAAGATTTATAATGTTAAAAATAGTGCAACCCACAATTTCTATTAAAATACATATGTAAAGGATAGTTCTCAGATTCTTTACAATAGAAGAGAGTTGAACACACAAAAAAATGTAACCCTAAAATACAGAAGAGCTAATTCTAAATTGCTGAACAGAAATTTAATGCAGGTTAGTGTGATATACCCTAAGCCAAGGCTTTTGTAGGCTTATTGTTCAATACAACTGTCTTACCATATATGACAATCAAGTACTATATGGAAGATTGATGGTTTCTGCATGCAGAAATTAATTCCAGCTGTTGTGGAAAAGACACTGTAGAATTTATGACTGAGCTGGAAACCTGTTGAAGTGAAACAAAACACTAAATTGTTATCACAGTGAGGGGGAAAAAAGAATGATTCCCTCATGCAACTTGAGCAAAACATTAAGAAAGCAAAGACACAATTCACACAAGGGCCATCTAAATCTATTCAACTGGAACAGAGAACAGCCAGCCACACATGTGATCAAATTTGTTTACACTGAGTTAATTTGCTTCTGATTTTAGGTACACAAGGGCTTTATATGAAAAGTTATAGGGCTTCTAATTATACTTTAGCAATACAGCGTGCCACATCTTCAGGAGAAACTGAGACCTCTCATTGAAACCAGTGGGGACTTTTCCATTGACTTCAACAAGTACAGGACTAAGCCGATAGCCTAGCCCCCATTCGGGGCATGTCTATATTAGCAAGAAGATGAACCCTTTGGAGGTTGATCTTCTGGTGTTTGATTTGATGTTGCATACTTTAAACTGACATGCCTGGTCTAGTGTAGACCATGCCTCTGAGTCTTATTTTATTTCCATGTATCCAGCACAACTTATATTACCTAACTCATTGCCAGCATTTCAAACAAAAAGTTTAAAAGAATTAGAAGCAAAATCCAATGCACATTTCAGACAAGTTCAACTGATAATGTTATAAATTGATTCATAACCATATACTGTATAACCTTATATAACTGTAAATAATTAAAGAAACACTTCCCAAAGTGTTATACACAGAGAGAGAGAGAGACTAATAATCTTACTTTCCCATGTATAATAGTTGGGAAGTGTTTCTTTAATTCCACCCCTACAATTATGTGCACTCCTTTACTGCTTAACCCTCTGTATTAACTCTCCCCCACCCCCACCAATATAAATGAAAGACCAAGCCCATCAGTTTGAAATTGCTGATGTGCCTGATTGTACCATCCAGCCCAGCCTATTTTCTATGAGATATTCCACAAATAACTTTTGTTACATATGGTATATTGCTGATCTGTTATCTGAAAAAAAAGAGGCAGCTATAAAGCTTGTATAATCTCCTTGAGAAGGCATTTGACTGTGCAAAGCAGCCATTTATTTTAAAAGTCATCAGAACTTTGGGTTGTAGACAGATCTGACAGCTGGGTTCACAGAGCATAGAGAACGGAACAGAATTTTAGATTTCACTTGCACCTTTTTCATCTCAGATCACTTTACAAAACAAAGATTTAGATTCCGGTGATGCAGTGACCGTATAGGCAAACCCGACAGCCATTATGAGTCAGGCAATAACTCACCCGCAGCCTTGGACTCTGGAAACTATTTTATTGAGACAGGCAATGGAGAAAAATGAATTGCCATCAGCTGCAGTATTCCTGATAGTGCATGGCACTTTTTATTCCTTGTAAGAGAATTCTACAATATTCAATTTGCCGTAGTGCCAAACTTCTGCACATTTAATTATTTTAGTTATCAGAAATACAAACAATTACATATAAGTTACAAAATTAAATTAATGCAGAATCCCTCTCCCACAAAACTAGTCAGAGTGCCTGAGGTGGATTCAGTAATCGTTTCTCTGATAAGACTTATTTGACTTTACCACGTAAATAGAAATTGGTCAAATGTTCCCTTGCTTAATACCTGGGAAATTGTTTCCAAAAAGGCAATGACCTTCCGAATGCATCTTGGGTCCCTGTGATTTAGTCTGTGCTTTTGGTCAATGATTTATGGTATTCTGCAATACTCAGAATCTGGAGGTTTTTCTATTCCACTCATCATCAGTGGGACCAAAAGGGTCTCCAAGCCAAAGGAAAAATCTTGTATCAAATTCTTTTATATGAAATATTTACATATATAAAAGAAATGTGGTGGAGCTTGAATGAAGTTTCTCCTCTGATTCTCTTGATAGCCTATTTAATATCATGTCAGGATACAGTTACAGCACATAGTAAGGTAACAGGATTGCCTTCCCAGAGGTAAGTCTATCTCCATATAATTTAAGATACAGCCTTACATATAGAAATTACTGTCTGGCTAGCCCATCAATTCACTTTAAGATGGAGGCATATGGGCACTTATCTGTAAACAGCTACTAAAAAGAACATTGGCAAACATCCAAATCATGGTCTATTAATTGGCATTCCTTGTTATATGAACTGTTTACATGTACTTTATTCTTTTAGTGAAATTATTCATTTATTTTAAATTTACTATGCTATTTTTGTGCACTTTGGATTGCTCTTCTTCCATCAAACTTTATTTATAATTAACATTTTGCTTTCAGTTGTAGTTTACACCACTATGATTATTTCAAATTTATGATTATTTGAATGCTAATCAACATTATTTGATTTGCTTAACATTCAAATAATGAATTAAATGGGAATTGTATATATTTGTATATTTATTTCCCATTTTATCTCTTTATGCATGCTATTTTCGCTTAATAGAGGAATAAACAAGTGACTTCTGTAAAGAAAACAGTTATAGTATAGGAACAAATACTAGATTTTTCTACAGCTATTAATTGCAAACTTGTTCTAAAGGCAAATACGATTTTGAAGGATCAAAAAAAGGTATCAGTGATAATTGGAACACGGAGGCATGGAGGACATGGAAAGAAAAAATGCTTGATAGAGATACACTTAATTATGAAGGCTTACTCTAGTAATCCCTTTTGAAAGTGAAAAAGCAGAGATTTTTGATGTATGATGAACTTATCAAACAAGGCAGAATAATGGAGAGGTACATTTTAAAAGCTAGGTGAAGGTGAGCCAATTAAATACTTCATAACATGCTGAAGGATATAGCCACCAAATACTACTGTAAGTGTGAATATATGGGTTTTATAGGGTGTTCTGTTTGTCTTCAGGTTTCTGTTATTTGTCTGTAGTACTAGTCTGTTTTCATCTAGCATGCTGATCTTTACCCATAGGCTCCTTTGCTGAGCTTTTGTGTGTTTCATTTAGCATTCTCTCTTCTCCTGCAGCTTTTGATGAATCCCTAATGTATCTCCTACCTCCTCTAATTATCAGTGTTTCTCTTTGGACCCTCATCCCTTAAGTAAAACAGATTGCTCATTAGCTAATCGCCAAAAAATAATAATGCTAAGGGTTAGAAAGAAACCCACACAATGTGTTTTGAGACAGATATTTTGACATGGTGCTCCACACACAAAACAGTGCTTTATGCAAGTATAAATTGTAAGACCGAGGGACAAGTGCTCTCACTACTTCTCTGAGTAGCAAGATAACTATTTTCCTGGTGCTCTCTAATGCTGCTCCATGATTGTGTATGAGATTCTTCGAGGCTGTGATCCAAAAATCATTGACTTTCTATGGACTTTATTGGGTTTTGCCTCAGATCTAGAGATAATTATGTCTGTGCACACTGAATTTCTGAGCCTTATACAGCACATTTTACTTCTTATGTGGCTACAATTCCCTTTAAGGACAATGAGAATTTTCCTTGAGTAATTTTCCTTCACTACAGCCCGCATCGATGCTCTGAGATTGATCCACAGGCGGTCAATTTAGCAGGTCTTGTTAAGACCCACCAAATCAATTGTAGATCACTCTCCCTTCAGCCCTGTTACTCTACCTCAGAGAAGAAGAGTAAGGGAAGCTGATGGGAGAGTTTCTCCCATCAACCCACACAGTGTAGGGCCTGTGGTAACTTAACATAAAGTATGTTGACGCCAGCTATGTCATTCAAGTAGCTGGAGTTGTGCAGCTTAAGTTGACTTTCTGTTATAGTGTAGATGTAGCCTATAAGACCCTCTATGTCTCAGGTGTCCTTTCCTTTGGGGGATTTTGACTCATTCAAATACAATGCATTTCAACAGCGTCATTAAATTAGACTATAAAATTATAAAGTGGATTATACATATGCACACCGGTATTGTTTGTTTGTACTATCAAAACACTGGGGCAAACTACTGGCTGGTGTAAATGGGCAGAGTTCTGTTGACTTCAGTGGAGTTTCACATATTTATACCAGAAGATATTGTGCCCCTCATCTTTATAGATTTATTCTGCCCTCAGTTATACTGATAAAAACCCAGTGTTATACACTGAAGCTATGTCTAGACTACAGGCTTCTTGCGCAAGAAGCTTTTGCGGAAGAGATCTTCTGCAAAAACTTCTTGCACAAGAGCGCATCCACACTGCAAAAGCGCATTGAATAAGCGATGCACTTTTGTGCAAACTGCATGGACACTCTCTTGAAAGAAAGCACTGATAGCTATTCACAGAATGGCTACCAGGGCACCTGTGCTTTTTTCAATAGGGTTTTTTTGCACAAGAGGCAGTTCCCCATCCACACACACCTTTTTTACACAAGAGCTCTTGCGCAAGAAGGAGTTATTCCTCGTAGAAAGAGGAATAACTGTTGCACAAAAACCCCTCCGTTCTGTCAATTACTTGCACAAAAACATGCTTGAAGTGTGGACACTCTGTGAGTTGTTGCACAAAACCAGCTGGTTTTGCACAAAAACTCTACAGTCTAGACGTAGCCTGAGTGCAAAGGGTTTTCACAGGTTTAAGGAAGGATAGAATTTTGCCAAATCATATTTAGAATTGTATTGACATGGTTTTGTGCCATCTATATATTTCAAAATCATTTCCAAATTTCCATTCATGTTTTTAACTCTGTTTTGACATTGTCATTCACTTGTGATTCCATTATCTTGATAGTTTTGGGGTGAGAGGAAAACCAAAATGTGGATTTCACTTTAAACTTTTATATTTTTGCCATTCTTCCACTTCACTACAGATTATTTTGCTTCCTTTATCCTTAATGTAATAGTCACACCATATCCTTTTGCAATACCCTTTCCCACTATTTTGTGCATAGCCTGCACTTTAAAATTTCCTCTTACGTTAATTATACGCTTTCCTTTACAAATTGCCCTCAAAAGAGGCCTTAAAGGTCAAAATGCTGTTTGTTATTTTTACTTGGATTCACAGCATGAATTCAAATTAGCTTTCTCTTCTATTTCCAGCATTCTGTTCCTGGCCAGCTTCTAGAATTTGGGTATAATACATTATTTAATAGGAGCTTTATGCTTGGTTTTTACAACACCCGTTATCACATATACTTTACTGCAAAATGATGCAATCTATTGGTAGAGCAGGAAATGAGAACAAGATATCCAGTTCCTGTTTTTGCTTCTGTCACTAACAAACTCTAGTGGTCAGATTTTTAGCTGGTACAAACTGGTGTATCTCCAATGACCTTGGTGCAGTTACACTGATTTACACTGCCAGTGGGTGGGAGCCAACTCTCTCCAGCAAGACGTTCCTAGGTTCTTCTAAAATCTGTGCTTGCTTGTAAACATAGATCTGATATTCATGCTGCTTGGCTCCACAGCTATTACTTCTTACTAAAATACAACTCCAAAACTTAGGCTGTATCATTTACTTTCTTCAGAAGAGCCAGCAGAGATATAAATACTCCGGCTCCTGTGAACTGTCGGCTAAGCCCGTGGTCAGAATGGACTGGTTGCTTTCCTTGCCAAGAGAAAAAAGTAAGTCTCAACCACAATATATTCATGTATGTTCCGATGAGTCTGTGCTGATCATGTCCACAGTTTAATTATATGTACTGTGTTATGTATAGTGAGGGTACTGTCTGCTCTGTAACCTAGGGCTCCCCTACCTTGTGATTTGTGATTCCCACTGACTCACCCACATGTGTATTGGCCCAGACACCTAGGCCCAGCCTGAGCAGATAACACTGCTCTTCCCAGGGGGAGAGACAAAGGAAGGAGCAAGGCAGTTTTTGCAGGAAAAACATGAAGAGAGGAGACTAAGCTGAGTATTCAGGGTTGAGGGGGGGCGGTGGATCCCCTACCCCAAGGGGTCTGAGGCAGCCTGGCCCTGACTCCTGTAACCACATCACATCTATGCTGTGCTGTATCCTGGAGAAGCAATAAACCCCCTCTATTCCACTGGCTGGCGGAGTCTCATCTTGCTGCTACAGGGGTGCAGGATCGGGGGAATCTCCCACGCGCCGCCACAGTGGTGTCAGAAGCGGGATGCACCGCACACTGTGACTACGTCTAGACTGGCATGATTTTCCGGAAATGCTTTTAACGGAAACGTTTTCTGTTAAAAGCATTTTCAGAAAAGCGCGTCTAGATTGGCAGGACGCTTTTCCACAAAAGCACTTTTTGCGGAAAAGCGTCCATGGCCAATCTAGACGCGCTTTTCGGCAAAAAAGCCCCGATTGCCATTTTCGTGATCGGGGCTTTTTTGCGGAAAACAAATCTCTGCTGTCTACACTGACCCTTTTGCGCAAAAGTTTTTCTGAAAAACTTTTGACCGAAAGGGAGCAGCATAGTATTTCCGCAAAAACACTGACAATCTTACATGAGATCGTTAGCTCTTTTGCGGAAATTCAAGTGGCTAATGTAGACTGCTGGCAAGTTTTTCCGGAAAAGTGCTTGCTTTTCCGGAAAAAGTGGCCAGTCTAGACACAGCCTGTGGATGGAGTTCCAGCAGCAAGTGACGGGGTGCAGTAGAAGGAAGGGGCTTGTGAGAGACAGATGTGCTAGAGGCACAGCGAAGCGATTCCTGGGACTCTTGGGGCACTGCAGCACTTGGTCAGTGAGTCTAAACCCCAGGGACTGGCGGGGAGATGGCCTACGCCCAGCTCCTGAAGGCAGACCTTGTGGGGCTGTGCAGAGAGAGGGGCCTGCCCATGGGGAAAGCAACCAAGGCCCAGCTGATTGCCCAGCTGGAAGAGAACAACCAGTCCAGGGGCCTGGATTCTGTCCCAGCAGGGAGCAGCCAGACACCCCCTGGGAGTGTCTCAAGCTCTCAGACCGGAGGGAGGGCTGGAGTCCACCAGACAGATGCAGCGCCCACCAGGCCATGCTCCGCCAGCAGCTGTTCATCCAGGGCGGGGTCCAGCCCGGCAGAGCTGCAACAGCTAGAGATCAAGCTGAGGCTAAAGGAATTGGAGTCACAAGAGAAAGAGCGGCAGGACCATAGGGAGGAGCATCAGGAACGAGAAAAGGAACGCCAGGAACGAGAGAGGCAGCGGCAGCATGAGCTGGCCATGGCGGAGCGGAAAAGGCTAGGGGGCCTCAGCTGCGGTGAGTGGGGAGAACCTCAGCGGGCCCGGGACGGCCAGACACTTTGAGAAGCTCATGTTGGCCCAATGTAAAGACGTGGGGGACATGGACGGGTTTCTTAGTGCCTTTGAGCAAGCCTGTGATCTACACCAGCTCCCCTCAGCTGATCGGCTCCAGCAACTCACCCCCTTGCTGGATCAGAAGGCCGCAGGGCTGCTCAACCAGCCAGAGAATCTGCAGCCGGTTGACTACAAATGGGTCAAACAGGCCCTACTGCACAAACTGGGGCTGACCCCGAGACATACAGGAAGAAGTACTGGGGGGGGGGGAGGGGAGGATGCAGAAGGAGCCAAGGGAGACCTTTCTCCTGCCTGGTGCCATACTGTCGCACATGAGTGTTCGGGGTCAGGGCCCAGACCGCAGAGGACCTGGTTAAGCTGATGATCCTGGAACAGTTCTATGAAGCGTGCCCACCCATCCTGAGGCTGTGGCTCAAGGACCAGAGGCCCCCAGGACACCAGGAGGCTGGTGGAGGAGTTCACGGACAGCCAGTCCAGGTGTGAATGGGAGTCCCGGAGAGAAAGGGCATCACACAGAGACCGGTTCTTGGCTAAGCAACAGAGGAAATCACCTATGGGGCGAGACAGGGGCCAGCCGTCTGCCCCCCAGAGAGACAGCCAGGGCCCGGATGCAGCCAGCCCAAAGGGGACCGCAGGAACTAACCTGCCATGGCTGTGGGCAAAGAGGGCTCAGGGCACCAGGCACCAGGACAGGTCCCACAACCCGAGACTTTCCAGGGTTAACTGGCTGGGGTTGGGGGAAGGGCAGGCCACCCCAGATGCATGGGCCGGCAGGCAAACCTCAGTCCAAAGTGTGGGGAAGGCCTCTCAGGCCAACTCCCCTGGGAGATCTGACCCTCTGGAGATGAATTTCTTCGTGTACCGGGTGAGGGCTGGGTGTCCCCTGTGGAGCAAATGCCTTGTGCCCCTGCAGGTGGATGGCACGGAGGTGATGGGCTACTGGGACATGGGTGCAGAGGTGACACTGGCCCGGCCCGAGGTAGTAGCCCCAGACCACATGGTAGCCAACACTCAGCTGATCCTGAGGGGCATAGGCAGGACTCCATTTAAGGTGCCCGTAGCCCGGGTGCATCTGAAATGGGGGGGCTAAGGAGGGCCCCAAGGAAGTGTGTGGGGGGGGGTACCGTCACTTGCCCACGGAGGTGCTGATGGGGAATAACCTAGAGGAATGGCCAGACAGACCCCACAGGGCCCTGGTCACCACCCATAGCCAGGGCCAGCGAGGGACTGGCAACCCTGACCCAGGGAAGGGTTCCCTGCAGGGGGCTCAGGGCCCCATTCCAGCAGACAGGGGGCCCAGCAGGGCTAAAGCCCCGGATCCAAGCAAGCGGGGGAGAGGGAACAGATCCATGTCCCTGCCCCAGCTGCGGAATTCCAGGCTGAGGTGCAGGCAAATCCCTCCTTATAGATGCTGAGGGACCGGACTGGCCTCTGCACAGCTCAGCCCCTGGGGAGAGGCTGCCAGGAGAGATTCCTGTGGGAGTGGGGATTCCTGTACTAGGAATGGCTCCCCCCAGGGAAGATGGGGACGTGGGAGGTCCAGCGGCAGCTGGTGGTTCCCCAAAAACATCATTCCAGTCTGCTGTATTGGGCCCGTGACATCCCATTCGCAGGGCACCGGGGTATTCGGTGTACCTGGCTGAGGCTGCTTCAGACCTTTTACTGGCCTGGAATATTTGCAGCCGTGCAGCAGTACAGCGGGGCCTGTGACTCTTGCCAGAGGACGCGTAAAGCCCGAGACCGGAGAGGAAGGGGGGGAAGAGAAGCTGCCTTGAGGTGCTGGCCCACCATAGAGGAGCCTGTACAGAAGGCAGCAATAGATGTAGTTGGACTTGTTGGCCAGGTGACCTGGACAGGGAAGAAATACATCCTGGTAGCAGTGGATTTGGAGATCCTTTTTTCTTGCTTTATGGGAACAAGTACATAACTTTTCCTTAGTCACTTTCTTCACACCTGTCATGCTTTTATAGACTTCTATCATATCCCCATAGTCATCTCTTTTCCAAGCTGGAAACTCTTATTAATCTCTCCTCTTATGCAGCCATCACATATACCTAATCATTTTTGCTTTTCTGAACTTTTTCCAGTGCCAAGATATCTTTTTTGAGGTGAGGTGACTAAATCTGCATGCAGTAATCAAGATGTGGGCGTACCATGGATTTATATAGAGGCAATAATATATTCTCAGACTTATTTTCTATCCCTTTTTAAAATGATTCCTAACATTCTGTTTGCTTTTTTGACTGCGGCTGTACATGGAGTGGATATTTTCAGAGAACTATCCACAGTAACTCCAAGATCTCTCTCTTGAGTTGTAATAGCTAAGTTAGTCCCTATCATTTTATACATCGAGTTAGGATTATGTTTTCCAATGTACATTATTTTGCATTTATCAGCATTAAAATTCATCTGCCATTTGTTGCCCAGTCACCTAGTTTTCTGAAATCCTTTTGAAGCTTTAACAGGCTGCTTTGGACTTAAGTATCTTGAGCAGTTTACTATCACCTGAGAGTTTTGCCACTTCAGTTCTATCTATCAATAGATCATTTATTAATATATTGAATAGGAACGTTCCCAGTAAGGAACCCATGGGACAATACTAGTTACCTCTTCTCATTCTGAAAACTGACAATTTATTCCTACTCTTTGTTTCCTGTCTTTTTAACCAGTTATCTATCCATGAGAGTATCTTCCCTCTCATCCTATGACAGCTTATTTTGCGTAAGAGCCTTCAAGCTATGTCTACACAGTGGAGCTATTTCAGGATAAATTCTGGTATCCCAAAATTGCTACTCCAGCATCCCTGTAACCTCATTTCATGAGGGTTAAGGGATTTGTCGAAATGGTGTTTTATTTCAAAATAACCTCGAAATAAAGTATGCAATTTTTGTAGCGCAAATTGAGCAGCTTATTTCAAGGCAAGGGTGCTCTGTAGATGCACCCTTGATAAGGGACCTTGTCAAAGAGTTCCTGGAAATGTAAGCACACTAGATCCACTGGCTCCCCCTTGTCCACATGCTTGTTGACCCCTGCAAAGATTTCTAGTAGATTGAGAAGGCATTATTTCCCTTTATAGAAACCATGTTGAATTTTCCCCCAACAAAATCAATGTGTCTGAGAATTCTGTTCTTTACTATAGTTTCAACCAATTTGCCCTGTATTGAAGTTAGACTTATTGGCCTATACAGGCAGTCCCCGAGTTACGCGGATCCGACTTATGTCGGATCCGCAGTTACGAACAGGGCTTTTCTCGCCCTGGAGGACGGGAGCGGCGGGACGCCCAGATGCACCACGGTCCGCCGCCCCCGTCCTCTGGGGTGAGAAAATCTGCTCCCCGTCTCCCTGGTCTGCAGGGAGACGGGGAGCAAAGCCTTGGAGCACGCCCGCAGTGGGACAGCCCGGGTGCGCTTGAGCTGTCCCCCTGCAGGCGTGCTCCGCGGCTTTGCTCCCCGTCTCCCGACCAGCAGACCAGGGAGATGGGGAGCAAAGCCTCGGAGCACGCCCGCAGTAGGACAGCCACGGCGCACCTGGGCTGTCCCGCTGTGGGCGTGCTCCAAGGCTTTGCTCCGCGTCTCCCAGGTCAGCAGACCAGGGAGACGGAGCAAAGCCGTGGAGGAGTTGGGCGCAGATTCAGCCGCGGTTGAAACTGATCAGTTTCAGCAGCGGCTGACGCCAGTTCTGACTTACATACAGATTCAACTTAAGAACAAACCTACAGTCCCTATCTTGTACGTAACCCGGGGACTGCCTGTAATATACAGGGTCCCCTCTTGAGCCCCTTTTAAAAATTGGTGTCACATTAGCTATCCTCCATTTATTTGATTCAAAAGATGATTTACAAACCACAGTTAATTGTTCCATAATTTCACATTGGAGTTCTTTCAGAACCCTTGGGTGAATGCCGTCTGGTCCTACTACTGTTCAATTTATCAATTTGTTCCAAAAACTCTTCTAATGACACTTCAATCTGGGACAGTTCCTCAGATTTATCACCTGAAAAGAATAGCTCAGGTTTGTGAGTCTCCCTCACATCATCAGTCATGAAAACCAATGCAAAGAATTCATTTAGTTTCTCTGCAATGGCCTTATCATCCTTGGGCACTCCTTTAGCATTTCAATCGTCCAGTTGCTTATCAGGCTTCCCGCTTTTGATTTACCTTAAAAAATTGCTATTACTTTTTGAGGTTTTGACTAGCTGTTGTTCACATTTCTTTCTGGCCAACTAATTAATTTAATTTTTAAATTTGTGGTATCCCTTTAAGTTGAGGCTCTATTATGGTGTCTTTGAAAACTGTCCATGTATCTTCACTTTTGGCACTGTACCTTTTAATTTCTGTTTAACTAACCTCCTCATTTTTGTGTAATGCCCCTTTCTGAAATTAAATGCCATAGAATTGGTCTGCTGTGATGTTTTCCCCACCATAGAGATGTTAAATTTCATTATATTATGGTCACTATTTCCAAGCAATCTAGCTATATTGACCTCTTGGACCAGATCCTGTGCTTCACTTAGGACTAAATCAAGAATTGCCTATCTCTTGTGGGTTCCAGAACCAGCTGCTCCAAGAAGCAGTCGTTTAAGGTGTCAAGAAACTTTATATCTGGACCGCTTCCTGAGATGATGTGTACCCAGTCAATATGGGGATAGCTGAAATCTAGTGACGTCAATAGCTATACACCAGAATTTACAACTGTACAAGAAAGCAGGGCGGGGTGGGGGTGGAGAATCCTGTTATCTCTGGCCTTATTTTCATTTTTGCTAAGCCCTTTGCTAATTCCATAGTTGGCTGCAGAAATATTTATTTATTCCTAAATAATTAAAAATATTTTCTTAACTGGTGAATTTGTACAGAAGATTTGTTTTTACTACTAAATATTTAATCAAAATCATTTTGGATATGAAGTTCTTGTTAGTTGGCCAATTTCTTCGCCTTTTTTTTAAAATTGTGTTTTAGTACAGATACAGAACTTTGCTACAGCCTGCCAAGTTTAAGGGGAGTAAATGCATTGGCCATCTTTGGGACGAAGCAGCATGCCAACCTACAGAAACATGTACAGCCAGTCAACAGTGTGGCAATGATTTTCAGTGTCAGGAGACAGGTGAGTGAAATGCTGTTGGGAAAAACAGCAAATGAAGTTTGGTCCTGAATGAGGATACAATAATGAGAGCACTGGACCAGTTCTTTAGCAGGTGAAAATTCTCTACCTAGAATACACTCTCAAAATGCACCACATTTTCTCCTCATGGTAAGGGAAGAGGATATGTTGTATGAGTCCCTCTATGAGAAGCATCATGGGAGATGTAATCTGTCCGCATTTCAGACATTGGCTTAATCATAACTTCCCTCATTTCAGATGTTTGGATTTTCGGTGAAAAATTAAAATGGTTGGAAAATTGATAAAATGATCATGAAAGCTGTTTTGTCAACAACAAAAAACTGTTAAAAAACAGTTTCGACAGAAAGTTATGCTACCAGCACTAGCTACAGTAGAATCAAGAGAACAGGTGGCTGTCCCCGCAAGAGTAGGTTACATCAGTATAGTTTTTACTTAGAACACAATAGTGCATAGTTCTGCTTTCTAATCTAGATGGTATTATATACATTATGAAACGTGGGCACCACACAGAAGGCCAGATCTTCAGCTGGTGTGAGTAAGCCAAATCAGTGGTGCCACACCAATTTACCACAGCTGCAGATATGGCCTTTCATTTTCAATGGCACAAGTGTTCTCAAGTTGTGCCTCCTCTGGACGTCCATTTGCCTGAGGAAGGAGAGGCTGGACTTGCGTCAGGAGCACTAAATCCACAGCTGCCTCATTAGACTGAACACAAATTGTAGAGATGATTAAGATGTGCCGATACACTTTAGGTCGCTGCATTAAACGCCACCTGCTATGTAATGGAGAGCCAGACTGTAGAGATGGGTCTGATGAAGATAACTGTGAGGATGAAGATATTGAAAGCCTCTGTAAAAATCTACAGCCAATTCCTGGATCAGAGAAAGCAGTCCAAGGGTGAGTCATTAATCTATATTTGCTGTTCTTTCAGTCAGGCCAGGATTACATTTTTATGTTGCTCTTATTCAGTGGGAGCTTCTTTTGTCTATGAGTTGACCTCTCGCAGTATGCATGGTACTACACAAAAAAGAGGAAGCCAGTATTGTCCCAATGACTGTACAGTCTGAATGGTGCAGCCGCAAGCAACAAGGGAGCCAGCATGCCGTAGCAGACAGGGCACTGGACTTTGAGTCAACAGACCAGGCCTCTGATCCAGGGTCTGCATCTGATTCCCTCTGTGACCTTGAATGAGTCACTGACCCGCTCTGGGCACATCTGCACTGCAATTAAACTTGTGGCTCAGGCTACAAGGCTGTTTAATTGCAGGGTTGAGATTTGTGCTGGGGCATGCGCTGGATCCTGGACTCTGCTTCCTGTCAGGGTCTCAGAGCCCAGCTGGATGCACTGCCATTAAACAGGCCTATAGCCTGAGTTAACTGACCCAGACCACCCAGGCCTGCTGACAGGATGTGCAAAGTAGCAATTGCCCAGAGACCTGGCCATTCAAAGGAATCTGGAATCCCAGGGCCCTTTAAACTGCTGCAGGAGTGCCAATGTGCCACTCTGAGCAGCTTTGACAGCTGGGGAGGGGAGCCCAACAAGATGGTCCCACTAGGTTGATTGCCCTCAGCCCTTCTTAGGGCACAAAGCTGCTCCCCACCTTGCCACAGCGTCTGCAGTGGCTATTGGCCCCGCGGGGCCAGCTGCTGACATTCAGGGTGTATCTAGACTACATCCCTTTTTCAGTGAAGGGATGTAAATTAGGCACATTGATATTGCAAATGAAGCCAGGATATGAATATCCCGCACTTCATTTGCATGATGGCAGCCGCTGCTTTTTTTCAAAATGGGGCTTTGTCAAAGAAAAAAAAAACCCAACCCTCCCCCCCCCCGGCAGTTTAGATGGGGATCTTTCGAAAATAAAACCCTTTTTCAAAAGATCCTGTACTCTTCAACTGCCAACATCGAAACTGACGGGTTTTTTTCCAAAAAGCCCCGTTTCGAAAAAAAGTGTTGGCCGCCATCATGCAAATGAAGTGCGGGAAATTCAAATCCCGGCTTCATTTGCAATATTGACGTGCCTAATTTACATCCCTTTACCGAAAAAGGGATGTAGTCTAGACACACTCTCAGTTGCAGTGTACATGTGCCCTCCACATTTCTATTTTCCCCTCAGGGGTAATAATAATTCCCCTCCTTTGTAATGCTCTGTTAAGCTATCTATCTTTCTCTGTTTAGCTAAAGTAATAAAGGATGTGAAATAGAACATTTTTAATAAAAAGCCTGATTGCTTCATCCTCTTAGAAGAATACAGAACATTGTTTCAGAGTATTTAGGGCCCGTCCACATGGCACCTACTTACAGGTGGCACCTTAGACAGGTATCACAGGCAAACTTGCCATGATGGCATCCTTTTTTTCAAAAATATCATAAGCTTAGCCTATGTGAAAGAGAACAAGATATACAGTATGACAATCATTTAAGCTTGATCCATTTGCTCAATCCAAAGTTGCAGAAGTTGGCAGAAAGATTTCCAGTGAGTTAATTTTTTTTTGAAGAAGCCCCAAGAATCTATCTAAAGTTTATCACATATTTGTTTTGTTTTAATTGTCATAGACTTCTGTAATGTATATTTCCCTCTGGAAAACACACAGAAGTAAGAGTGTTTGAAAATCTCCTTTAAGAACAAAATCTTAGTATGGGGGATTATTCTGATGGCCACTTAAAATGCTACTTACATTTCAGGCCACCAAGTTAGCAAAAAAAAAAGGGGAGGGGGAAGATATTGAGAGATGAACATCTAAAATACTCAGGGAGTGGGAGGAAATGACTTATACAGAAAGACTAAGTGAACCTACTATGAATAGTTTGACTAAGTGAGAGCAGTCCATAAATATACGGAGAGTATTAACACCCAAGGTGAAACAGATAAATGGGAGAACAAGTAAGAGAAAAGTGGTGAAATTCAGGAACAGAACATTTATTTTGAATATTAGGAAAAACTTTGTGACAGTGAGATGGATTAGGAGGCTATAAAATGGTTTCTTCAGCAATTTGAAAGAAGCTCCATAACTTGGGGCATTTTTATAACTTGACTTGACCAAACACTAGAAAATGAACTATAGAGAATCATCTTGTATTGGAAAACAAATGGTCTGGATACTTTAATTAGGGTCTTCCATCTCTAACTTATGATTCTACAATACTGTCTTTGAAATAACGTGTCTCATTTTTAGTCAGCGAGAAAAATCAATTTAGTTCCCACGGGACAGAACAAAGATGGAGAGGTGTGGATTCAAACCCTCCCATCTATGAAATCGAAGATCCTCAGTCATTTCAGTCCAAAGCAATACACAGTCTAGTGTCTGAGAACAAACTGTATGTAAAGCCAAAGACAGGGAGAAAAGAAAAGGTATCCGTTTTTTGTAATAGCAAAAAAAGCAATCGTTAATTTCTGGATGATGTCTCTTTTCATTAAAGATACAATGTTCTGACACAAGAAGAAAAGCAATTTATATATGATCCTAAGTATTATGGAGGCCAGTGTGAGTATGTTTACAATGGAGAATGGCGGGAACTGAAGTATGACGCTGCATGTGAACATTTGTACTATGGGGACGATGAGAAATATTTTAGAAAACCCTACAATTTTCATGTATATCAATTTCTAGTAAGTATTTAAGATGTTAATTTAGCAACATTTTCTCACTAGGGACTGATGTTTGCCTTGGAGATGTTATGAAGATTTCCCAAGGATATATATTACAGTTATTTGCAGCAGTATAAAGATTATTGAAGACCTACTTTCATGGATGAGCAGCCTCATATGTTTTGTGGCTGTTATGGGAGTGTGCCATTTGATATAAGAAATTGCTAGGACAATTACATATATTCTGGGTCTGGTACTCCACTCAAAAAGATCTTCTACAATTCTTTCCATAAACCCCACCTTGTCCAACAGTCCCCAAAACAAGTCTTCTAGTTCGCAATAAGGGCTATGTCTAGACTGCAGGCTTCTTTCGAAAGAAGCTCTTTCGAAAGTATCTTTCGAAAGAGCCTCTTTCGAAAGAGAGGGTCTAGACTGCATGCGGAACTTTCGAAAAAGTGGCTTGCTTTTTCGAAAGAAAGCACCCAGTGAGTCTGGATGCTTTCTTTCGAAGAAGCCCTATTTACATTCAAGAACGCCTTCTTTCGAAAGAGGAACTTTCGAAAGAAGGCGTTCTTCCTCATGCAATGAGGTTTACCGCCGTTGAAAGAAAAGCCGCGTTCTTTCGATTTAATTTCGAAAGAACGCGGCTGCAGTCTAGACGCAGGTGAAGTTTTTTCGAAAAAAGGCTACTTTTTTCGAAAAAACCCCTGAGTCTGGACACAGCCAAGGATGTGTCCAGAACAGTTATTTTTAAAGCACACACCTGCACACATGAAGGAACCAATGTGATCCTTGCAGTATTGCCCAAGCAATCTGGTTAAGTGGGCAAGGCACCAAACAGAGGTTTTGCTCCCTGCTCAGCTATTGACAAGCTGTGTGACCTTAGATATGTCGTGTCACCTCTCTGTGCAGGGTGGGGGGGGGGGGGTGGTAAATGGGGATGATGATACTTGCTCACTTTTGAAGTGTTTTGAGAGCAGTCATCTGCATGACAACAATGGCCATAGAATTGTTAAAGCATATTCATCCCCCTGCTTTGTCTGCATAATGCTAGAGGTTTAACGCTCCACCAATCCTGCTGGGAGTTTCCTATCCTGCAAGTAAAGTCAGCACTGCAATGGCTAGCAGCTACTGTGCTTTGACCACTGCTTATCGTAATCTCTCTGTTAACTTGTGCACCTTCTGTCAGATTGTTGAACCCACTTGTGACCTATCGTCTTTTTCTTATACTTCTGGGGACAGGGAATGTTGCAGTTTTTAGATTGTGTGATCACATCATGTATTTTCCACAGGATGGAAAATTCAATGCACAGGTTGGACAGTGCTCACATAAACACCTATTCAGTATTTTGCATTTGCTCCTTGTTCAGTCTGTACCCACATCCTGGAGGGGCTTATTCACTGCATACCACTCTGAAAAAATTATTACAGGTTGAACCTTTCTAATCCAGAACTCTCTGGTCCAGAAGCATCCGTCATCCAGAATGATTTTAGCTAGCGAGATGGTCACTTTTCATGGGTGTGGCCAAGTTTCCTATGATCCCATAAAGTTTGTTTACAGACACCAGTTCTGGCTCTCAGTGTTCTGTGCTGCTGTTAGCTCTAATGTACCTCTAAATGTCCTCTAACAGCCCAGTAAGCAGTGGAAGTGTTGGTAATGCTGCTAGACAATATTGACCTCCTGTGATCCAGAAAATTATCTGGTTCGGCACCAGTCAGGTCCCAAGGGTGCCGAACTAGAGAGGCTCAACCTGCATTAATTTCCTCATGAACTTTTCTGTAAAACTCATCTCTACAGTATGAGTGCTTCAAAGACATCCATTAATTGGTCTTCACAACGTCCCTGTGCTGGGGTTGAGGTTCTCAGATCAAGATGTACAGATTTTGGGTACCCAATTTGAGAAGATGAGGACCCCATTTTTGAGTGTCCTGAGCATGGCAGAGAAGTTCATGTGTTCAAAGCACAGAGTCCATGGACTTCAGTTGCAGCTGTGAGTTCTCAACACTACTCACCCTTCCCTCTGGTTCCTAACACCAGTCTCCTTGTTCTGCCAATCCCAGTCTTCCCCCTCCGCCAAGTTCGACATCCAATTTCAATGCCCCCCACCCTCTTCCTGTTTCCCTCACTAGCTCCCAGTCTAGGGTGACCATATTTCCCAAAGGGAAAACAGGACACCCCCAACCATAGCCTGAACCCCCTCACCTTTTACAATGCTCTTGCCCTGTTGCTGGAATGCTGCCTCTCTTAGCAACCTTACCTCCCCTCTCTGAGGGGCATATGGGACATATCGTCACCCTACCCAAGTCCCAGTATCTTTGCCTAGCTAGTCTTCCCCATTCACCCCTCCGGCTATCAAGTCCCAGCTTCCCTTTCTGCTGCCAGTTGCCATTTCCTTGCCCAACCAGTCCCAGTTTCTCTCCCTTCAGGATGTCTTTTCCCAATCTGCTCATTTCCCTGCTCCTCAGTCCAGCTTTTGACCACCCTGTATTCAGATCTGACAGCTTTCCCCTCCACACTGCCTGGGTGCCAGCACTGAGAGTCTAAGAGAGGTTCCCTCTCTGAATTCCAGTGCCCAGCCTAGAGCAGAACTTAATAGCAAAATTTCATCTGAGCCCCTGTAGCCCCAGGATGAACCCTGTTCACCACGCTGAGAGAATGGTGCACACTCACCAAGGTCAGCAAGGGGAGCTGTTGTGGGCTTGAGCATACTCACTGAGTACGGAATCTTCAGAGATTTTAGTTGCTAAAAATATAAACAATCTAAACAAACGTGTGAACAGTAATTTTTCAAAGATTGATAGCTAAGTCAAATGTAGCCCAATTTGGCAAAAAGTACATCCCTAATACAAAACCCACCACCATGCCAAATTTCGAGCCACTGCTCTCCAGTATAGGGGCACTAAAGTTGTACAAATAATATTTTTATTGTGGGCAAAAAAAATTAAAAATGTATTTTCCCCTAACCTTATTCCCAGAAACAGCTGGATCATTTTGATTATTTTTTTTCCAGAAAATATCCAGCTTGAGTTAGGCACCACCTTGGAAAATTTCAGCCAAAACTTAAAGTTTGGCAAAAAGTTACAAGCAACTGAAAACAGGATTGGCCGCATTACCTTACCACTGACTTCAGTTGGGGTAGGATTAGATACTTACCAAGAGACAGCAATGGGAGTAAAGAAGGAAGGTAATTTCTTCAAAAGTAATGCCTCTTTGTTTCATTTCAGGCTCATGCTGATTCTGGATTCTCCTCTGAGTTTTACGAAGATGTGAAGGATTTAATTGATGCCATAAAAAGAGATAATTCCAGACAGTATGGCTTTACCTTTGGAATAGGCTTTGCTGATTTTCCTATTCACCTTCAGCTGGGTTTCAGTTTATCATATGGGAAAGGATCCCTGAAGAATTTCACAGAATATGATGAGAAGGTAACAAAACAATGGTGCATGTGTTCTCTGAGTCATGCTTTGTTGCATTGCACAATTTCAGCATAACTTGTTAGTCTATTCTCTTATTTGCATGTTTTTAAACAATAGAAAGTGTACCTTGATTTGTTCATGTAATTGCAAATGTGTGATCATTAGTAATCTTGTTTGTTGTTCTTATTACATTTAAGCAAACAGAATCATTATAATGGGAATAAAATTGAATTTCACAGTATAGGGACACATGTCTTCTTGTCCCTTCCTCTTTCTTGGGTATATTAAGTATATAAATGAACCCTTAAAGTGGTAAAGAGGGAGGGGAAAATATCAAGATGTTCATCAACACAGCTGTCCTCAGAGGATGAGTTCCAGCGGAAAATAATCTTGTTCCATTTAATACAAACTACAGTATGACGACAAACTAAGCTTCTGTAGTATCAGAGATTCAAAGTATCTTAGTAAACAAATAGTACTAAACGGAAGGCTTTTAGCCAAAAATTTACACCATGGCTAAATATGTGGTGGCTCCCATTTAGTTTTAATAATATTCATGGTAACATTTTATATTTATACTGTGCCTGTTGCTTACTTTTCTCTTGGTATGTGACAAGGAACGATAACAGAATTATTTTGATGGTGTCCTAGCTGAAGTGATTTCACAATTGCTGTAAGATGGCACCACTAAAGTAACTAGATCCTCCTCATCTAGAGTCATACATTGTATAAAAAAAAAAATAAAAAAAAAGTCCTGATGTGGTATCCTCAGAAAATGACTTGTTAGAAGGGCTGTCACAAGTTTCACCCACTGCACATCCTATTGGTTGTCCCAGAGAGAAGGTCCACCAGTCTGCACTCTCATTCCTGTGGGTGTCTTCCACTATCTTGTCTCCTTCTGCTGCACTGCTCACTCCGGGTATGTCTACCCTTGCAACCTACTTTGGAATAGGACTGCAAATGTAGGCATTCGGAATTGCAAATCAAGCCCGGGATTTAAATATCCCGCGCTTGATTGGCATCTTCCCGGCCGGGCGCCATTTTTGAAATTTACAAGCCCGGAATAACTGCCCGTGTCTACACGCAGCAGTAAAACGGGCATTCGAAATAAAGCCCTATTTCGAACTACCTGTTATTCCTCCTGCAATGAGGTTTAAGAGGTAGTTCGAAATAGGGCTTTATTTCGAACGCCCGTTTCATTACCGCGTGTAGACGTGGGCAGTTATTCCGGGCTTGTACACTTAAAAAATGGCGCCCAGCTGGGAAGATGCAAATCAAGCACGGGATATTTAAATCCCACGCTTGATTTGCAATTCTGAATGCCTACGTTTGCAGCCCTATTCTGAAATAGGCTGCAAGTGTAGACATACCCTCCCAGATCCATAACTTCCTTTTTGTGGCTTGGCCCTCCAACCAGGACCAGGCCTGCTGCCCGGGGGTGGGGGCAATCGGTGCAACAGTCCTGCCTCCCAGTGATTCAAAAGAGCCCAGGGCTGGATCCTTGGGCAGTGCAGAGGGCTGGCGGGGAGAGGGAGGTGCAGCCCAGTTCAGGCAGTGCTGAGGGTTGGCTGTCCTCATCCCCACCCCTTCTGCTGAGGCCCCGCCCCTTCTGGGAGGACAGATCTGGCTGGCCCAGTCCTGCCTGGTCCCACCCTGCCCTCCTTGCTCATACCCCAGCAAGTATGTCAGCCCCCTTGGCTAGGTCACTGAAGTCCCTCCCTTCCAGGGAATTCAAAAGCATTCCATACTCTGCTGTCAGGGTGACATCTCCAACACCTTGTGCCACTACCCAGTGGTGGGTAGGGGAACCCAGGTCTGCCTTCTACACTGGGTTCCAGCTAGGGACCCTATAACATGCAGCCAAAGCCTATAGCTCCTTAATCCTCACTGCTATTTCCATGGGTTTGCCAGCTTCTTAAGTCCCTTCACTCAGGGAGTGACAACAGCCTGCTTTCCAACCACCAGATACCCTGGGACCCAGAGATTAAAAAGGGCCAGAGTTCCACACCATGTGCTTCATGTGGCTCTGAGGGGCTGCACAGGTTCTCCATCGCTGGGTAAAGGGAAGCTGTCGAGTAAAGTCAGGCCACCTAGTTTATGTTTTTCAAACCAATATACTTTAACAGAGCCTAAGCCCAATAGCAATTTAAAAAAAATTGGAAAGCGTTTCTATTTCTTAAACATATAAACATTCTCTGGAAGCATTTGCAACTCCATTATTGGAACACTAGGGTAGGACTTAGGAGGCAGCACCACTATTGACTAAAAAGAGGTATAACCTAACGTGAAACTCACAGGCCACCTTTCATTGTCTAAGCTGAGAGAAATGCAAAAGTGAACAAATAGCCTAAACAGTGAAACATCAGCTAAGGCATGTCTACAGTATGGCGAAGATTTACCCTCCGGGGGTCAGTCTCCTACTGTTCGAATTAGCAGGTATAGCGTATACCCCCAAATTGAATGCTAAGGGAAGTCCCTGCCGGCGTCCTGTACTCCTCGTTCTATGCTCCCATCATCTTCCCACAGTGTAGACACTGCAGCAGCTCGGCTTAAAGTAAGCCGAATCCAGCTACACATTTTGCATAACTGGATGGCATACCCTAAGCCAACCTGCCTGGTCTAGTGTAGGCCATGTCTTAGATTTCCAATAGTCGAAGGAATCATTTGTAATACAGGAAAGGAGCAGGGCATCTGCTTGAAGGGGGAACTATCACAAAGAACTTATTCCAATGTCACGTACAGAGTAAATGTCGCATCCTGGCACCACTGAACGCACCGCACCGGAGCTTGAAGAGGTTTCCATCTTCCAGGATTTGCTGTTGGATTCAATGTCTTAGCAAGGCTACTATACTCATTTTTCCAGGATCACTGCCCAAGTGATCAAAAACCCTCTCCAAAATGATGCGGCTGCTTTAATACATCATGTAGTAGCTGTATTTTTAGTTTCCTTCTTGTTTTTGGATCCTTTAGGGGACACTTGAGTCATAGTTGAGGATCAGGCTTAGACAATGTTCCTTGAAGGGCTCCTAGAGTGGTGTACAGCCACTGAAGGCTTATACCACTGCTGGGCAATGTGGACTCAGATATTTCTCAAGGAAGAGGCCTGTCTCCCTTTTAACTGCTGTTTTGCTTCATTTGCAGAATATAGGATTCATTAGAGGCATAACAAAGGTACAGACAGCTCGTTTCAAAATGCGACGGGAGAACCTTGTTCTGGATGAAGACATGCTTCAGTCTCTCATGGAGCTCCCAGAAAGCTACCACTATGGAATGTATGCCAAATTCATTAATGACTACGGAACCCACTTCATGACGTCTGGGACTATGGGAGGCATCTTTGAATATATCCTTGTCGTTAACAAAAATGAAATGAGTAGAAAAGGTTAGCATAACACTACACGTTCCGTGTTCATTGTTTTATAATCTAATTCTCCCCTCTGATTGTTTAATATTATACATTGTTAGAATTAATGGCTGGGGTCCTCCTTGTTCATCTGTCCAAGCCTGGAGCAATAATACTGTCACTGCGATAGCGGTATGTACCACCGGGTGACACATATAGCCATTTCCCAATTGGCATTTCCTACTCCTGATCAATCTACCTACATCAAATTCCCCCTCCCTACTGCTTATGGGACTAGCTGCCATACTATGCATATACAGAGCCTCTTACACTGACTTTCCCTAGTTTGCCTTCTCATAGAGCAAGTTAGCAGCTTCTGAGAAGCATTTGGGCCTTTTGGGTTTGGAGTGCAAAGTGTCTAAAATAGCTCACAGTGTCTAAAATTAAGCATCCCAAGTTAGTGCTTTTGCATCAGGATTCTTGGTTTCAGTACATTTCATAGATGAGTTAAGTATAATGAGTCAGATTCTGCAGCAGGTGTCACTTGGCATCGGTCTATTGGCTTAGAAGGAGTTACAGTAGCTAATGTTCTATCCCTAAGTCTTGTTTAAAGCAGTACAGGGCCGGCTTTAGGCCGATTCCCCCAAATCAGGCCCCGCGCCTAAAAGGGCCCCGTGCTCTAACGCCAGAGGGCCCCATGCCCTAAACCCGGAAGTGTGCCAGGCGCGCTGCGGGAGGGGGAGTCAGCCCCGGAGGAGGAGCGCGGAAGTTTCTGTGCACCATGGGAAGGGGAGTTGGCCCATGGGTTTGGCTGGGGATTTAAAGGGGCTGTGAGTTGTTAGTTGTTAGTTCTTTTTTTTTTGCTCAACCAAAATTTGGTTCGAATTGGGCCCCGCACTTCCTAAAGCCGGCCCTGAAGCAGTAGATTCCCTTTTGATCACTAGGAAGCCTCTGTGAAGTTAAACTGGAGGTTCTGTAGGTTAGGTTATTTATCCTTTACTCTGTGGTAAGGTGTTAAATAAACCAGTAAATGCTTCTCACGGTTAGGTTGTAGATCCCGTCCAGCTTATTCATTGTACAGGGAATCTAGGCAGCTTTTCCATTTACTGTTAATCTTAAGAGCAGTATGGCTGCTAGATGGGATGCACCAGCCCAATGGTCTGGAACTCATCTCCAATGCATTTAATGGGCCTCTCTCAGGAAGAGGAGAACTCTCTCCAAAGAATGAGGTATTCTGTGACAGTGCATCTGAAAAGATGTGACCTTTCTGGTTTTTTTTTTTTTAATTTCATGATTAGGACTTCATTTTTTAATGGGCCAAACCAGAACCACAAGTCCAAACATCCTCATTCTTTGGGGGATAGCTTCTAAATTCAGACCCAACAAGAATCCAAATTTTGCAGCTCTAATTATGTACCAGAAGCGGAACTGTCGGTTATCTTTTGCATGACACATGCTCAAACAAACAAGTATATTCTGTGGGGATGAAACCAGAGGAAAGTCTCTAGTAAAGCAGCTTGTGCTACTTTTTTAATCAAAGTTTCTCTTGTCTGTAATTAGTAATTTAGGCAGAAATCTGGATTTCTCCAGTACTCTTTCTTGACTATATCATTCTCCTTTAGCTTACATGCTATGGCCCTGCATTCTTTCCACCAGATAATTTTGCAACCGGTTAGTGTCTTGTGTTATCTGCATCTAAGCTACCCAAAGATGAACCTGTTATTTTCACATCCTTTTTGTTCTCCTTGGCTTAATTATGGAAAGATAGGCCAATCCTGGAGAAAAGTTTGTTTATCTATAAAGAGATTTGGTACAGAATGGATTTCATGTCCATATTCAGAAGCCTAAAGACTTAATAACTGGCTGTCTGAGAACAAAACAACTGCAGCCACATATCCAAAGGAAAGAATGACACTATCACTCATACCTCAACAACCAGTGCAGGCCTCAATCATACTGCTAGTGAGACCCAGTCTAAAAACCAAGCTGTCCTCTGAGAGGGTCATTATGAGCAACACAGACACAGGTGTATCAGAAATGACTCCCGAAGGACATTCTCTTCACACTGGTGGAAGAAATTATAGCTTTGATTATACTTGCTAGCACTGAGAGCAAGAAAGAAGGCATTACATGGACAAATCAAGATACACATTCAAAACAAACAAATACCGTCGAGTTTAAGTAGTGCATTGTACTTGGCCTTACATCTGCCATTTTACACTAGAAGGCTTGTAATCTTAGGAGTGACAGAGATCTGCTTAGGCCAGCTTTTAACCAGTGAAGATGTGCAGGGCTGCATGTCCATTATGTTTCTGTATTCTGTAACGTATCCTTTGCTGTTTGACTTGCATGCACATCAGTTGCTGGGGAGTTGAAACAAAGATTCTTCTAACCTAAGAATGAGAATGCAGAACAAGTTAGTCCTTTGGTACACTCACACAACAGTTAGTGAAGATGCAAAGTCATCTACAGGGTGAGAGATACCACAGTCCTTACACATCCAGTGATACCTTAGTCATTGTGGCAGCGTATGCACTCCCTGTCACTGGGGTGCCTATATTCTGGGGTGTGGACACCGCCTCCTCGGCCACAAGGCAGCTGTCTGTCTCTACAGTCTGTAGAACATCCCTTGCCTCAGGGTAACCACAAGTCTATAAGCAGCGAGCAGTGTGGCCCAATGGCCAGAGTTATACACCCCCTTGATCCAGGACAATGTGGCCTACTAGCCAGAGTCAGCAAATAGCCTTCAGTTCAGGATAGTATTGCCTACTGGACAGAGTCAATAAATAGCCCTTAGTCTAGGGCAGTGTCACCTACTAGCCAGAGTCAGTACAGATGCCCTGGTTGTGGGACCCAGGCCTACCCTGCTCCATCAGGTCCCAACCCAGAGGCCTGTGAGCATCAGAACTGTCTGCCACTCCCTCGGCGGGGAATCCAGATGGAACACGCCGAGTATACCTGGGTGGGGGAGGCTGCTCAGGTACCTCCCTAAGTTACTTCCTACGGCTTCGGTCGGACCAGCATCCCATGTGGTAGCTGGGTCTTCTGGTTCTCTGGCAGCAGCTTCTGCCTGGAACTCCACAGGGATTGCGTTGTGGCCATCTCCTGGGTCTCCAGTTCCCACCATCAGAGTTACTGGCTGCAGCAGTTCAGGAACTTCAGGGTCCTTCTCCTTTGAGGTCCTTCTCCTTTGGTGGCCAGCCCAGGCTGAGCTTTTCCCCATGCTGGCCAATGGGGAGAGCTGCTCAATAAACAGCAAGCTAGTGCCTAAACTGAGGGCTGCTGTGAACCTCTGAGGTAAATTAATCCACCTGAAAGCACAGGCCTCACTAAGGTTAAGAAGGAACTTTGTCACAATACCTATACATATTCAATGCCCAGAGTCGAGCACTGGGAGTATTACAAAAGTGTGTGTCCTTATTATTGGAAACACTCTGCATCCTCAGCTCCTTGAAGAGTGAATGACAAAGAGGTAACCAAGGTCTTGGCGAGGAAGACCTTAAGAAGCAGACTGCCAAGTTAAAAGAAAGGATTAATCAACAGCAGCTGGACAGGGGCTATTATTTTACTTTATCTTGTGCTTACTGTATATCTGAGATGAGATTTACTGCTACAAGGTGCCCTATTTTAGAAATGAGGGATGTTAGAGTTCTGCAAGAGACAAAAATGTGCCCCAGAAGAGAGATAATTTTCATTCTAATGTAGGATACTTGTATAATTTCCATCTATAGTGGATACCATTAAAAACTCAACATTTATCAACTGAGACAGCATTATATCCCATAGGGGAAGAAACTGCAGAGTCTCAGATACCACCATGTGGTAATAATTGGTATGTGTTGATGGTTAAAGAGTGACTACTATATGTCATTGTAATATAGGCATCTCTATCCTAAAATGTAAGTCGGGGCTTATAGTGTGCCATGCATGGATACTGGACAGATTTCCTGTTGAATGAAGAAAGTCTCCTCACTCTGTTGTTACGTGGTTTGTGCGCTCTATGAATCAGTGCCTTGCCTGCTGTAAATCAGTACAGCGCCACTGTAATCAGGTGAATTTATACTGGTTGAAGACTTGGCCCTGGCACTTTCTTTAAAAAAAAAATCACTAAAATGTGAACGACACTGATCTGCATAAAATTGCATTAACTAATAATACAATTGGTTTGTGCTAAGCATGACAAAGCTATACCCCAATAGTAGTGTGCAGTTTAGAACAAAGATAAAAATCCCACTGAAATGGAAATTAGCCTGAACAAAACTGAGAACAAATGATGGAGAGTATCAGAATAAGGCACCTTGTGACTCATGCCACCAATATTTTTTATTCCTTCTTTTTAAAAATATATTATTATTTTTTATTACGCAGCTGAATCGTTGTGCAATTCATTAATAGTGATGACAACATTTAGGAGAGATGCAGCCAGCACAGAATAGTCTGGAAAGAACCGTTATATTTTATGATTAATTCAAAATGCAGCAATAAATCTCATGACCAGAACATACTCAACTATCTGCAAATTACATCAGATGATAAACAATGATTGTTTCCCCCTCCTCCAAAGAGCCAATACTTTGTATGACCACCCTTTTGCAGCAATAACCACTTTAATATTTATCAAGACAGGATCTACAGTTTGTGCTACAACCAATTGCAAATTGTATTGACAGACCTTTGCTAAACATAATTACTCAGCAGGAGCCATGGTGAATCTATTAATCAGAGCGTATCTCAACTTTAATTTTATGGCACTTCACCGCTGAGCTGAGCAATCATTCATGTTGCTTGGGGTGAATGAATTTTATCCATTTCTGTTTACAACAGGTGAATATTTTAGCCCATGTAACTGAATGCTGGATGTTTACTCTTTCGCAGGGCCCAGGCTTACAATGCAATGAGCCCCCTCGATTCCCCCTGAAGTAAATGAGAAATGAAGTTTCAGACGTGCTCTGCCTCCTATCAACTTCAATAGGAGTTCAGGGGGCAGACTGCCTCACTTGAGGTGCTTAGCATCTCACATGTTGAGGGGCTATTCTTGTAAAAGGCAACCAAGTGACAGATGCTGTGGAAAAAGCTGAAGTACTCAGTGCTTTTTTGCCTCTGTCTTCACTGGGAAGGTCAGCTCGCAGACTGCTGCAGCAGCATAATATGGGGAGGAGGCGAGCAGCCCTCAGTGAGAGCAGGTTAAGGACTGCTTAGAAAAGCTGGACATGCACAAGTCCAAGGAACTGGATCTAACGCATCAGAGGGTGCTGAGAAAGTTGGCTGATGTAATTGCAGAGCCATTGGCCATTATCTTTGAAAAGCTGTGGTAGTTGGGGGAGATCCCAGATGACTGGAAAAAGGCAAATGCAGGGCCAGTCTTTAAAAAAGGGAAGGAGAGGGATCCAGGGAACCACCAGTGAGCCTCATCTAAGTCCCTGGAAAAATCATGGAGGAGGTCCTCAAGGAATCTATTTTGAAACACTTGGAGGAGAAGAAGGTGATCAGGGACAGTCAAGAAGGATTCACCAAGGGCAAGTCATGCCTGATCAACCTAATCGCCTTCTTTGATGAAATAACTGTGGATAAAGGGAAAATAGTGGACGTGATATACCTTGACATTAGCAAAGCTTTTGATGCAGTGTCCCACAGTATCCTGGCCAGCTGGTTAAGAAGTTGGCTTGGCTGAATGGACTATAAAGTGGACAGAAAACTGGCTAGATCATCAATCTCAATGGGTAACGATCAATAGGCTGATGTCTAGTAGACAGCTAGTATCAAGCAGAGTGCCCCAGGCGTTAGTCCTGGGGCTGATTTTGTTCAACATCTTCAGTTATGATCTGGACGATGGGATGGATTGAACCCTCGGCAAGTTTGTGAATGACACTAAGCTGGGAGAGAAGTAAATATGTGTAGGGGGAGGGGAAGTATAGTGTCCAGAATGATCTAGACAAATTGGAGGATTGATCCAAACTAAATCTGATGAGGTTCAACAAGGACAAGTACAGAGTCCTGCACTTGGGACTGAAGAATCCCAAGCATTGTTACAGGCTGGGGACCAACTGGCTAAGGGCTAATCTGCAGAAAAGGATCAGGGGAAGAGAGTAGATAAGAAGCGGGATACAGTTTGCCCTTGTTGCCAAGAGGATAATGGCATATTGGGCTGCATTAGTATGAGCATTGCCAGCAGATGAAGGGAAATGAATATTCTCCTCTATTAGGCCTCAGTGAGGCCACATCTAGACTATTGTGTCCAATTCTGGCCCCCAAAATCAGAAGGGATGTAGACAAATTGGAGAGGGTCCAGTTGATGGCAATGAAAACCATTAGGGGGCTGGGGCACATGACTTATTAAAACTACAGAAGAGAAAAATAAGGGGGATTTAATAGCAGCCTATTACTCTGCTTTCAGGAAACCACCTTATGATTTCATTTCTCTTTTCTTCAGCTTGTTCATAGGATTCTGGTTACAGGTTGAATCTCCCTAGGGTCCGGCAACGTCCGTGGTCCAGCAGGACCATGGATGTTGCTGGACCAGAGAACCCCAGCTACGGAGCTTGGGAGTGGCCAGGAGTGGAATTGGTCTGGCGGGTTGGCAGCCCACAGGACCAGTGCCCTGGGGGCAGGGAGCCTGGCCGGCAGCCCGCAGAGCCAGGGGCCAGGAGCAGAGCCGACAGCCTACAGGGCCAAGCGTCCCAGAGTGGCTGCCGTGGCGCACGGGGCCAAGAGGCTGGGAGCAGGGTCCTAAGAATGGCTGCTACCCCAGGCCAGGCCAGGCATCTGGGAACAAAGTCTTGCGGGCAGGGCAAGCAGCCCATGTTGCTGAGAACAGGACTGGCAACCAATGGCTCTGGGCAGCCAGGAACAGAGGAGACAAGCAGGTGGGCTGGGGTCAGCACTCTAGCTGGGGTCAGTAGCCAGGAGGGGAGCCGGAGAACCCAGAGGCCTGGCCTCCCCTGGTCTGGCAAATTCCCTTATTCAGGACTGCTCAGGTCCTGCGGGTGCTGGACCAGGGAGGCCCAGCCTGCAACCTGTATCTATTTTTTACAATTCATAAAACAATTAATGGAACTGAGGGATGTGACCATGTAGTAGCCCCTCTTGGTTACACGCACCCCCTCCCTCCACTGCCTCTGATACAGAGGCAGGGAGGTGGGAGCCAATGTGCAGGGGGTGCTGGCTTTTAGCTTGTCTTCTACCCCTGCCTCTCACAAAGGCAGGGATAGAGTGGGGAGCCACTCCCCTCCACCCCCGCACTGCTGTGTCTGATACAGAGGCAGCAGCACAAGGTGGGGAAGCAGGCAGGAGCAGGTATGTACAGGGAGCCGACTTCCTCAGAGCTGCCTTCCCCCACATGCTGCTGGCTCTCACAGAGGCAGCAGCGTGGAGAGGGGCAGACGGGAAACAGTACTGGGCTCCCCGCGAGCACAAGCTCCCACCTTCCTTCCTCCCCCCCCCCCACTCCATGTGTAAATGTGAATTCACTGAAAATCTCACTGGGTACACATTTACACAAAAACACATTTTAACATCACTAATGGAAATACAACCGCATGCAATAAACCTTCAGTGATTTTCAATGGATAAATTATTGATCAATTTTTTTGTAGTTTCTATTCTAGCCAGTCACTTTATCTCACTAAATAACTCATGCAAATTGGCCCAAATACGACTGTAATTCTGTGGCAGCTTTTTTGGGTACTGAGGATTTTTTTCAGCATCCATTCAGTAACGTTTTATAAAACATTATCTGCTGGCCAAAATATATGGGGCCAGTACATCAGCTGGTTACTTAAGCTATGTGAATTTACATCAGCTCAGCTTTTGACAAATGTATTCTAGAAAATCATATTTGGCTAAGGCCAAACTCCTCTAAAAAGGCTAAAGCTGTCTACAATACTCTCTTTTGACCCTCTGTCTAATTATGCAGCTAATACACTAGTGTCAGTGTGCGGATGATTAAGCATTATATTGTGATGTATGTACCAGATACTCAGTTGCTGAAAATTGGCATAGGTCTATTGACTTTAATTGTGTCCACATAGATTAACTCCAGATTTGAAGCTGGGTCATACTGGAAACAGAACAGAATGTGACAAGTGAAGAGACTTCCTAGATTTGAGATTTTTCACCCTCTTTTTTTAGAAGAATATCTTTTGGGGGCAATTATTTTTTCCCGTCAGATGTAATGATTTCTGCTATACCCCAGCCATATATTTGGCTTCCACACAAGAACAACAGAGATCTTCAA
The DNA here is from genome assembly GCF_049634645.1 of Pelodiscus sinensis. NCBI lineage: Eukaryota > Metazoa > Chordata > Testudines > Trionychidae > Pelodiscus > Pelodiscus sinensis. The sequence goes on from NC_134719.1 coordinate 13,117,868, forward strand.
AATCCATTTCTCAGCTATCACAATACTTTCTTGGCTTCCTCAAATATGCCACATCTCTGTACAAATATTTTATTGCTTGATGTATCCATAAGAACTGCTGAGAAAAATAATGCCATTCTCCCCAATTATTACACTGACTATTGTTTGTCTGTTTTGTTTTGTTTTACAGCCATTACATCTGAAACAGTAAGTTCCTGTTTTGGACTATCAGCAGGCCTCATATTCCAAAAGGAAGGAGTAGATATATCAGCAGGACTAGCATATGAAAAGTGTAAGGCGGAAGGATTCCTGAAGACTGGTATGATGCCTGAAAAGGCAACACAAAATATATTTATCTTACTGGTAAATCTTTAGCTGAATTTATCACTGGTGTGAGTGGGTCAAACTGCATTTTTGGAGTTCAGTGGTGAGTCTGGCCTATTACCCATTACCAATAGCAGATTTCTGACTAACCGTGGATCTGGATGTACAAGTGGGTAGTTAGGTTATGGTTTAAAGTAGGGATGGGTGAAGCTCAAGGAGTTTCATGAACTGCTCAAAATGGATGTTGGGTGGTAGTGTTCACAAAACTAATTCAGATCCACAAACCAGTTTCCTGGTTATTCAAACTTGTGTTTTTTCAAGAAAAATTCAATGTAATCAGTACCTAATAGATAAATAATGAGTTTTAGGGTTTGACCGATTCCCTGTCCACAACCTCAAAAGCTAGGCTAGTACAAGTGGGCACTCTACATCGTGGGTCATGCTCCTGAGAAGATGTAAATCATCAATGGAGCCACGCTGATTTACACCAGCTGAGGAACTGCCCCATGTGTTTATTTTCACTATTCTCACAGGGAGTTACAATATTATCTTTACTACGGGTTGAACCTCTCTCATCCAGCATTTTCTGGTCCAACAACATCCGTGGTCCAGCATGCTTTTAGTTAGTCCACTATCCTGAGTGTGGCCAAGTTTCCCACAGTCCCATAAAGTTTGTTGACAGCCAAATTCCCCAGTCCTCAAGGGTGAAATTTCCCCTCACTCCCTTAGTGTCCAGGGAACGGGATGAAAAGCAAGCTGCATCCTGGAGAGCATAGCTGCTGCTCCCCTATCCTCCCAAAATTCTGCCCTTGCCAGTCCTGGCTTTCAGTATTTTGTGCTGTTATTGAGTTCTAATTTACCCGTAAATGTCTTCTAAGAGCCCAGTAAGCAGTGGAAGTGTTGATAATACTTCTAGACAATGTTGATCTTCCACGGCTCAGCAAATTCTCTGGTTTAGCACCGGTCAGGTCCTGAGGGTGCTGGAGCAGAGAGGTTCAACTTGTAGTACTCCAAATCAGAATACAAAGGCAAAAGAGTAAAAAAAAACCAACATTTCAATTTGAAAATATTTTGTTTGGACAATTTTGAATTGAAACAATTCTTGACATTCTCAAAGTATTTCATTGCGGGGGAAAGGGGCACCCAAACTACAACTCCCAGGAGACATCATTGCATCAGTGTGATTTAAGGTAGAACTAAGCCAAAATTGTATATTTTGTTTCAATACACGAAACCAAAATATTTTCATTGCGATCAAGCTGACCCAAAATAAATTATTTCATTGCAGTTTTTCCAAAGGAAAATTTAATTTTTCCCATTGTGGCAAAACTTAGCACTTTGATGATGGTGAGGTGTGGGGGTAAATCACTCCCACTCTAGGCAGAGTTTGTCTTCCCCTTCTGTGTTTACTTGTCTATATTTTCAGGGTAGGTGTCAGGGTAAATCTAAGGAATGCACCTGTACCAACCAAAAAAGAAAAAAAAGTACAAACACAAGAACAAAGGCAACGTGCCCTCTAATCTTTTCCATCCATGTGCGGAATAATTTTGTTATGTGCACCAATGTGTGTGTGAATGTGCACCACCAGCAGGAACACAAACCTAGCAGTGAGCACTTTGCTAGTCAGCTGGGTGGTACTGGAATCTCTCCTGTGTGGTTGCACACCTTACAGGGAACACTGAACAAAGGGGGATATCCTTCCCTGTTCCCACACTGGGAGGGATGTTGCCTTGTTATTTGCCTTGGGATGTCAGTCCTTCCCCTAAACAGGCACTCTGTTTGGGTTGTTTCCCCTGTGGGGAAGAGAACTCCTTGCTGCCACTCTCCCTGCAACAGCCTCTCTTCTCCTTAGGGGTTTTAAAAGGTATCGGGAAGCTCTGAATGGCACTTAGGAGTTCCTCACTGGCCTTCTCAGCTTGTAGAAAAAAAGGCTTTTATCAGTCTAGGGCTTCCACCACTTTCTTGCCACCCAGCCTGACTTTGTCATCCCACGTAAAATTTCAATTTTGCAGAAAATGCTTTTTCTATAGAAAACGCATTTCAGTGGAACATTCCCCACTAGCTGCAATTTCCTCCATAGAATGTTTCTCTCTCCCAGTCTATGTCCTCCACTGTCTGTTTGATTTTTCCTCCCCTACATCTTCCAGTATCTCATTTAGACTCAGGGCACCTGATTACTATTTCCTGATAATGTGCTGTGTGACCTTGGGCAAGACTCTTTGCCTCTCCACAAAAAATGTCTAGGGGGAAAATGGTACTTAACGAGATTTGTAAAGCATGCTGCGATCTACAGAGGAAAAGTGTGATACGCGTGACAAGTATTGCTATTATTGTATATGGACTGGGGAGCACAAAAGCCATCTTTGCCCCACATTCTCAGTCTGGTGTATTTATCAGACCCATGAGAAGATCAGAACCATGAAGTTTGGAGGTTCTTTAACTCCTACATCCCCATGATTATAGCACCTAGAACAGGGGAGGCGACAGGATTTCTGGGTCCTTGGGCAATGTTGGGGGGGGGGGGGTGAAGCAGCTCTGTGCTCCCAGGGCCTTGGGTGGAAGGGGCAAGGCTGGGCAGTCAGCCCCCTGCACCAGCCTGATGGCCTAGTGCCTCCCTGCCAGCCCTCAGAACTCGCTGAAGTGCGCGGCACAGGGCACTGGAATGCGCTGCCCAACACGCTGGTGTGGTGATCCTAAAGGGCTTGGGGGCTCCGGCTGCTGGGAGCCCTGTGCCCCTTAGAATCTCTGGGACCCGGGGCAGTTGCTCCCTTTCAGGCCCCTTCCCCTGTCAGCCTGATTTAGAATGCTTAACACATCAGATGCATCTTGTAATAAAGCCTTGTTTAGGGCTTGCTCCAAAAGCTCATTGAAGTCAATGGCAACTCTCCCCTTGACTGTCATGGTGCAGGATCAGGGCCAGACTGGGAGCAAGCGGCCATTGAGTGAGTTGCACTGTTTTTACTGTGCCACTAAATGTGTGGCAATGGTTACGAATCCATGTCATTCAACTTTCCAGATGAAAAATCCAATAGTGCGTTAGTGGAAGATATTATTCCTCGGATCCAAGGGGGAGATGTCAGTTCAAGTGGAGGGCTTATGAACATTTGGAATGCCAATCTGTATCGTCGCTGGGGAAGGTCATTGAAATATAATCCTGCTGTTATTGATTTTGAGGTAAGACTTTTTGCAGTTGAAGAAACACCCATCGCTATGAGGAATGAAAGGGTAGTAGACCAGATCGTTCATATTTTCATTGTGATCCCATCATAGAACAAGATTAAATGTTTTGGGCCGCTGATCTGGTAACCTCTCAGACATGCCACAATGGGGAGGGCATTTCTTAGCAACCCCTCCAAGGTGAGATAGACAAGAAGCTTGATGCTGGCTTAGTGCAGCATTTACTTTTTGATGTGGCCGCCTGCACAACTGAACAGCTTCCCGAGGAATGGTTTTCAGGGGTCACAGAGTCACTCTTATTCTCACTACTGAAATCTGTGTTCTCCCAGTTAAATAGGGAACTGAAAACCGACTTGAAAACGTAGAATCCTCCCCAGCATAGCCACACTGAAGTTGCTAATAGAGCTCACTGGCTGTACTACTGAATGCACCCCATGCAATCCAATGTGGGGCATACAGACAATTTATAGGTCCACTGCTCATGCTCACAATCTTCTGCACTCCAACAGACAGACTTACTTCTATGAAGTGGGATATTGCAGAACTTGGCTTCAAGATAATTCTTGTCTTGGCTTCTTGTGCTGTTTACCCTTCCATATCATGGAGGTAGGCACTATATAAATATCAAAATAGATAGCTAGTTCCTCTGGGATTTTGACAACCTGTGGCCATGGAGCAGGATTCAGTATTTTGCTCTTCAGGATGAGACAAAGAGCAAGGAGAGAACAGAATTTTCTAGTTAGAGTTAAAGATGTTTTATTAGTTAGATTGTACTGCTGGGGCATGATCAATTATTTTTATATCTCTGCCTTTCATATTGTTTCCTTTCAATCAGCTGGGTAACCTTAAAAAAAAGTCCATGCTAAAATTAAAACTGCCTACAAAAAACAAATGTAAAATACCTAAAAATTTAAAAAAAGGCTCAGATGGATTTACCTTGAATTCAGTTCTGGATTAATCACTGCAATAGTTTTGCATGAAGCTCAGGACCTCTAATTCTCAAGAGTATTAGCAAGTACTTATCTCCTAGTAGCTATAAGTAATAATATAAAATGGTTCATCAGCAAGAGTGCTAGATTAGGCAGTCTTTGCAAAAAAGTTTTCATGTTGAATGCTCTAATTTGAGAGACAAGTTTGTATCTCAAACTGGAACAGTCAAAAAAGATTTAAATTTTTTTTTTTAAATAGCTAGAGACAGTTCCATGCTAGGCTGGTAGCAAAGCTAATCCCTAAGTTAATGCAACCACTTCTTTTATTTGAAATGGTTGATAGAATTTGGCCACTGTTCTTCCCAGACTTTAATAAGAGAGATGATTCTCTCATGGATCAATAACTGTTTAAAAGGTAGGAAACAAGGGTAGGAAATTGGAATAAATGGTCAGTTTTCAGAATGGAGAGAGGTAAATAGCAGTGATCTCCAGGGCGTCTGTACTGGGGCCAGTGCTGTTCAACATATTCATAAATGACCAGGGAAAAGGGATAAATAGTGAGGAGGAAAAATTGTAGATGATGCAAAATTGTTCAAGATAGTTCAGTCTCAATGCAGACTATGAAGAGCTGCAAAGGGATCTTACAAAACTGAGTGAATGGGCAAGAAAATGGCAGATTAAATTCAATGTCGATAAATGCAAAGTACTGCACATTGGAAAATATAATCCCAACTATACATACAAAATTATGGGGTCTAAATTAGCTGTTACCATTGAGGAAAGACAATGTGGTATCTTTGTGGATAGATCTATGAAAACATCAGCTAAGTGTGAAGTGGCAATTGAAAAAAGTTAAGAGAATGTTAAGAACCAATAGGAAAGGGATAGATAACCAGACAGAAAATATCATAATTCCCCTCTATAAATCCATGGTACAGCCACATCTTGAGTACTGCATGCAAATCTGGTCCCCCATCTCAAAAACATTATATTGGCATTGGTAATGGTGCAGAGAAGAGCAATTGAAGGCTACATCTACACTGCAACGCTATTTCAGGATATCTCCAGTATTTCAAAATAGCTTTTCCACATCTTTCAAGCATGGCCTACTTCAAAGTAGGAATAAGAGATCCTCCAGAATAGGGCTTTATTCCGGAGGATCGGGCCAGTCTAGACGCTTTTTTCCAGCTTTTCCCCAAGCCGGAAAAAAAGCGGTGGACATGTTTATTTAAATCCCGCGGGGGATATTTAAATCCCCCGCGCATTTCCCTATTCCCACTTTCAAAATTAGCATGCCCCTTCCGAAGAAGGGGCCAGTGTAGACGTAGCCAAGAACTCAGGGTCATCCAATGAATTTAATAGGTGGCAGGTTTAAAACAAACAGGCTACGTTTATACTGGCAGCTTCTTGCGCAATAACTGTTTTGCAGAAGAGTTCTTGCGCAAAAAGTCTTCCACAAGAGCGCATCTACACAGGCATGTGCTTTTGCTCAAGAGATATGCTTTTGCACAAGAGCATCTATGGCAGTGTGGATGCTGTCTTGCACAAGGAAGCTCTGATGACCATTTTAGCCATAGGGGTTTCTTGCCTAAGAAATTCATGTTGCCTGTCTACACTGTCCTCTTGCACAAGAGCTCTTGCACAAGAGGGCTTATTCCTCATGAGGAGAGGAATAACTCTTCCAGAAGAAGCCCTGTTTTCCGATGCTATACTGTAAATTTACTTTCACAAGAACGCATGTGCAGTGTAGACACCCGGCAAGTGTTTGTGCAAGAAGCCTCCAGTATAGACATAGCCACAAAGTATTTCTTCATACAACCCCCAGTCAACCTGTGGTCTCTTTGCTGGGGATGCTGTGAAGTCCACAACTTTAACAGGGTTGAAAAAAAAGTTAATGGGGGATAGGTCCATCAATGGCTATTAGCCAGGATGAGCAGGGATGCAAATCCATGCTCTGAAGTGTCCCTTGATTCTGTTTGCCAGAAGCTAGGAATGTGCGAGAGGGGATGGATCACTTGATGATTGCCTCCTCTGTTCATTCCCTTTAAAGCACCTGGTGTCGAGCTCTGTCAGAAGACAGGTCCTGGGGTGGATGGACCATTGGTTGGATCCAGTGTGGCCACTTTTATGTTCAACTCCACAGCTTTATAAAAAATCCTTTTTTATCTTGCCTGCTGAAACCTGATTGCCCTGTTAGCAGCTGGAGGATCCATTCCTGTTGGTCACACCAGCTGCTTATTCTGGGTACCATCTCTCAACAGTTCTTGGAGATTTAAACACACTGTTTTCCCATGAAAGGACAATCTGTTCAGGCAAGGTATGCCAAGGTGGTGGGGTCCCTTAGCAAGGAGCATCAAAACGGCACAAAAATCATTATTCTGTCCTGGCAGTGTGATGGCCTTTGTAAATTGGTGCTCTAGGTATGGCTGATTCCAGGCCCACTCCTCCCCTAAAGCAGGAAATCATGACTAACGCTGGATCTTTGGTGTCAACTGAAACGCCAAGAACATGGAAATGGAAAATCATTGTACCCCAGTAGATGAGCTGTAGATCTCCTCAGGTCAGACTTAAGGCACATTGTTGGGGCAGTATGAGAAAGCTGCTGCTATTGTCTCAGCTCTGATTTCTAATGTCACTCTGCCACCTACATTCATTTAACAAGAATAGGTGGGTATAGGCAGCCATCGTACAAAGCACAAAACTCAATGCAGACTCTCAATATGTTGCCATTTCAAGATTAGGCCTCAAATCTATAAGCCCTGGAAAGCTAAAGTCAAATACAATTCAGTTACCGCTGCTGGTCACTCCATTTGGAGGACCTGATATTTACTAGCGTAAATGAGACTTACTGACATCAATGAGCCATGGGTATTTACATTCTTGATAAGGAAAAGTAAGGTTTTTCGTTCATTTGCAAGTATCTTCTTAATGCTCAGGGCGGAGGGGGGGGCTAAAAGCAGAACATGCTTGTGTGCCCATTAAAATAGAACAAGGCTATTACAGACAAACTTGCACAGAGCCCTGAGTGCTTTCAGAAAGGGAGTCACTGAGAGGAGATAGAGAAAGGAGGACAACATTGACGAGAAAAAATATTTCAGTCCAGTTATATGCTGCAGCTTTCATTTTGTGCCATTGCTACTACAGCTTGGATCTGCCAGGTCTGGCACCCCCAGGACCTGACTGGTCCCGGATAAGGGATTTTCATTACAGGCCCCCTGCTGCCACCCTCCCCTCTCTGTACCGGACTTTCTGGCTCCCAGCTCAGCTCAGCTGCATGCCAGCTCTCACAGCACAGTGAGCAGTGTGCCTATTCACACTCCCCCTCCCCTGCAGCCCTGCTGAGCAGCTCGCCAGCTCCTGGGCCCCCACCCTTCTGCATCATGCCGGGACTCTCTGATCCTGGGACATCCCTGGTCATGCCACACCACAGATGTTGCCAGACCAGAGAATCCCAGATTTTAGAGGTGCAACCTGTATCAGTGCATCACTGTCTTTTACAAGCCATTTTCTTGTGAGTGTGTGGCTGTGGAAGGAGTGTTTCTTGTCTTGCACTGAAGGGTGAAAAATCTTCCATGAGAATTGCCACCTACTCTGGGACTTCAGCTGTGTAATGAAATGGGGAACATCTAGATAATTGTATAGGTATGGCATCCTGCAACTTGGCTGCCATTCCCCAAAGCACATCTCCCTCTGACTTTGGGGAGGGGGAATGTGAGAGAAGATAGAAAGGTGCCCAGAAGCAGAAATTATCTACATTATTAGCTGGGCAAATGGGAAATTACAGACCATTCTGTCACATTGACAAAATGGTCTGTTTAAACAGAACCACTCTCAGTAACAGCTGAGCATTCTGCTGCATGTTATCCACCCTTTGGTACAAGTTTCCATCAACTGTGGGCAAAATTTGCTGCAATTTTCTAGTAACTCACTCAGCAGCCTCTCAATTGGCTGCTGTAGGAGCTCTGCAATTGCTTGTGGAACTGGGGTGAATTCAGGCTTCCGATAAAACACTTGTATCCACTTGAATGCCTCTTATTTTTAGCACACTCTTATTTGTTAAAGGGCCTTGTGTACACTGTTTTTAAGAAGCCTTTTCAAAGCCATGTAGGAAAAAACCTTTTCTCTGACACCAATGTGAGCAGATGCACCTATTTAAGTCTCATTCATGGATATGTACGTTCACACTGAGATATATTGTGGCAGGTTGAAATCACAGAAGTTCCCTTTGAGTTGTCACCTGGGGCGATGATCATGCCACTGAGGCCCATCTTCCCACTTCCTAGGCCTCCCCACCATCCTGTCTTGCTGAGTCAGATCCTCTGGTCTCCCTTAGACAAGGCACAGAGTTGGGGTTACCACCATCCTGCATAGCAGCATGGACACTGGACCACCTCTGTCCTGGGAGGACTAAGTTCTAAGGACTCAGCACCCAGGAAACCAGCTCCCAGATGGGACCCAAAACCTCAAATAAATGTCTGGAGGTTCTGCTGAGAGGGTTGATTCAGGGCAAAATACTTAAATACAGGACAACTTACAGTCCAAGACCAGGGTCCTCCACTAGAAGGCACACCAAGTCAGTCACAAAGAGCACTGATTAGTAAGAAGTCATACAAGCAACTCCCATAGACATTCCAGATTTCCTGTGCCAAGAGTCCCACTCTTTATACAGATGAGAGGTTATGAAAACCCATTTTACCAAATCAGAACAGGTTCTTCCAGTCCCAACAGATCAGCCACATTCCCATGTTGTTTTACAGCTCAGATCTTACCCAAAAGAGCGTGTGGTTAGCCAACCCTTTAGACTCTAAAATCTAAAGGTTTATTGAGCAAATAAAGGGTAAAATTGATAAAGGAATCAAATACTTGCAGCAATTGCATAGTTCTTGGTCCAGGCTTCTAGCAGAGGTGGCATGATCTACTGTCTTAAAACAAGTCTCTGGAATATATCCTCTGTTGGAATGGGTCACCCATTCTTTCAGGTTTCAGCTCATAGCAGAGATCCATCAGAAGCGATTAGCTGGATTGAAGGCAAAATAGAGGAGCCCTCGGGGCCTTCTTTATCCTCCTGCCCATGTGGAGGGAATCCAATCCCATTGCTCTTGCTTTGTGAAATTACGTCCCAAGATGGATTTTGTCACATGAGCACGTTCACCTGTCCAAGATGACTCAGGCCTTTTTAGAGAGCAGCCATCGCTTGCATGCTGGTTTGAATATTCACAGCAAAGCATATCAGATGTGGATTGGCACCACCTGAGGTGTACTGTCCCCTAAGTGCTGCTATTGACTTGACTAGCAATCCCTTCACAATACGTTGGCCAGGCTTGTTGATGTCTCCCAGAAGCAAACATTCGAAGTATGAGTACATACTCAAACTTCAAATGCAAATTGATACACATATATGAGCAGTATAAACAGAATCAGCCCAACATCAGCTTTTCATCGACATCTTTCCTGGCTCACATTGTACAAGATTTGGTGCAAACATATATCAGTGGTTGCAACAATTATTTGTATGTTCATCTCACAATCCAATAATGTCAAATATTTATACACACGCACATCTACCAACACACACATATTTTTGTATAGGTTATAGAAGTCAATCTGAACTTTTAAAATGTACTTTGAATTATGTGCTTGAGAAATTCTATTCTATGAATTTGAAACACATAAGGGGCAAGATATTATGGCCAACTTTTGGTCATTTCGATGCCTAAAGTTAGCTAATTAAAATCTTGCTATAGACAGCTAACTAAAAGCCTGATTTTTCAAGGTGATGAACATTTCAACAGGAAAGGTAGGTCTTTAGCGCCTCATGAAATCAGTTCATTTTTATTTAAATATGGACGTTAGGTTCATAGTTTTAATTATCTGCATTTGAATAGTTTGGCCTAAACACATGGCAGCTTTAGATGCTAGTATTGTTTGTCTCACGATGTTTTAAACTTTTCAGCTGGCACAATATGTTTTAACTGCATCATACGGTACCACAGCTGTGTATGCCTCACACACAAAGATGTGTGCATACAGTATATATGGATGCAGGACTGATACTGCTTTGATTGAGGTGGTCAGGCTAACATTTAGATTAAATGACACCAAAATGGCACAAGCTGCTACCAGGAGATTATGGTCCAACATGGCAGAAATCATGTAAAACACTTCCATGTCTCTGGTGGCTGTTGATCTGATTTGGGATCAGAATCAAAGGGCTGCATGTAAGTCTTTAGGGTGACCATCCTTCCCATTTTTAACCCTTATTTAAGCTCTCTGTTAGGTGCCGACTTTTTTTTTTAAAGGGGGCAAAATGTCCGGTATTTGCACACCCCCTCCTGGTCTTTGAGTTCCCCAGTAAGAACAGCGGTAGCAGCCTATTTGTGGTTGGCAGTAAAGCAGGCACCAGTACATGGTGTCTGGAGTGAGGCAGGGAGCTGAGGGAGTAACATAGAATGAAAACAGGTAGGAGTTTCTTTCCTCCCTATGTGCCCTAAAGGAGGGGGAAAGCCTGCCAGCCTTTCCAGAATATGGGGCTGAAGTTCCAACTTCCAGCGCCCACCCCCACTCAGGGCTGAAACCCCTTTCTTGTCCCTATCACGGGATGCATCCCCGTTCCCACACAGCCCTCGTCACTAGGCTAAAGCTCTTTTGTCACTGCAGAGCTCAGCCCCGTTCCCAGGCAGCTTTGGTCGTGGAGCTCAAGCCCTGTTCCTAGGCAGCCCCACTGCAGGGCTCATCCCTTGCCCCGTCCCATTTCACGGTGGGGCTGAAGCTCTGATTGCCAGCAGCTCCCCCCCCCCACCCATACACACACTGTGGGGCTGGAGACCTGAGTGCCAACAGCCTCCCCCCCCGACTTTGGGCTAAAACCCCAAGTGCTGGCAGCTCCCCCCCCCCCCCAGTCCCATATTGGGCATAGGAAAATAGGGTCACCCTAATGTCAGACCAAGAATATAAATCATTCTAACAGCTCCAAGATTACAAGGGCTTTGGAGTTGAGGTTTCTGGCTTTGGACCATCTATAATATTGTCAGTAGAGCCAGCATAGTCACTGGGACTATGGGGGAGCGGGCCCTCATGTGGTAGGGGTGAGGCTGGGTCTCTCTGTGCCACAGGAGTGCACATGGCGGGCTCTAGTGGCAATGTAAAGGGGCTGCTATGACCATAGTCCTTTTTAGGTCAAACTATCATCCTTAAATTAAAGCCCCTTTTTGCGTACCCACTAAAGCAGGGGTGTCCAAACTTTTTTCAACGAGGGCCAGATTTGATGAAGTGAACATGCGTGAGGGCCGACCATTTTGCCTGACATTCTTTGAACCATTAAAATTAAATGCAAATTAACTATTTTATGCAAAGTTTATTACAAACGGCATACTTTTCATTTCGTCACATGGATGACAAATCTAAACAGGTGTTAAATCACTCTGCCTTTCATATCTGAAGGCCAGATGAAAAAAAAAATCCAGGAAGCTGAAATATATGTCAGGAACATTGTAAAGTACATTACATATTATTGGTAATAAAGGTTGTCTGTCAACTTTTAAGTTCAAAAAATATGAACAGGAACATAACACCAAGTATACATGTTGTGTCCAAATATATTTATAACTGATTTAGACCAACTGACATTAACTGAGATTTTACAATGTATTCATCTCAATACATATGCATTCGTTGGGGGCCATAAAAGATAGATATTGCCAAATTACCTGGGGGGCCGTATTAAACCGGAACACGGGCCGCAATTGGCCCACGGGCCGGACTTTGGACATGCCTGCACTAAAGCAATGATAATCCTTCACGGCCACATCCTCTCACCTCTTCTCTGCAGCTGCAGCCCATCCACGAAATCCTCCGCCGCAGCAACCTGGGGGCTATTGAAACAAAAAGGCAAAACCTGAAAAGGGCTTTGGACGAATACTTAGCAGAGTTCAGCGCCTGCCGCTGTGGCCCTTGTCAGAACAACGCGGAGCCCATGCTTCTCGGGAATGCCTGCGTGTGTCAGTGTACACAGGGGTTTGAGGGCCCGGCCTGTGAGAAGACCAGACGCCAAGGTAGGGCAACAACATGTACACATGGCGGTGAGGAAGGCGGCAGGGTGTGTGTGTGTAGCAACTGTGTTCTCACCCTGGGCAATGCTAATCGGCAGCTATTTGAATCCATTCATCAATCAACCCTTCGCTTCTTAACCACCTTTGGTGCGAAGTAGTCTTGGGGGCTTTACAAACAAGGAAAATTAACGGCTCGCGTAATTCTTGTAAATAAGCCAGGTGTAAAAAGGGAGGCTTTAAATGCTGGAGACATGTCAGCACCCCAGATTGTCAGAGACCGTGGTGTGTGAGCTGAGGAATAGCAGCCAGTGAGCAGCTCTGACAACAGAGTCTTTGCTCGGCTCTGTGAGAATCATCAAGGAATCAGCTTTCCTAGGCCTCATTGCACACTCGGCGTATGGAAGGCCGGGGGACATCAATGCAATAGGCCAGATTAAATTGTTCTTCTTCTGTTGTGGATACAAGTGTGATCTCAAACGTGCCAGGGAAAGGAATCAATCACCAGCAAGGCTGGGGACACCAGCAGGACCCGACAGCAGCATCTGGCCGCAGTTGTCACCTGCACGGGGCTGCATCACGGAGCCCGTGAAATATGATCTGACTGGAGGTTGGATCAACTCTTCAGTGTCAGACAGAAATGACAGAGGCAGAAGTGAGGAAATAGCCTTTAAATGGCAGAACGCTGATCTCTATGGAGACCAAAAGGAGTCATTATGCCCAGAATGGTCCTCATTGATCTGTGAGGAACTAGAGTCATTTGACCCAGGCGCCCTTGAGGTGCCGATTTGCAAGAGCTGATGTGACATCCGCTTTCAGACCACTGCTGAGCAGGATACATGTAGGTATTGCAGTGATGGACTGCAGCGCAAACCCTGAGGGAGAGAGTGAGCGGAGATAGACTGAGAAAGCCATGCCAAAGGCCAAGGGGTAACGCTTGATACTATCAGCAAAACTGTAGTGAGGTCAGATTTTCAAAAAGCATTTTCGGCACCTAAAGATGTAGATCAGCACCTACTGAGATTTTTCAAAAGCACCTAAATGCCTAACAATTGAAATCAATAGGAGCTAGGCCCTGGGTCTGTGTCACTGGAAAACTGATGCCTTGATAGTACAGATAGTAAGAGCATATAGGACCATCAGGACTTCATAGCAAACTTCAACCCAACTAGATTAATATAGTGTCTGTGATACACACTGAGACCAGTTGAGTAAATTAAAAATAAATGCAGTGACAGCCCCATCATGTGCTCCCATCAATCTAAAGAGACACCATAATCTATAGTATTGAACTCTGCTGACAAGTCAGAGTGTACTGCGATGAAAAAGCCCTGAAATGACACTTCCACAAAGAATCTCTGCTGAGTTTCCCCAGGCAGCATGACTAGGATGAGCAGCCTGGAACGAGATTGAAACTTTTAGCCTTTCGGGGGTGAGACCATTCCAGCACTGAGACACATCAGCAATCACTTGGGAAGAAGAGGCCAAATTGTAACTCCTCCAGTTATCAGAGACGGAAAGTAAAAAGCTCCCAGTCTGCAGAGGGTAAGTAGTCTTCAGAAGACCCTGCTTTCAAAGTGTCACATAAACACTGATAAGTCTCAAGGATGCAGAGGGAACCAGTGTCAGAGCGAGGGTTAGATTGCTGGTCTAAATAAAAAGTTGATCATGGCAGCTTCTGACTCACTCCCATAGGAAAGTTAAAGTTGTCTTTGCACCAGCTCTCCAGGGCAGCATGCCTCTGCCACAAAGCAATTTCACTTTCAGCTGAGAATCGCTTGCTTGTGAAATGAACCTTATCATCTAATATATTTTTAAAAATCATTTTACAGGCACTAAGACACACGGTAGCTGGAGCTGCTGGTCACCCTGGACCCCCTGCCAGTCTGGAACAAAGAGACGAACAAGACAGTGTAATAACCCAGCCCCGCAAAATGGTGGCACTTTGTGTGCTGGAAAGAGTGTGCAGACAGAGACATGCTAAAGGCTGGTTAGTTCTGGGATAAGTTATGACACCGATTAATGGGAATATATGGTAGATAGCCTTTTGCATAGTAGGCTGTAACTACCACTGGCATAACTCAGGTGAAGTCAATAGAATTACACTAGTGATAAATCTGGCCTATAATTTTATATTCCTAGGAAGACTGAATGGAGACACCAGATGAAGTCAGAACACTGCCCAATAAATTCTGCAGGTTACGTTTTTTGCATACACTCTCACTCAGATTGGGAAGCTTGTTACCTTCAATTTGTGATGACACAGGCTGCAAGGCAGTGGAGAATCACAGCTAATGCTTTTTACTGAACAACAATAGGCTTATAAAAAGGGATTTACATGGGAAGCTTCACTACTGAAATGTTTGTATTTGCCTTTGGAAGACAAATTAAAAGCTCATGATCCTTGCATTGAATGAGTTGTGTGTTGACATAACATTGATTTCTGTAACAATGCAAGTAATGTCAGATTTATGCACAAGCTAAGTAAGCTTCACTTTAGGACCCCAGGTTATGAGGGGCTTCTAAATACAAAAATTTCTAGTTTTTAGATGCATCCTCACCTATGTACTGGTATAGATGCAAATATAAAACTATTACGTCTATTTTCATTGTTCTTTCTGTTAGAATAATACCTTTTTTGTAATACTAAGGGGCCTTTTAAACTTGACATAATTTAGGGCCTCAGCATTTCTTAATCTGGCCCTGCATGCAAGCAAACTATTTCAGTAAGAACTTTAAACATAGCATATCTGGCAGGACCCTGCTTCCTGTGGCTCCAAACGGAATTTTGCTGTCATTTTCACTGGGAGTAATATTAAGTCCAAAGATGCTAAAGTTCCAGGGTGAAATGTTAACATAAATTGATGAAGAAAGTGTGAGAGGGGTAGTTGTGTTAGTTTGTAACTAAAAAAAAATTAAAAAACAACAATGGTCCTGTCGCACCTTATAGACTAACCAAAATATATAAATAGTATCATTAGCTTTCATGGGGCTGAAGAAGTGGGTTTTGCCCACAAAAGCTCATGATACTATGTATATAATTTTGTCAGTGTCTAAGGTGCTACAGGTCCATTATAAATCGATGAAGAATAACAAAATCAGAGCCAAATGAAACCGCTTTACAGGGGACATTGCTGAACAAACGAGGCTATTCCTCTTTAAGCTCAGTGATGAATCGTCTATTAAAACAGAAGCATTTTATCTCCAAGGCACCTAGAGCTGGAGAAAATGTTAACAGGTTTGTTGATTTAAGAGCCCTTTTTTGAATGTAAGAATAAATCTTAGCACAAGAATATGTACAGTATTGAACTGCATCCAAGACTGCAGAAAGAGTCCATTGCTCAGCGCTTCTGAAGAACCGCTGTAAAAATCGGGAATGGATGGAAAGTGAATGGCATTTAATTTTACCATGCTTTTCATTAAAAGGAAAATGAGTCATGACTGAATCTGAGGGGGCGGAGAGGGGAACTTAGTGCAACAAAGAACAATGCTTGGGAAAGAGGACAAAAAATATTATAGCACCATTGTTCAGCAAAAAAAAAAAATTGCTTAGTTATTGCTGTTTTCTTGGAAAAGAGAGTTTTCCAACAACAAGTCAGTGGTGAATTAGGGCCACATCCTCAGCTGGTGTTAGCATAAATAGTAAAGGCTAACTACACTCCATTGTCCATAATCTAATGGGGTTGTGCTAGAAGCCTTTGATGTTACAGCAGATTTTATAGCAACAACTTCATTATATCAAACCAAGAGCTACAAAGTGATTTCCCCAAATGGTCACAGATCTCCAGTGAAGAGCGTTCCTCACGCTCCTTGTAATAAATGACAGTGAAAAACAAATAGTGAGGTTTTATTCAAATGTCAAAGAGAAGACTCCTCACTCTCCCAGGCCTTTCCCACGTCATTCAGGGCCCAGTGCTGAGACTCAGAACGCAGAGCAATGAAGTGGACATGCAACGAATAAGGGAACCTGCCTGCGGGGTCTGGTAAAGATTATGAGAAATTATGCATGTACAATCTAAGATAACCAACAATGAAGATCCTGGCATGTAAGTTGCATCAAAGGAATCGAGGCAAGAAAGAGCAGGTTTCTTACCTAAACTAAAATCTGGTACATTAAAACAGCATTCCATCCTACTTTTTAATGAATGAATTCTACCCTCCCGCACACTGATATATAGTTGATGCAGCTATTTATCCTATATATTTCATCAGAGCTATCCCCTCAACAGCCTTTTTTATTTCTCTTATCGTTAAATGCTGAATGGATGATGCTGTGGATAAACTGTTTCACAGTCAGATAATTTTATATGCATATAAGCAAGCTAGTTTATTAACAAAAGGAGGGCAGCAAGGAACCAGTGCACAATGGACAACAGTAAGTGATTGATGACAGTACAGCTTAGGGTGCAAGGTGCAGACTCAAGATAACTGGCACACAGAAGAGCGGATAATGGCAGAGCGTCACACAGAGAACTCTTTTCTACCTAAAGGTCAACGTCATGCTGACTACCTGATGCTCTGATTCCCTTTGAGGCTGGGTTTTTACATCCACAAGAATCAATAGCAGCTCTAAAATTGTTGCTTTTCCTTTCTGTATATTATGCAATACAAAGTTACATAAGCAAACAATACAACAACAAAAAATATTCCATAGATTCCAGATTCTGTGGGGACAACAGGCTTGAAAAGTAACTAGCACAATGGGACTATGATCTCTACATAACAACTGTTGGGGGTGGAGGGGAGGGAACCAACCTCAAAACCAAAAACAAACAAACAAAAAACTTATTAGCCAGGAGCAAAGGACAATTTTACATATAAACCAGGAATTAGACTCCTACTTAAGAAGTGAACAAGCGTCATTCCCATCTGGGTAAATAAATTATAAGGCTGTCTATATTTAATTAGCTACATCAGCACCACAGTGTTGTTTCAGTATAGACATCACAGCAATGGGAGAGATTCTTCCATCACCATAGTTAATCCACCTCCCTGAGAGGAGTGTTGACAAAAGAATTTTTCAGTCATTATAGTGCTGGCCACATAAGGAGTTAGATCGGTTTAACTATGTCAGTTGTGGGGTGGATTTTTCACATCCCTGAGCGATGTAGCTAGATCATCCTAACTTTTAAACAGTGGAGGTTTGGCCTAAGTGTTTGCATCCGTCAAAATAGTGCCTAAAAACATAGATGAGTGCTAAGACTTTTATTAGAATCTGAACCTCTGTCTTTAGCCAAGGAAGCTATCTACATGGTTTGCTGGGGATACTGTTTTGGGAAATTATATCTTGGTATATGCAGTAATATTGCAATGTCAAAAAAGCCAATTTCTCAGAACCGTTAAAAGCTGGACAAAAGTGTGGAGTTGATTGCCACTTACTCTAGATTGGATCCATGGATGCCTGACACAGGAAAGGTTCATCTTAGCCAAAACACTTAGGCCACGTCTTCACTAGGGGTATGTCTACACTACCCCGCTAGTTCGAACTAGCGGGGGTAATGTAGTCATCCGCAGTTGCAAATGAAGCCCGGGATTTGAATTTCCCGGGCTTCATTTGCATGACGCCGGCCGGCTCCATTTTTAAATGCCGGCTAGTTCGAACCCCGTGCCGCACGGCTACACGCGGCACGGAGTAGCTAGTTCGGATTAGGCTTCTAATCCGAACTAGCTGTACTCCTCATTCCACGAGGAGTACAGCTAGTTTGGATTAGAAGCCTAATCCGAACTAGCTACTCCGTGCCGCGTGTAGCCGTGCGGCACGGGGTTCGAACTAGCCGGGATTTAAAAATGGCACCGGCCGGCTTCATGCAAATGAAGCCCGGGAAATTCAAATCCCGGGTTTCATTTGCAATTGTGGATGACTACATTACCCCCGCTAGTTCGAACTAGCGGGGTAGTGTAGACATACCCTAGGAGATTATTTTGAATTTACTAAGTTTGACTTCTGTATTCCTGATTTAACAAATTCGATGTTCTATGTCCTCCCTATGGAGAAATATAGAAATTACTCCGAGGCAGGCTCGGTTAATGGGGACACCTATCTCAGACTCAGAGCCCCAGGAAGCACTCTGGGGGGAGCTGCAGGAGGCCTCCCATAGGCCAGTAAATTCAAATTAGTGGCACTGGAGCATCCACACTAAAGTTATTTTGGACTTACAAGTTCAGAAATAGCATTATTCCTCATGAAAAGCAGGAGTACAGAGTTCGAATTCCATGGCCCCTTATTCTGGAAAAACGGGCATGATAGTGTGGACACATTGCTTCCTAATTCAAACTGGGGTGAGGGTTATTTTGGACTAAGATTCTAGAGTAGACCAGGCCTTAATGAGCATCACTGAAAAGGAAGAGATAAGTGGAATAAAGAAGGAGACACAAACATCCTGTATACATCTGGATTTTTTACTACAGCTCTCTCATGTTTTTATATGTGAAATGTTAATACAAATTTCCACAGAAATTAGAACCATCAATAAAACTGTAGCATTACTTAATATGTACCTAAATGAAGCAATAAAAGCCCATGCATCATTATTTTTATTACCCTGGGCTGTAATAAATCATAAGTTAGTTAAGTCTAGTCCAGAAACCACAAGGACAAAATAAAACTCTGTCCTTTAAAGAAACCTTTCAAGACTTACAAGCCCCAGATTGAAACTCCAACAGAAAGCATGCTTAAATAAAATGTCATGCTGATTTTGAAATATCTGTGCTACCTTTCACCCCAGGCCTGAAACATCGATAACATCTTTGTCTGCTCAATTGAGCATTTAAAGTCAGTCTGAAAAGTTTATTTGTGAGTGCAGATGCAGTTGATGAATGGTCCAGAAGCCTCTGATCTGCTGCTTTCTTCATCTTCATGCCCAAGGAAGCTGGTGAAATAGAAAACAACACACTCTTGTAGAGTAAGAGTTAATTTCCTTCCTCTGCCTGTTTTGAAGCAGAGAGAACTCAAGTGTAACTTTGTATGCAAGTTACATGGACGCCTCTGAGGTGCAACAATGTTGGTTAATCAGGATTCTGTGTCCCATTCTGTGAACACTGGTATGACTTTAAATACATTTTGCTTTGACTGTGCCCTCTTTGACAGGGACCCTGGCCAACTTCCAATGCCTAAAAGTGTTCACAATTACAGCATAAAAACAGAAGCGTTTTGGAGTTAGCAGCTCAATTACGTAGCCATTATGAGAAGAGGGTTTTCTGCCTTTACATATACAACATAGTTTCCCCTTCTTAATGCTG
Source organism: Pelodiscus sinensis (assembly GCF_049634645.1). Classification (NCBI taxonomy): domain Eukaryota; kingdom Metazoa; phylum Chordata; order Testudines; family Trionychidae; genus Pelodiscus; species Pelodiscus sinensis. Next base: position 13,137,561 of record NC_134719.1, read on the forward strand.
TCACAAAGACATAGCCCACAACTGTGTGAGCAGCATTAAAATCAAATATATGTTCCATTGTTTAAAATATCAGTGAGCAGGAGTTCTTTTTAGCAGAATTGCGTAAAGAGACTGGCTGCAAGAAAGGACAGGAAGTGGCAAGGAGGACTGGAAAACCAGGCAAAATAATATTTGCCTTTGCAAATGTTACAAACTTACAAACATAGGCAAGCAGACAAATATTTTCATAGGCTGCCAAGTGAATAGTTTTGCTGGAACACTGACATGACTATAGTTATTACACAGCATGGTCACCAAAGGTACGTCTACACTAGTTCGTTAGTTCGAGCTAGGTAGGGTAATTAGGGCAAGCGGAGTTGCAAATGAAGCCCGGGATTTAAATATCCCGGGATTCATTTGCATGTTCCTGGGCGCCACCATTTTTAAATCCCCCTTAGTCCGAACTCCATGCTCGCGGCTACACGCAGCACTGAGTAGGTAGTTCGAATTAAAGATCCTAATTCGAACTACCATTACTCCTCATTCCATTGCATGAGGAGTAACGGTAGTTTGAATTAGGATCTTTAATTCGAACTACCTCCTCCATGCCGCGTGTAGCCATGGGCACGGAGTTTAGACTAAGGAGGATTTTAAAATGGCGGCACCCGGGAACATGCAAATGAAGCCTGGGATATTTAAATCCCGGGCTTCATTTGCAACTCCGCTTGCCCTCATTACCCTACCTAACTCGAACTAACGAGCTAGTGTAGACGTACCCCTACAGACTAATGTCTTTGCAAAGGTTATTATCCAATAATGCAAATGCAAGAACATTGTGGGAGGCAACCAGCAGCGAAGTACTGCTCAGGTAAGTGGCTAAAACACGGGCAGAATTAAGTGTTTCTGGCATGTTTCACACAAAATTTGGGAAGAGCCTTAAGAGCTTAAGGCCATATTAGGTACATTAGAAATGCACGAAAATAGCTAGTTCTTTTTTGCTGTGGCTTGTTTGCTGGCTTCTCCGTATTTCAAATATTTGAACTGGCTGGATCAGCAGTAGGTATTTTGAAACACTGAACAGGGGAACCAAACAGTGAAGCTATTGGCCCACCTCTGTGACAGTGTAGGCGAGTTTTGCTATCATTGGTGGAGCTGTTCCAAAAGCAGTTATTTCTGAAGAATGTAAAGTAGAATGCTGATTGGCTTGTGTTATGACCTCGTTCTGAGCCATCGTTTTCTAGACATTACTTCCTGTTTGGCCAAAATATCCATGAGACACAATAGATCCAGAGGGGTAGCCGAGTTAGTCTGTAAATGGAAAAACTTAAACAACAACAAATTGTCTTGCAGAAAATTAGAAACTAACAAAACATGTAGATAGTATCATGAGCTTTCATGGGCACAACCCACTTCCATTCATCTGAAGAAGTGAGCTTTGCCCATGAAAGCTCATGATACCCTCTACATGTTTTGTTAGTCTCTAAGGTGCTTCAAGATTATTTGTAGTTTCATAAGATTGGTTCTATATTAATGACTTTTATTTCTTTAAGTGCCTTTTTGATATTACACTTCAGCTTCCTTCAAAATGTATTTCTTCTATAGAAAGCTTATTGCGAATGCAGGCCAAAGTCCCGTGTGCTTCAGCAGCAGCCATGGGCATTGAAAGTTGTGCACTACAAACTACAGAGGGTTGGGAGACCTTCCTGGTTCCTGCCAGGCAGAGCCATGCTGTCCATAGCTCAAATGTGGGTGTCCACCACAAGGGCCCGCACTTTTGTGGGCCTCGCAGTGGCCACTCCAACTGTCCTATGGATGGGAGAGAAATGGGAGATTATGGGGGCCTGCTGCAGTGACAGCAGCAAGGGTCGGCACCCCCCATCTGGCAGCTTGCTCCACTCTGCCACGAGGGAGCCCACCACCCACATGGTGAGTTGGGAGAGTGGGGAGACGATTCCTGCTGCTGTGCCAGGCTCCCATAATCCCACAGGCAGTGTTGCTCAGGGAGGGAGGTAAAGGGAGGAACGAAGGCACAGGTTAGAAAGGAAAAGAGTGGAGCTTGTGGTGAGCAGTTTGCACTGGGTCCTTCACCTGGGGAATTAGTGGGGTTGCGCCAAGCCCCGGGCCCCCTCAGGACAGCCCTGCTGCCAGGATGTACCCTTTGCCCTCCCAGCAGGAAGTTTCAGCACTGACTGAAGTTGAGAGAAGAGGCAGACAAGGAGAGAAGAGGTTGCTGGACTGTAATCCTGTTCTGTGTTTCTTTGCAGAATAAAGTCTTGTTCCTTGTGGTATGTCTGTGTGGAGCAGCTCTGACAGGACTAGTGAGGTGAATACTGGCCCACAACTCAGTACATAAAGGAGCCCCAGGCCCAAAGTTGTGTAAAAAGTCACAAGGCAGGCCTCCCCCACCTCGAGCAGCCTCATACTGGGTCAATGACACATGAACAAGAGTACAAGCTACTGCACAGTCTAGTGATGCTTTGAGGTGACACGAGGATTTGAGAGTATTACTCAATTCAATTTTCTTTCCTTCAAAACAATTTCAAATAGTATAAACAATGTATGTTAAATCCAGTAAATTGAGGACCTGGGCTAGCACATCTAGCACACCTGGGTAGCACTTCTGACTCCAATTTCACTTTAGATGCTATTGCTCTGATTTGGCTTTATTTTTTAATGTGCTGCATTTTGCTGAACATGACACACCTGTCTTCAGAGAAGCCATGTATTAGCTTGCTTTCCGGTGTGCACAAAGTAAAATGCTCTTTCCGCTATCTCTGGAGAATCTTGGCCTTTGTCTACATTTTGAAGTTTAAAATGCAGTCGTGGCAGTGCTTTAGTGCAGCAGTGTGGCTATAGCAGGAGCACTTTGAGAGAACTCTCCCCGTGCTCCAGGTAAGCCACCTCCCAGAAGGGGATAGCTAACTGCACTGGGAGAGCAACTCCCAGAGCTGGAGGCCCCTTTATACTGGTGCTTTACCCAGGGGCTGTGTCTAGACTGGCCAGTTTTTCCAGAAAATCAGTCGCTTTTCCGGAAAAACTTGCCAGCTGTCTACACTGGCCACTTGAATTTCCCCAAAAGCACTGACTTCATACTGTAAGAAATCAGGGCTTTTGGGGAAATACTATGCAGCTCCCGTTTGGGCAAAAGTCCTTTTTGCGCAAAACTTTTGCACAAAAGGGCCAGTGTAGACAGCTGAGATTTGTTTTCTGCAAAATAGCCCCGATCGCGAAAATGGTGATCAGGGCTTTTTTGCGCAAAACCGCATCTAGATTGGCCATGGACGCTTTTCCACAAAAAGTGCTTTTGTGGAAAAGTGTCCATGCCAATCTAGACACTCTTTTCCAAAAATGCTTTTAACGGAAAACTTTTCCGTTAAAAGCATTTGCGGAAAATCATGCCAGTCTAGACGTAGCCAGGGTGTGTGTGTGTATTTTCACACCCATGAGCCAGTACGTTGCAGTGCAGTAAAGTAGCTGTGTAGACTTAGCCTTAGAACACATGGGATTAAAACTCAAGAAAAATCAACAGGCCCCATATAATGCAAGAAATAAAGTATTGTTTGATTAGCCCATTGAAACTGAAGCATAGGCAAATAGCGATGCAAGAACATTAAAAACAAGCAGGAACAGTTAACCCAAGTGTACAGAATGTCAAATCAGAATGACCCATATTAAAAATGTGAATCCCATTCCCATGCCTGCTGGACCTTCCAGGTAACTTCAGTGTGCACTGGGCCAGGCCCTTCAAGAGTAATAAAGAGGCTTGATCAAGTCAACTATAATTATCTTCCGACTAGCTTTGCAAGGTGACAGTCATTTTAGTTTACCCCATATATACTTGATCATAAGCCCGTTCGTTCATAAGACAACCCACCCCCAGTTAAAAATATAGTAAAAATTGCAATGACCCATTCATAAGATGACTCTATATTGGCAGTTTGCAAACTTCTGGTCCCAGCTCATCAGCATAAGGTGCTGGCAAGTCGGGATGTTTTGTTTACCTGGAGCGTTTACTGGCACAGAGCCTCTTAGCCCCCATTGGCCTCAATTCATTGTTCTCAGTCAATGGGAGCTGCGGGAAGCAGTGTTGGCTAAGGGATGTACTGGTCACCCTCTCATTGACCCAGACCAGTGAATAGCAGCCACTGGGAGATGAGACACTCCCTGCCTGCAGATGCTCCAGGTACATAAAATGTCCAGGCACACCTGTGGTTTGCCCTGCTGTGCTGGAAACTAAAGTTTGTCAAACCCTTCCCCTTCCCCCCCACTCCGCTGCCCAAGTTAAAAATAATTGGTAAATCACAATGACACATTCATAAACTAAATTCCTCTCTTTACTGCATCATTTTTTTATCCCCAAATTTTAGGTTTATAATCGAGTATATACGTTTAAAAGCATATACCCCGTCATCTGAAGAAGTGGGCTGTGCCCACCAAAGCTCATGATACCATCTACATGTTTTGTTAGTCTATAAAGTGCTACTAGACTATATGCTATACACTTTTAGTAATTTCCTTTAGCAAGTAATAGTTTCAACATCTGGCCCTGTGCATGGCATGCCACCATATTGTGGGGCAGGGTTATTGCACTGTCTTCTTCTCATTCGTTGTCCTCCAGAGCATGCAGACCAGCTGGTCCAGCAACCCCACATTCCATTTATAGCAACATCTAGGGAAAACATGAAGAAAGAAAAGTGTATCACAAAGAAAAGTCTTTTCAAAGGGGATGCTCCCAGCATCACAAACCATATTGACATGCAAACAAAATACTCCGTGCTCACATTGCTAACAACGTCTTGGGTCACTAAGTTGGATAATTAAATATGCTAATTCAGTATCACTTGGACAATGAAAAGATACAAGGTAGTTTTAGTTGAAGTATAATGGTTTTACCTCTCCTGGCTGAGACTAAGAAGGAGCTGGATCACTTTACTTTCTGGGGTACCAGAGGAAGGGGCTAAGAAGGCTTATAGTAGCAGGAGTCCTACTTTAACTTACACCTTTCTGACAGTTATTTTTTCTGCTAGACCTCTTTTTTTCAAGGTGACCATGCGTCCCATTTTGGCTGGGACAGTCCCCTTTTTTAACCCCATCCTTGCCATCCTCTTTTTTCCCCCCTTCAAAAGGAGGCATTTCTCCCATTTGCTTTTGCTGACTTGATTAGTTAGCAGGAGCAAAATGGGAGAGACGAGCATCAGGAGAAATATGATCACCTCTTCCTGATCTGGACATGCAAGTAACACAACTTAAACTCCTTAGACTCAGTAAGCCAAATTCAATACAGCCAAAGTTCTATGCTGATAAGTGAATTTGAGTCCAATGGAGATTTTGCAGCTGTAACACATGCAGTAAGGAGACCAGAACGATGTGTAAGTGACAAATATTAAAAGACTCATAGGACTCACTTACTTATGAAGTTGTCCCTGTGCCCTGTGAAAATTTAGCTGAAAATGTAAATTGAAAACTGGAGAAATGTCCGTAAACAAAGGGCAATGATAAATGGTAATATATCAAATTAGAGGGTTGGGTTTACTGGCGCTCTGCTAGGATTGATGTAAAAACTAGTCTTATTTAACATCTAAATTAATGAGCTGAAGGAAATAAATAGCTATTATGTTTGCCAATGATACTAAATTGGGAGGAGTTAGGAACTCTAGTCAGGAGAGAAATATTATACAAAGGAATCTAAGGACATTAACACCCAGGGTGGAAAATAACAAAATGAGATTTAATTGGAAAAAATTAAACTGTGCTGGAGTAGAGCTAAGGTAGAATAAGTGGAGAAGGGAGAAACTTGGAAGGGAGAAACTTGGGAAGCCTCTGAAATGGAGCAAGCTATAGTATATATCTATATATAAGGTAAGTAAATGATGGAGTTTCAGACATGATAAGGTTTAATGAGCACAATAGCTAGATCCATTTCATGGATGAGTAAGCAGAGACAGCTGAAATACAAAGCAACTCAATGAATGTGTGGCAGAACTAAAGTCAATGGCAAAACTCATCTGGACTTAAATGCTCCAGTCCCTAGGGGTACATCTACACAGCAGCATTATTATGGAAAAACTACCGTTATTCTGAAATAACATAGTGCATGTCTACACTACAAACCTTTATTTCAAAAAAATGTCTAGCTGGAGGACTTCTTGCTCGGACTCATGGTAATTCTCCTTTCACGAGGAGTAAGGGAAGTCAGAGGAAGAGAGTTCTTCCTTTAATTTCCTGCTGTGTAGACAGCTACACAGTTGACATAGCTGAAGTTGCTTAGCTTAATTCAACTTTAGCGTTGCTGTGTAGACGGACTCTAACAGTTCTGATTCCTAGCCCTATGCTTTAGCCACTAGACCACATAGTTCTTAATGATCGCATAAAAAGACCTAAGTAATTGACATACATAATCGTATGACTGGCCGTTCTATTTCAACTCTCCTTTTAGTGTTCTTTATCTCTTTAACTTGGGATCCAAATTTCTTTAATCATCTTTCTAATCCCTCTTACCTTTTCTGTCTGTGATCTCACAGGCAACACCGTGATATCCTCCAGGACATATACATTCACAGCGAGTTTCTAGAAGGTTAATAGTGAAAGGTGGATTGCAGTACTTAGAAACATAGAATCTTAGGCTTGGAAGAGATCTCAGGAGGTCATCGAGTCCAACCCCCAGCTATAAAATCAAGACCAACCCCAACTAAATCTTCCCAGCCAGGGCTTTGTCAAACCAGGACTTAAAAACCTCTAGGAATGGAGACTCCACCAGTAACCCATTCCAGTGCTTCACCACCCTCACGGTGAAAGTTTTTCCTAATATCCAACCTAGACCTTCCCCACTGCAACTTGAAACCATTGCTCCTCATTCTATCATATGTCACCACTGAAAAAAAGCCTCTCTTCAAACCCCTCTTCGGGTATCTGAAGGCTGCTATCAAATCCCCCGTCACTCGTCTGTAGATTAAATAAGCCCAAATCCCTCAGCCTCCTCCCATAAGTCAGTTGCTCCAGCCCCCTAATCGTTTTCATTGCCCTCCGCTGGACTCTCTCCAACATGTCCACATCCTTTCTGTAATGGGGGGTATGTGGGGAGGAGGGTAGAGAATTGGACGCAGTACTCCAGATGTGGCCTCACCAGTGCTGTATATTATTATACTGAACGTTTCTCTACAGACTCCTGTTTCTATACACAGACAGGCAAAGAGACTGCCTCTGGTGTAGAGACCTTCTTTTCTTTATATGCGTGTGCAACACCAAGAAGAACAGGGCCCACATCCCAGAATTCATTGTCTGACTACTGGTGACAATGGTCACTCGAAAACATTGTTCATGGCACATTATCCTACATGGAATGCCAACAGGACTCAAGGCCTAATACGTTATTTAAACAAGTGTAATCAGCAGAGGAATCAGTTAAGAGCTATAATCAAACTGGCTGGTACCTGAATCAATAATTTCTGTGCTAGATACATTTAGATGGTAACCAGATTCTCATCAGGACTTTTGCAGATGCAAATTTGAATTAGGCACTTGAAAAATATCTTCTTTTATTAGCAAAACCTACACACCATATATCTCCATTTAGAAAATGGGCTTTTTATTCAATTTAATTACTTTCCTCCAGCATTTTTAAATCATTGTCAGCTTCAAAATAAGGGCCTCGTCAGTTAAAAATGGAGGGAAAGAAAAGATACAACACTGAACATCTCTGATGATGATGATGATGATAACAGTACTTAGCACTTATATGGTGCTTTTCATCTTCACAACACTTTCACAACACTAATTAATGCTGAGACATTAGGACGATGGTAACACTCTCAAAAGCAAAGAAACAGACAAAGACATGAACTTTTCTTTTAATGAATAATTGAGGTGGGAACTGTTTCTTAAATGTAACTGATAAAGATACTTGCTAAAATGGTGTTAACTTGCTACTGCTGCAACTAAACAATGGAAATTTATGAATGAAATTATTTTTCTTAATATATTTTCTTTATAATGTAGCTAACCAGGATGAATAGGAGAAAGGAATGAACACAGATTACCAGCCAGTTAAGCCTCCTACCTATGCTCTGGTCTACACTGAGGAGTTATTTTGAAATAACTCCCCTTATTTTGAAATAATAATTGGAGCATCCAAACTACCAAGTCCTTTATTTCAAAATAAGGGGCTGATTATTTCAAAATAATAACTCCTGCTTTCCACAAGGAATAACGCTTATTTCGAAACGGTTATTTTGAAATAGTGGCAGTGTGGACACTCCACTGCTGCTGTTTTGAAATAACTACCCCCAGAGTCATTCAGATTAATTACTCCTCAGTGATTTCTGGGGCTCTAAGTCAAGGTAGCATGTTCACATTAAGGGAGCCTGCCTCAGATTAATTTTGAGGCTTCCCTGTAGTGTCGACAGGCTATTTTGAAATAGTTGCATCAGGAGTTATTATTTTAAAATAAGTTATTTTGAAATAATTTCCTAGTGTAGACACTATGACTCCTCTGTTCACACTACAGAAGTATTAAACGTGAGATTCTACCTTTCAGAAAGGCAATTCCATTGCCTTGGCATGGAGCACACTGACAGGAACTGGACTCCAGCTGGAACTCTTCAAGGGCACGCTTCATATTTTCCCTTAGTGTATTTGCATGTCCAAAGTCTGTTGCAGTCACCAGTTCAGTCAGGGGTTCTACCTAAGCGAGGTGGGGTGGGAAGAGAGGAAGAAACCACTGTGTTAATTCCTAAGGTCAAGATGTTTTCAGACAGTCAGCCCTGCACTGCAACCTATGGTGTGTGGGACCTCAGCTTTGGAACAAAATGTAGACCTTGTGTTTTGAGATTTGTGATCTGTGGGGATGTCAATAAAAGCTTTCAAAATGGGAATGTATTAGTCATCAATGGAACAGACTAAATATTCTCTCCATCAGCTCCAGCTTTCCAGTTGACTTGTGCTTCGGGCTGGTGAAAAAAGAGAGCAGCAATTTAATGAAAACGCTTTCATTCACCCCTCTCTTCCAGTTCAAAAGTTTGACCAGCTATAGAGTTGTCTGAAAACTGGGGGGAGGGAAATTTCACAAAAGTTTCAACAAACATTTTCTGATTTTGAAATTTCATGAAAATTCATTAAAAATTGGAAAAAAGACCCCAACATCTGAATCAACACTACTTAGATTGACTCCTCGCTTTCTCCTCTGTTGGGTTGGGTTGCCACCAATTTGGGTTTTATCTGACAGTCTGGATTTGGCTTCTGAGTGCAGGTGCCATGTAGGCTTGCTCAGTGTCTAGTTTTTCACCAGAAAGTCTGGTTGAAGAGGGGTCCTGGCAGTGTCTGGTCAGACGAACTGACTGAACGTTCAGATACCACAGGGCAGGGGGATGCACCTGGTCATTACCCCAAGCCAGCCCCTGGTCAGCCTGGGCCTCTCCTACACGCAGGCAACCTCCTTATTAGGCTGCAGCAATAATGAGCCTCGCTGAGTTGGGGGAGGGAGCACTCTATGGGCGGTGGAGGCTTGAGGGAAGAGGTGGCGGGGCCTGGAGAGAAGAGGCAGGGCAAGGGCACAGTCTCGGGGGCCTGGTTACCAGCAATTAGAAAGGTGGCCACCCTACCTTTAGGGCTGAAAACCTGCCCAGGATGCATTGTTTCTACAGTACAATGACTATGTTCATGCACTGCCCTTGTACAGATAGATTTTTAATTGCAGCACAATCACTGCTGCATGTGCAGCCTGATTACTCAATGAAATGTTCCCATTACCACCAAATGTGGGTTACTCTACACTGACTGCACGCTTCTTTCAGACATGTTTAGTGAACATACCCACGCAGCCCCAAATGCACGGGTACAAATAGCGGTGAATAGGGCGGCACAGCTTAGCGCAATAAAGATGGACTTGAAGGGTGAGTATGTACTTGAGTACATCCCCAAGCCAACCCCTCTCTACACTATCGCCTCTAGCTGCATAGCATTCTGCTGCCTCCCCTCAGTGGGAATCTTTTCCTGGAAAAGATTCCAGCTCCTTGTTGCTGGAGCCTTTCCCCACCACAAGGGAAGTTTCTGGCAGAAGGGAAAGTCTTCCCCTTGCCACAGCCTATCCTCACTTGGGCAAATTGCTCCAGAAAAGGGGAGCTGCTGAAGTCTTTCCCTGCTGCCTTACTGTGGCCAGAGCCACACACACCACAGTGTGGACACACTGCACTTTTCACTGCAGCATGTAGTGAGACATCTGCTACCTGCTTCCACGTGTGCAGTGTAGGGCAATTGTGATCTAAGTCTAAAGCTCCCCACCCAAGTATCTGGAAGACCTGACCTATCATCTAGCACCATTTTCTTCCCATCAGCTCTGCAGAGAGAAAGAGCTGGACTTTCCTCTCTTTTGTGCATCCTTCACAGAATAATTACATGAAGTTCCTGCTGCAGGGACAAATTCTGCCGTCCATTACAGTTCTGCACCTCCACAAGTACTGAGGACATGCACAGGTGTAAGTGAGGGCACGCACTGAATATCATAAGGTTGCTGAGGGTAGAATTTGGTACTGAGTAGAACCTGGTGTAACGGAGAGTAGGATTTGCCCCACAGATTGTTCATGGAAGATGATAACACAGTGACCAGTAAGAATAAAGTCTGAGGGTTCCTTAGCTAAATTTGCATGGCTGGTCAATAGAATAAAAGGACCAGCTCCTCAGTTTGCAACACTTGAGAATCCAGCCCAAATTCATTATTGTAAGCTGAGCAAATTTGCTATGCAGGCCATAAGGACACAGTGAACATGAGGCCCCACAATATCATGTGTATAGGTTCATGTCAATTCAAAAGCCAAATGCATTTTAAGGAGAAATGTATTTTCATGTTACTGCCACAGTGTCTTCATTTCTCAACAATGAGCTGTGATCCATCTTTTACTTCTTGAATTTGTATCATACAAATAAGGAAATGGCTTGAGAATAACCTGCCAAGTGCCTTTAGTAGATAATTTATGAGCTGCTTTCCTTTATTTTTCCCCACTGAAGCATTTTTAGGACTGGTATTTAGTTGCACACTACTGGTGCTTTTGATCTTCATACTACTCAAGGATATTAAGCAGGGAAATTAAAGGTTATATATGCCAAATCCAAATTGTATCAATACGTGGTTTCTATTGGTTGATCTAGTCACTGATACCAGAATCTAAAAGGCTAGAAAAAAAACAAGCCTCAGTTTCAGAATTTTATTCAAATGGGATACTAAGTGTGACTTTCACAAGTACAGACACTGACATCTCTGGGACTCAATGCAATTAAGAAACCATGGGTAGGTTACCTGAAACAGTTGATTTTATATCCTCCTTTAAACCTGCAGTGAGTTCTAGTTAACAAAGAAACACATGATATTGTCCAAGCAGAAGAGCTGAAGGTCAGAAGAATCGAGCGGATTGAGGGAAAGCTCAAAACATGGATATTATGTGACATTTTTATTACAAAAAGTGGGGGAAAAAACCCAATATAATCAGTGCCAAGCCAGAGTGAGCTATGAGGCCCTGGAAAAATAAACACTTATCTGAGCATGGATGCGTAGATTGCCAAAGTATCAAGAGCATATCTACTAGAGATAAAATAAACACTAGCTATGGACCCAACCCAAAGAATTTTATCTGGATCCAGACTTCAAATAAACACCCCCAAGGTCCAGTGGGTTTGAATCAGGGCTTTTGGGTTCAGATTACAGTAGATTCAAAAATGGCTTTTCTAATGAAAAGAGAAAAGAACACATTTCCACCAAAATGTTCCACAGAAAATTTAGACATTTTGGTGAAAAGTTTCCATCAAAACCCAAACGTTTTGGTCTGGAATTATTGCCATATTGCAGCTGCCATGTGCCCTAATTCTCCGACCTGACCCAAGCTCTCTGGTTGCACTCCATGTCCCATGATGCACTATGGTGCCTCCTATTGCTGAGTCATCGGTCATCCTATTGCTGAGTCATGGGGAGTCCCTAGCTGCAGTGCCTGATGGGAGATGTAGTCTGTCCAAGGGAATCAGGCCTACAGAGGAATATGAGGCACCTGAGCTACAAATCCAATGATGCTCTGGGAGGGAGGGAAATTATTCCAAATCAAAATATATCTTTTGGGATACGAGTGTTTAGTTTTCTGACAAAAAGGTTTTTTTTGGACACTTTCCCCACAAACATTAATTTAACCCAAACCCAATTTTCCATTGAAGAGGAATTCAACAAAAAACAGCCCTAGTGCAGGGCCATACAAAAAAAGAATATTCTTCTGCCTTCACTATAGTCAGCCAAACATTAAGGCTACGTCTACATTGGCAAGATTTTGCTCAAATTCTTTTAACGCAAGAGTTTTTGCATTAAAGTATTTGCACAAGAGAGCGTCTACACTGGCATGTGCTTTTGCACAAGAGATGTGCTTTTGAGCAAAAGCATCCATGCCAGTGTAGACACTCTCTTGCGCAAGAAAGCTCCAATGGCCATTTTAGCCATTGGGCTTTCTTGCACAAGAAATTCATGTTGCCTGTTTACACTGGCCTCTTGCGCAAGAACAGTTGCGCAAGAGAGCTTATCCCTGAGCGGAAGCATCATAGTTCTTGCGCAAGAAGAACTGATTTCACACGTTAGAACGTCAGTGTTCTTGTGCAAGAACTCCTCCCCAGTGTAGACAGGCAGCATGTTTTTGCGCAAAAGCTTTTGTGCAAAATCTTGCCAATGTAGACGTAGCCTAAATGAGCTAATTGTGACATTAAAAATGATGAGGCTCTATTGATATTTTCCCCTTATTTTTCACTTTCATGCTCCTCTACATGCAACACCCGGCCAAGACTGAAAAAGGAAAACTTGGTAAAAATCTATGCTCATGAGCTTTAGATAGTCTAAACAAAGAGGCAGATTTCTTGCTGTTCTGAACCAAACAGAATTGCTACTACACAGTAGAGATGTAACAGTGCAGTTGATTAACTGATTAACTGATAAGCAAAAGCTTATAGGTCAACGCGATAGACGACATGCATTTCCCTCTACGCCTTACCAGTAAATTTTTTAACAGGCTGGCCAGCAGCCCAGCTCAGTCCTGGCTTGCACTGGATCCTGGACCTACCCTGTCAGGCGGGCAGGCAGCCCGGCTCAGCTCCAGCTCATGCTGGGACTGGGAGCTCAGACCCCTCCCTCCCAGACAGGGGCTGCCAGGGGACGATAGAATAATCGACTAAGCGATAAGAATTCATGAGGTTAATCGACTATTCAATTAACGATATTTTACATCCCTACTACACAGTGCATGGTAAATATGGAAAGGAAGAGTAATCCAGAAAAAAGGAAGGTCGTTGGGATTTGAGTGTTCATTTTTTTTTTTTACAAAAAAGTTATTTTTCTGTGACAAAACAGACACTTTCCCCCAAAATAGGAAGGTCCCTGATTATTCAGAACCTCTGATCTGAATGTATGCAAGGAGGAGAATGGTCCCACTGTTGAAGGGAACTTTCCTGGCTTCCACACCATCCCAGTGAAATTGGCTAGTGAAAGGCCCTGAAGCCCCACCCCCACTTATTTTACCCAGAGGCCTCCCTGACCTCTTGGTTTCTCTTCCCACTCTCCTGTGTGTCAAAGTCTTTGTAACGCCAACAAGGCTGGGCTGTGTCTCTGGCTCTGCTGTGCAGCTCAGCGTGGGCCCCTTCTCTCTTCTTAGCTCAGCCAAACACTGTCTGACCCAGACAATTCCAGCTCTCACGGATGATGGAGGACAGGACCACTGGCCTCCTGATCCCCTTGTTAGCCTGCCTGCCCTGTCAATCAGGCTGACCTGAAGTGTTTTCCCATTGCTCCCGGGGACCTGATTTCTCATTGAGCCTTCCCGTTTCTTTTGGTACAGAGAGGTAGCCAACCAGTGACTCGCAACTAAGTTTTAGTCAATCATCTCCATGTTTTCCAAGTCTCCTATGGCACTTGACTAATTGAGGTTCTATAGTGTATTATTTACAATACCTTAATCTTGATGATTTCAGGGTTGTACTGCACTGCATCTCCCCACTCTTGCATTAGCTGAGCAGTTGGCAGATCTTTGTAGGCAAGTGTCGTGATGTGTTCACTCCCTCCTCCACGAACAAGGGCTATGAAATCTTCCACAACTTTCTTTTGTTTGATGCTGTCTGCAACCATGGATAAAGGAAGCAGCTCAGCTTAGCTACTTCTTAGTGGGCCACAAATAAAATAGAAAGCCAGGCGCAAAGCTGACTCCGCCAGTTACATATCCCATTTAGAAAGGAAATGAGAACGGTCACAATTATTTATATGCAGCCAAATATCTGGCACTCACTACTCCCTCCATTGCAAAGGGAGAAGGTAGTGACTGCAAAGGGAGTGGTGCTTGAGTGAAGATTTAAAGATTAGGCTCATGGTTTTTCCTTGGACATTACTGTAAATGAAACAAACAAACAATAGATTCTCGCACAGATTTTAAAGGAAGGAGGGAGCAGGGGTTTTCAATGTTTTTTTCATGACCCGGTTAAAGAAAATTGTTGATGCCCATGACCCAACATGAATTTTCCCAAAATTTCCCCCAGCTGGAGCCCTATACTAGAGTGTGGGCTCCAGTATAGGAGTGAGGAGCTTTGGGGTATAGGCAGGGGCTCTGACTTTGGGGGAGACATGGCTGGGGTAGGAAGGGCTTACCTTGAGCAACTCCTGGTCAGTGGTGCTAAGGCAGCTTCCTGCCTCTCCTGCACTACAGACCATGCTATGCCTCAGATGCAGCCAGCAGCAGGTTCCCAGCCAATGGGAGTGCAGAGCTAGTGCTCAAGGCAGGAACAGTGCATGCAGCCCTGTTTGCTTCCCCCCACCTCCCTACTTAGGAACCAGGCCTGCTGCTGGCCACTTCCGGGCAACAGCACAGTGTGTACTGCCAGAACAGGCAGGTAGTCTGCATGAGCACTTGCACTGGCCACCTGATCACCCTGCAGCAATGAGACCCAGTGCCTGACATTCCATGATCCTGTGCCAGGTCACAACCCATAGTTTGAAAACAACTGAACTAGGTCACTTAGCCATAGGTGAAAGAATAATAAATCAGCTTCCCCTTATTGTAGCAATCATTGAAAAGCAGCAGAAACTACAACTAGTGCAAGGTGCAGCACTTCCTCTTCCTTGCATAAAAAGTATGGCTTGATTCTACTTTAAGGCTGCGTCTACACTGGCATGATTTTGCGCAAATACTTTTAACGGAAACGTTTTTCCATTAAAAGTATTTGCGCAAAAGAGCATCTACACTGGCATGTATGCTTTTGCGCAAAAGACATCTTTTGCGCAAAAGCATCCATGCCAGTGTAGACATTCTCTTGCGCAAGAAAGCGTCGATGGCCATTTTAGCCATCGGGCTTTCTTGCGCAAGAAATTAACATGGCTGTCTACACTGGCCCTCTTGCGCAATAATACTTGTGTAGGACAGCTTATCCCTGAGCGGGAGCGTCAGAGTATTTGTGCAAGGAGCACTGATTTTGTACAGTACAAAGTCAGTGTTCTTGCACAAATGCTCGCAGCCAGTGTAGACAGGTGGCAAGTTTTTGCGCAAAAGTGGCTGCTTTTGCACAAAATCTTGCCAGTCTAGACACACCCTAAGGGTAAAATTCACATGTAATGGTTCAAAATCAAACTCCATAAAAGAAAGCCCATTTCCTGTGTACAGATCTATTTTGCTCCTGAAATGGAGCATAGATTGCTCTAACACAAAAAAAGGAAACACAAAGCACAAGACTATATTATGTTTACCTCCAATTTCCTTTAAAACGGCGTTACAACCAGCAACAGACATTCCCAAACTTATATAAACTCCATAGATATTTGCACCAACTTTAAATCCATGATTGACACAGGACTGGATATCACTTAAAGAGTAACCTAAAAACACAGTAAAACATCACATATGGACAAAAACAACACTCCACTGTGAGCACTTTATGCTGATGGGTTTGCCCCTGTGACGGGGCATATCTACCCCACACTGAAGGGCAGAGAGTTGGGTATAAAAGCTTAGGGAGCCACTCTGTTGGGGTGGTCCACCAGAGGGGAAGGAGCTTGGGCCAGAGCTCTCGAGTTATTCACTCAGTTATTCCTCCAGCAGCCACTCAGGGAGCAGCCCCAGCAGGCGCCCAGGGAGCAGCGCCCACAGCTGCCCAGGGAGCAGCATCCACAGCCCCAGCAGCTGCCCAAGGAGCAGCACCAGCAGCCACCTCTAAAGCCCCAAAGACAGCCGGGACTGTCCCTAAGGGGAGCCCCTCACAGGGGTTCAACGGACTGAACAACCCACAGAGAGTGGTAGGAAGTAGCCAGGGCAGAGGATTAGCCTCCGGGGAACTCGGTGCATATTGGCAGGAAACCCCGCTGAACAGGCAGCAGAACTTGCCTCTGCCTCCAGGTCCCTGGACTGGGATCCGGTGGAGCAGGAGGGCCCAGGTCCCCCTACCTCTCCTACCTCTGCTCCTCCCCCAAACAGGCAGCTCCCTAGCCTTTGGATGGTTTACCTGGTGACCAGGCCTCAAAGCCATAAATACCCTGATAGAGGGACCTGTACTTTTGATTAAGGCCTTAAGTACCCTGATAGAGGGACCCATACCCTTGACTAGGCCTTCAAGCCATATAAACCCTGGGAGAGGGGCACTAGTTAAATTGAACCTGAGGGTTGTGTTGGCCCTAGTGAAAAGGAACTTACAGCAGACGTTGGGGACTTTCTGTACCGTCAAGGGGGGGGGTGCCTTTCAACAGCCCCCCACAGAGAATTTTTAGGGCCCAATCCTGTTCTAAAAATGGATCTGGTGCCCTCACCTTTTAGCCTTCAGTGACTTTCATAGAACTGAGTGCTCTCAGGATCAGGCTTTTAGTAAAGAAAAAAGTTCCTCTCAATTTCAAGAGCTTATCTGTTTGTGCGTATGGGGTACCTCAAATGTCATGGAATTCCTGGCACTGAGGAAGTGGCACATGACAAATCATCACAACATAACGATATGGTTATCTCTTTTCACCCAAACCCGGCCACAAGTTATACATTTGCAAATTAATGACTAAGAGTCCAATCCTGCAAACATTTGCCACTGAACATAGTGCTTACCACACGGAGTGATTTAAATGTGACTATTTAGGGCTGTGAACTGTGAATTCAGCAGCAAAGTTGTGGAATTTGTCCCTAAATATGTTAGCAGTTAAGGTCCCAATTTGGAAATGTACTTAATCATATGACTTACTTTATGCACATTATTAGTCCCATTGAAATTAGACATGTGCTTTAGTATCTAGCTGAACTGGGGCCTTAACAAGCACAGACCATGCACTCCCTTTCACTTCACCAACAACAGCAATACAGCTTGCAATCACATTTGACAGGTATTCACTTTCCTTCAGGGAATAAAACTAGCATTAAATTAGTGCCCCTGGACTCAATAAAAGGGGTTTATCATAATTAAATTGACTATTCCACTTATCAAACTGGCAAAAAGATTTCAGCTTTAAAATCTAACTGGCATTGTGGCAAATCCATCGAATTGATCCTCCATTCATACTTACATTGCCTATTTCTTTAATTCAAGGACTGTCTTTTGCTATGTTTAAGTGCAGTGCCTAATCCCATGGGAACTGAAGCTTCTAGACACTATTGTGATGCCAGCAATAAACAGTAATTGTAATACACTGATGTTTAGATGTGAGCTACAGCTAGAGAAAATATATAACTTGAAATGGGCCCAAAACAAAAACTTAGCTCTTGAATAACACAGAAATTTTGAATACCTGAAATCCAGATACAAGTTCTGCCCTTCTGATAGGGATATAAAAATAGTTTAAAATACTGTGTAATTGATTTTGTTACATGGTTAAATGGGCGCCGTGGGCACCCAGCACGGTCCCAGGCTGCTGGCCTCGTAGGAATTTAACCGGTAACTGGAACCAATAAGCATACGCTTATCAGTTAACCGATTAAACTCTTACAACCCTACTCTTTGGCTCAAGTGTAAATATAGCATTAACTGCTCCACAGAAGAGCAAACAGAGAGTGGACACTGCTGTGTACCACAAAAAGTATTTTTTCAAGTAGGCACTGAAAGCCTAGTAGGCACTCAACCTCTCATGCCAATGGATAGACAAAAGAAAGCTTCTATTGATCATTATCCCATATCTCGTTCTACGCAACATAGGCTAATCCTTGTAAAGGAGCAGAGTCAAACAGCCAGAGCAGCTTCAGGCAGAACATTCACCCAGAAAATGATTCACTGTTTCCTAGATTCCTGCCCCATGGAAAAGTTTTGGAGGCTGCAGGAGTTATACCCCTGTCATTTGTAAAGCTCTGAGAAAAAGAACACGAGTTTTGGCTTTCAACTCCAATAGAGGTTTAACTACGTAATTCTTCTTCATTGCAATGTCTAGTCAGCTTTGGAAAGATCAACTACAGGGCCTGGTATAGTAAAGCAATAAAACCCAGCTGCCCTAGCTGAAGTTGATGACCATGGAGGGTGCTCAACACTATTTGAATATTAGGCTCTTGGTTTACATATGGAAGGGGAGAGCATTATCTTAGTATTTCTATGGGTTTACATAGGAGTAATGCTGCAGACTTCAGCGCTCCCTCCCCACCTCAGCCTCATATCACCTCAGGCTTACCCTTCTTTATCCACAGAGCCTAATCTCACCGGGGGGCCGACAGACTAGCCAGACCCTTTGGGAAGGTGTGTGTGTGTGGTGGGGGGACTCTGCACTTCTGGAAGGGATGGGGTGTTGGGCATAAAGGGTGGTGTTGGGGCAGCCAGCCCTCAGCACTGCCTAGAGAGCACTGCATTGCCTCCCCACCCCTGCAACGCTCAATGACACCTGGAGTGTGCCATGCAGGGCTCCAATGGCTATTTAAAGGGCCTGCCATGGTAGCAGCAGTAGCCCGGAGACCCAGGCCCTTTTGAATTGCTGAGCCTCGGGACAGTTGTCCCCTTTGTCCCTCCCCCCTCGGTGGTCCTGATCCCCACAGAGCCATGTCTGGAGGATGAGGTCAGAATAATGCTGCGGAGATAACAATTGTTTCCTAGATAGAAGTGTGTGTGGGAGCAAAAGTAATAGATCTGACCCCAAAACTTTAAAAACTGGTCTTTCATTAAATGATCTACAGTATTGGATACACATACCTTCCTTTTGGAGTTCGTCACTGTTCACAATCAAAGTATATTCATAGATGCCGCCAAGAGTAGCTTCCGTGATGTAATGCGTCCCATAATCTCTGTAGAGTTCTCTGTATTCACCATAGCTGTACTCTAAAGGCAGCTGATGGAGTCTCTGCAGGAACTCATAATGGAGCATCAGAGTCCGAGGCTTTAGTTTGTAACGGGCAACATCCAGCTCTGAACGGGCATGGATAAATTTGCTGGACTACATGAAATGTAGACACAGAACAGCATCCAAGTGAAATGAGGTACATGATGCTCCATGAAGTGTATGTTACCTCACTAAGTGTTATATATACTTTATGTGCATTGTATACACGGATGTTCCTGGATGCTATTAAACAGCATACACAAATCCATATACTCTGCATAGACCTTCTGTTATAAAATGTGGCTCTATCAAAACTTAAAGTAAAGAGAGAAATTGTATACAATGGAACCAAAGACATTCCCTCAAACAAACTATTGTCCAACACAAAGTACAGCACATCGTTCCCCCTTTTGGGGCAAAAACCTGGGTAATAAAACAGACCTTCCACTATGCCCTAAAGGCATCCAGGCTCAGGTTTGTTTGGGACAACAGGTAAATACTTCCAAGAGTTGAGGATCTTTCTAGTGAAAAAGCCCTCCAATCAAATCTAGGCCCATTATTGGGCCCAAAGGAGGACCCAGTGGGTGGAATTCGGTGGTCTGTTTTATAGAAGTCAGATTAGATTATTATAGTGGGCCCCTCTGTCCTCAAAAATCAATGAACGTGTGAGAGTTACCTCAGATCCTCCTTCTCTCTCTCACGGGTGGCTACTGCAAGAACTTCTTGCTGATGAGCATCACCAGAGCAATCTTCTCCTTTTCCTGTCCGAAGAAGCTCTATTTGGGGTTTTTGCCATGCACTGTCCAGGCAAGTCCAAGCTACAGGGATACTATTCTGCTCCTGAGTGTACAGGGCACTGAGGACATGGGCATATAACACCAGTTCCAACTAAACGGCCCACTTGAAGCAGGTCTGGTTTATGACAGCGGAAGGTTAAGAAGAAACCAAATGCTGCCCCAGAGTGAATGTGATGTCATGGCAGGAGAAGGGGATAAATTAAAGCTCCTCCAGATGGCTTGGACTGCATACCTAGTCACAGAAATAATTGAATCTTTGAGGACAAGATTGAAAATATAAGCTTCATGATGAAATACCCTGCCAGTAATTCTGTGCTATGTGTCTTGAGTTCTGTAGGTATCTACCAATGTGAACTGGCATGTGCTATTCTAGAATGAAACCAATGAAGACCTGCTAGCAGTTTTCATTCTTTATTAGCCTCATGGCTACTCTACAGTTGCCTAGGTAGGATTCTTTGTTTGCACTGTCACTTATTGCAGTGACAGCACCTATCTTGTTTAATGCAAGCATGACTTTCCCTATGCACGCTTACATCTTGATGGGCTTCCAAGGTCGGTAGACACCGACTACGCAAACTGTTCTGTTAATTCATAAACACATAAAATCTGATACCTGAAAAATCCCTTCTAGCCCAAAGGAAGAGAATGTTTTTATTGAGGAATTCACTTGCTTTTCAATGGAATTCAATGGATTATTCATGTTATTCATGTATTTTTTCCCTACCCATCTTTCACGACATTTTTATTTCCTTCACTACCATTGCTATTTATGGTGGTGCTTGGCATATCAAGCATGTTATTTTTGTTCATGGTCTCTTGCCCCAAGGTGGGTGCTATATTACCAAATTAACAGGGATTTTAATGTAATTTAGGATATCTCTACATAACTCCCTTTAGGGTATGTCTAGACTACACGTGCTTTTTAAAAATAAAACTATGCAAAATTTGTATAACTTTTTTCAATCCTTCTGTCGGAAGAGGTTTTCCACTAAAAAAAGTGGAAGAACAAACGTGTCCCTGGACATGGAAGGGTTTTTCTGTGATACCTCTGGTATCCCGGAAAAACTCTTGTGGTGTAGCCATACCCTTATTTTGAAATAACAAGGTAAGCATCCACACTACCAAACCTGTTATTTCAAAATAATAACTCCTTCTTATGAAGAGGTATCAGCTTATTTTGAAAGGAAATAACCTGATAGTGTAGACATAGTCCCACAGTTACTATGACCAGTGCCTGATATGAGCCATATGTCAGCCTTTTTAATGGCAGGAATGTCAATTTTAATATGTACTATATCACCTGTGCTCATATAGGGGCTGCTTTGCTTCAGTAGGTCCCCTACATGAGATTGCTCTCATATCAACAGATGTGCACTTCCCTTTGTGTTTAAAGAGCCAATTTGGATTTGTTCCTCTCTCTCTCTCTGTCTGTCTCCCTTTTTTTTTTTTTTTTTTACAGTGAGACTATTAGGAAGACCATCAACAGCTCTAAATTGGTGTAGTTCTACTGATTTCCTTGCAGCTATACTCCAAAAGCAGACGATCTAGCTCTATAGTTTTTATACATACATACATAGTAAATCTTGAGAGTCAGAGCATGCTTTGGATGGCAGTACACGGTATTACCTGCCTCTGTCTCTGCTGTCTTGTGGATTAGCCCAGGAGTGTGTAAGGCTAAGAGAGTAAACCCTGACAGAAAATCCAGAGTAGAACCCCAATGGTGGTTGACAGTGAGGTTTAATAAACAGTGTTCTGGCAACTCTTGCTTTAGATGTGGAGGCTCCTGAAGTTTGCTTGCACAGTCAAGAGGGGGAGTGTGGTTCTGGGCAAGCCATGCTTGCCATATTTTTCTCTGCCTAAGCACTTTCAACAAGTACTCCATCTATGTCACCAATGCAGAGGGCTCTCCATCTTGCTGCTCACTCCAGCAAGAAAACCACATGGGAAGTTGCAGTTTACCAGGTGATCACTACTAAACTAAGCACAGCTTTAAGTAGAAAGTTACTTACAGTTGCAGAAAATTTTTTCGTCCTTTGAACAAACTTCTTGAACCTGTTGTCATTATTATTGTAACCAAGTTCAAACAGTCCTGGTATCTTTATTCCAATGCTGAAGCTACTCTGTGAAGCTTTTGCCCTCAAGACATTTTCTTCAAAACTTGAATAAGATTCATATTCAGTCAATGTAAATTCATATTTGCCTTTGGTCTAAACAAAAAGCAAAAGCAACACACTTTATTTCTTGTATTCTGATTACATACCTGAAACAGGAGGTAGACATATTGATAGTCTTGCAATAAACATACTTTTGAATTAGTGCTTGCGCTTTGAAGATGAAAAGCCTGGTATAATTGCTAATCATTATTATTATTACTACTACAATACCAGTTGATTTGCAGCACAGGTTAATAACATGCAGATGAGAGCTACAATCTCCTCTGTATTGCAATTGCCTACATCTTACTAGTCAATCTTATGCAAAATGTGTGAAATCGTATGCATAAAAGTCCATGAAAGTTTAAACAAGTTTTAAATTGTGAAAGGAACAAAGCTTGCTTAATAGGTGTCACGTATCAAATCATACCAGACAACACGTACCATTAACTTCCATGGGCTTTTAATCAGGCTCCATATGTGATGCCCATTAAAGGTGAGTGACAAATATGGAAAATACTTGCGTGCCTATAATTTCACACAGTTCATGCGAGGTATTTGTAAACAATAACACTTATTTGCAATTCTGTAGCCTTCTATAAGCATATGACTCCCCGCCCACATAGCCCTGTTATCTGGGTATAGAGCAGCAGGCTCTCATCCTTTAGTGCCCTGGCTGATAGCCATGCCATTAGCCCTGTAGTGGTCAGCTTCTCCTTGCAACTCAGCCAAGTCACATAGGGTCCCAGCCCATCCGGGGTAAATCTGTAACAGTCCAGCCAATAATAGTCCAGCAACACCCTGCTGATCTATCTGTCTGAGTCTGGACTCACCTGTCCTAATCCCTGGTATATGGGCAGCTTCAATATCCCTTACAACTTGCTGGGTGGGTTTCTGCTCCACCTTTCCTGGTGAGGTGGTAGGGGAACCCAATGCCCTCCTACTTCCCTGGTTTCCAGTCCAGGGACTCTTGAACAGGAAGTCAAGGTCTCACTACACAGACCCCTGGCAGCCTCCCTGGACCACCTTCTACCTTACCTAATCTGCAGCCTCTTTCCTGGCAGCCAGGAATGTATGTATCAGCACCACTCTCTTTAGCACTACAGCTACACTACTGCAGAAAGTCAACTTAAGCGACGCAACTCCAGCTATATGAATAACAGAGCTGGAGTCAACGTACGTTAGGGAGAGTTACTGCGGGGTCTATATGGTGGGAGGGGGGGTCAGCTCTCCCATTGATTTCCTTACTCTTCTCATCTGTTGTAGAGTAGAGGGATCAACTGCAGAATGATCTACAGTCGATTTGGCAGGTCTTAACTAGGCCTGCTAAATAGACTGCCAGTGGATCGATCTCAGAGTGTTGATCTGGACTGTAGTATACACATAGGCTAAGTCTCTTCCACAATCTCCTGCTCATTTCTTAGCATCTGGTTCAGCTGCAGAAGAGATTTTCTCAGTTCCCGTGGCAGGACAGTCCTCCTCCCTGCAGATCTCTCAACCAGTAGATCAAATCCTGGGATGGACTCACCAACTCAACAACCACACTCCAGCCAGGCTTCTCTCTACTCTCCTTCCTGGTGTCCCTTAAGTGAGCCAGGTTCAGCCCTTTTAGCCCCTCCTTCCTCCTTTGACAGCTCCTACAGGTGTTGCAGTGCAAGACTGATTGCACCCTTGATTCTCATTAACTCCTGCAGGCCCAGGGTAGGGTTCGTACACTCCATCAAACCTCCTTTCTATGGGAAGGTTTCAAGGTCTTTTACAAATCTTTTAAAAAACACACAATTCCCATTGGATGTGAGTGTTTTTACACCAGTTTTATGGAGCAGGTTCCTGAGGCAAAGAGAAACTCAGGCCCAGATCCCACACCATTAAAGTCATTTAAGAGTTGCGCCATTGACTCCCATGCATGGAAGAATAAGCCCGGCCTGAACTTGCCCAAATTCACATGGAAAATTTTGCAGAGCCAAAATTTGGTCTCAGCTCTCCTGATTTCTAGTCCTCTGCCTGGACCATGAGACCCTTCTTCGGATGAGCATGCAACTCAGTCTAAACAAAGGTCCATACTAGGTAAAAGTACCCCATTTTGTATGTTACTATGAGCAAATCTTTCACTTTCATTATGGACCCTGGAATAATTTCTTTTTTCCTTCCCCTATGATTTTATATCTAATACTTGATTTTATATTCTGGTCATAGATGCCTTTAATCTGCTGCTAATTTTGTCTTTATTATTTTATAGAGCAGTAGGCCAGGTTCTCAACCTTTTTCTTTCTGATGCCCCACCCAACATGGTATAAAAATCTATGACCCGCCTGTGCCATAACAACTGGTTTTCTGCATATAAAAGCCACGACTAGTGCTAGGAGGTAGCAAGCAGGACAACTGCCCAGGGGCCCATGCCACAGGGAGCCCCTGAAACTAAGTTGCTCAGACTTCAGATTCAGCCCCACATGGGGGACCATTGCCTTTCCATGTTGGGTCTTGCAAGTTTAATGCCAGCCCTGTTGGCCCCGGATCCTTGGTTGAGAACCACCATGTTAGGTGATATAGTTTTCCCTTTTTTATTTCTTTGTGTCCATATGTTGCCATCCTTAATTACATCAGCACTCTTCTAGGAACAGAGGAGGAGCTGTTCAAGGCTCAAAGGAAAATTAGCCATCCAACTCTCATTGAAAGTCAGTGGGAGTCGAATGCCCATTTGTGCCTTTGGCAACGTCCCCAACTAACTTTTGTTAGTTAATGTATGTTCCTTCTATTGGCAGCAGCTAGCAAGATTTTTCATAAATATTATTAAAAATGGAGATGGAAGATTAAAACCTTTCCCCAGTTACCTGGCACCTAGAAAATAATTTCCAAAAAATGGGAACATTTTTAAAGTAGTTCACTACTTAGTCCTAAACCACTTGACCCCAATTCTTAAAATTCATTAAAATGTCATGTATCAAAGGATGCTGAAACCTATAGAAAATTTAATTAAAGTTTGTTTGCTGAAATGATCAGATTCTTACCTCCGGGGAATAGTTTTCTACATTGTATGGTTTTCTAAACCTGGTGTCCTTAATGTAATGTGGAGTGCACCCACCAGCATAGTACCTGTGATCAAGGACCAAACCCTCCAGATTGTTCGTGAGGACATTTAACCTATATAGGCACAACAGGAAAACAATAAAGTTCATAATTTAATTAGCAGTACAATACAGAATTTGGCTAAGAAAGGTGAGATTTCCCCCCATTTCCTTTTGTGCCTGTCTATCTTCTTGCTGCCTAGGCCTTCTGCCATCAGAATGTTTCCATCTTCTATCATCCATCCTAAGTGGTCTAGGAGAATCTTCCCCTCCAACGAACAAATGAAAGAGGGAGTTGTGTTTTGAAATGTTGCTGAAGATAATATCAACCACAGAAGAATTACAGTAGGTCTGCTGGGACTGATATGGCATTATCTCATCAATGTTAGCAATGTTTGTATATTGTACCAGTAAAAGTTCATGGAATTGAAATGGAAATGTAAAGCATAGATTTGGAGTTGCTCTTTCAGGAATGGCAGAAGGGGTGGGAACTCTTACTACATTTAAAAAGCAGAACTGCAGCAAACCCTAATTGAGTAGTCGATGGAAATTCCATTGACTATTCAATTAGCTCACTAACAGCTATTTAACATTCCTAGCCATTGGATCAGATCTTACATCCATCTGTAAACAGCAAAAATGCAATCTGGAAATTTATATGTAGAGAGATGGGCTTTTTGGGGAGGGGGGAATAATGGGACCAAAAGTTCTCCGTTATTCACCACCACCACTGAAGGGCGAATCCCAGTGGAATACCATCTACATAGTGCACAGTCTTGGGATACTGCACTAATCTGAATGAGATCATCGTCACATAGCTGTGAGCATTAATGGAGGAAAAATCACAAAAGAAAAATTACCGATAACAGCCATTTCCCCAGAACCTGTTACATTGTGCTCCTAGTTTTGTAAGACCTCCCTTTCCTTCATGTAGAGTCAAAGAACTGCATTTAAATGTATCTGAATTTTTTAAAATTAGCTTCAATCTGAGAACAAAGTAAGGGAGGTGTGCTAAAATCAGACTACTGTAGCTTCAAAGAGATGAGAGGCATGTTTCTGTAAGTGCTTAAATTATTTTTTAATTTGTACTAAGGTTAACAGTATGAAACATCAGTAATAACATGCCCAGCAGTCACACCTTCAGAGAGCTGCAAGGAAATGATCATTTTCTCTTGGATGTGATTTTTACCATAAGAAGCAAGATTTTTGGTGGGTGCATGTGAAGAATGCGATGAGGGGAGTATTTTCCCACAATAGGACTCTATAGACAGAATCATCAACTCAGATTAGGTTCTGGATTTCAAGCACCCCAAAATTCAGGGTTGTTTAGGTCTGGGCTGAAATTTTGCCCTCTCTGAAGAGGACGGCAAAACTTCCATTTGGCCGACATCACCCCAGCTGCTCTGCTCCGCCGCTTCCCCAAGTCCACCACTTGTCAGTTTCAGCAGCGGCAGCAGCGGATTTGGGGAAGTGGCGGAGCAGAACAGCTGGGGTGATGTCGGGTTTGTCCCGCAGTGCTGCCCCTCACCCCCCTGCTCGGCGATAACTACTGCAATCTGGGGGGTGGGGAGCCAGCTCCCCTCCCGGAAACTCTCGGCGGCGGCGCAGGGCTGAGCACAGCCGGAAAAGGGCAAGTTCGGGGTTCGAGTTGGTGCTGGACTATTGGGAGTGCCGGACCACTGGATGCCAGACAATTGGAGTTTTACTGTAATTAGAATGCAGTGCTTTAATATTAAGTATGAATGTGCTCAATTTAATCGAACAAGCTGGTGTGTACACTGTCTCTCTGGATATAGCAAAGATGATCATCTCCGTAAGTATCAGTGATGGACTAGATACTTTAGAAGAATGTTCTTCTAGGAACTTGGGTGCACCAAGAGTTATGTGCAATGTAAAGTATATAGGTCTGACAGAGTCCTGAAAATATTGTCTGGGGTGATTAACAGTCTGAGAGGGAGCTCTTACTCAGTTTAGCTCCAACAAGATGCTCTTTTGCTAAAGCTGAGGGATAACAAGGTGTCCTGAGAAAGTGTCAGATAGAAAGGCAGCAGCGTGCGGTTGGAGGGGGTTCCCTGGAAGTGGGGCCAGGAGTGCACTGGCTGCCAGCCCCCCCTCTGGGGACTATTGAATAGTAATGTAATTACTAAAAATTAATGCAGTTACACAGCTATTCAATCACACGCTATCTAACGCCCTAGCCAGAGTTTAAATAGGCCTCATCCCAGTCTCCTGGAGGCCAGGCAACATTTTTCATACATACAGAGTTGTAATCAGCTGATATTCCGATTTCGATTACTACCATTTACACCTTTGGAGTAACCCCTTTGACGTCAATCCGTACAACACAATGATCCGTGATTTTTCATGTGGTTCAAATAACAATCATCTGTCCATTTGTAATTCACTACCAACCCACTTTGCTTTGGTGAAACTGGCATATTTCCTGAAGAAAATAATTGAACACGTTTTCTTACAAGTCAGCTCCCCTGCCATGCCTACTGGCAGGCTAACTACCAGTGCCATATGGTATGCAGTATTACAACCATACGCTCACACACAGTGTGTGTGTGTGTGTGTGTGTGTGTGTGTGTGTGTGTGTGTGTGTGTGTGTGTGTGTGTGTGTGTGTGTGTGTGTGTGTGTGTGTGTGTGTGATTGTTATTCACCAAAGTTCTGATGAAACCCCCTTTGGTTCAATATGAATTTTTCCAGTGGCCTTTGTATTATGACCCAAGCCCTGCCAATTGTCACAACATTTAGAGTTCATTTTTAGCAAGTCTGAGACCACATCAAGATAGTCTCCTGATCTGCAAGGCAAGTGGAGGGAACTTTAACCATTTCAGGTTCCAATGTGTCTCCATTCTGAAGAAATTATTTAATTAAACATCCTATGTTAGTTTATGCAAAGGACACCTACTTACCCTCTTGCCAGATTCTCTATTCCCCAGTATTGCTCCATCTGCTGGCTGCATTTTTTATATACTTTTTTACAGTTTTTTTCATCTGACTGATCCCCACAGTCATCGTCTCCATTGCAAAGCAACCTCCGTGTAATGCATCTTCCTAAGATGCAATATTGAAATTGCTTAAATAAAAAATCCATTAGCATTTTTATGAAGAACTACAAAGCCACAGTCCTCACCCCATAAAGCTTATAAACTAAAGTGATGACAACATGTCGATCAGGGCTAGTTGGAAAATATTTCCTTCCTTCCCTGGGAAAATTTCTACTTTTCATTAAAAAAAAAAGTCTGAAAACTGCCCCAAATTGTAAAATTGATAAAAACTGGGGAGAAAAGTTTGTTTGATTAAGCAACAGAAAAATCAAATTCTTGATTAGGGAAGAAATTTTCTGTAAAAATTTTTGTTTAGTCAAAAACACAATTTTCTTGTGGGAAAAAAAACAACCTTTCCTTGGATTTTTTTCACCAGACCTAATAATAAAATAATTGCATTTATTTTTATGTACATGATCGACTACAAGAACAAATAACTTGAAATTCAATGAACAAACTTGGGACATTTTCAATGACAGGATTAATTACTGTGAGCATACTGGTAAAAACTTTAAAACACGTTCTTAAGAAGAAAAAGAATAGACATGAAGGCTGTATGTCTATCATGTCTTTTATGATTAGAATAGCTCTCCAGTGAGTTCTAAAGAAGTCTGTGAATCAAGAAGTGACAGAACAATTTTGTTTTCTCATGCTGTGTTGTCAATCCATAATAAGATCCTTACAACTGAGATGTTAATGAATTTATGAAAATAATATCTCGCTCTTATACAGTGCTTTTCATCAATAGACTTTTAAACATTTCACAATCTATGAGATTATTTATTCTCACAACAGCCTTGTGATCTAGGGAAGTGCAATTATTCTCACATTCTGAAAGGGGAACTGTGTCTCAGAGAGGGTAAATATTTTGTTTGGCCAAATTTTAAAAAAAATCAGTTTTTCATCTAACCAAGAACAAACAAATAAACGTCATTTCAGTTATTCACCCAGACCTTGGTATGTTGTTTTCCTTAATCTCTTTAGAAGGCTCAGTCATGGCAGATCTCAAAGTGTGGTTGGGAGCCCCAAATGGGTTGAGACTCTGAAGCTCAAAGGCTTCATCCCTGGGTGACAGGGCTCAAGTTACAGACTCTACCCTCTCCTCCACCTGGGACTGAAGTCCTTGACCTCAGGGGTGGTCCAAGGTGGGCTGAAGCAGCTTGAATGCGCGATCGGCGCCCCTGCCTGCACAGCCCTCAATGGCATGACATCATCATTGGGCGCACTGGGTGCCATGTTGAAGGAAGCGCCCAAGGCGACAGCCGAGTCGGCCTATAATCACGGGCCGCCCCTGCTTGACCTTCCACTTTGCCCCCCTCCTGCTCAAGGTGGAAGGACTTGGGCTTTGTCTAGGCAGCAGAGCTCAGGTTTCGGTCCCCCGTCCTGGGTTGCATAGTAATTTTTGGTGCCAGAAGGGGATCACAGTGCAATGGCATATGTGAACCTTGCTCTATCAGTTCCTCTGCTGTGACTGTGAAAAGAGAACTAACTGTTGTACGCTACAGAACAGCTATTCCTATGGGGTTATTACTACTACAGCAACACACCCATATGAAGCTTTTCCCTGATAACCTCGGGCATATGCCGACACCCTGGGTGTGTCTAGACTACAGGGTTTTTTCAGAAAAAGTGGCCTTTTTCAAAAAAACTAGTCTAGACTGCCACCGTGTTCTTTCAATATTAAATCAAAAGAACGCAATGGTATTTTTGACTGTGATAAACCTCATTATATGAGGAAGATCGCCTTTTTTGAAAGTGCTCTTTCAAAAAAAGGCATTCTTGAATGCAAACGGCTTTTTCGAAAGAGAGAATCCAGACTGCCTGGGTGCTCTCTTTCCAAAAAGTGGCTCGTTTTTTCGAAAGAAGTGGTTGCAGTCTAGATGCTTTCTTTCGAAAGAGGCTTGTTAGTCAAGACATAGCCCATGGACACATATTTTGCCACTGCTCTCTGACATTTTGAACCTGTTTTATCGCAGCTCTTATTGTTAAGACTTTTAAATATTGTATTTATTATTTATTTTATTAATCCATATGGATTAAAAGTAATTAATTCATATTAATATATGAGAGTTTTAAAAAGGTGCCCAATGACTGGAACATGGCCTACATTAAAATCATAGTATCAGAGAGTAACCAAGTTAGTCAGGATCTGCAAAAGCGACAAGGAGTCCTGTGGCACCTTATAGACTAACAGACGTATTGGAGCATCAGCTTTCGTGGGCAAAGACCCACTTCGTCACATGAATCTGACGAAGTGGGTCTTTGCCCATGAAAGCTTATGTTCCAATACGTCTTAGTCTATAAGGTGCCACAGGACTCCTTGTCGCTTTTATGAAAATCATAGTCACTTAAGTGCTGATGCGCTTTGGGCCTGGTCTTGACAGACCTTTACTAAGGCAGCCCCCAGCTCGAAGGAAAAAGCTCCTGTGCATTGTGTGACCAATTTCAGCAGGAGCAGAAGTGTCCCTCATTCAAGAGCTTACCTGTAATTGCACATACAAAGCCTTCGCATCTCACTTTGTTTCTGCAAGGACTGTTTGTAACACAAGCTTCTGTTTCTTTGTCAGCGTAGTCACATGCATCACCACCGAACTGAGAAGGCCGTTCCACACGGGCAAATCGGTACTGTAGTGACAGAAAATATCTACTCACCCGGATAAAATGCATGAATTTTATGGCTCCTAAATTAAAATATAAACATTTTGTATTAAGGTATATTTGCTATACGAGTAACACCAAGAAAAATAGTAAATAGGGTAAAATTTTGATGTTCTTCCAGTGGGTCTAATTCAAAAAAAGTAATTTTATTAAACAAGATTTCCGCACTTACTAGTATTAGAGTAAAAAAAAATGTTGGTTTTATTTTGACATTAGGATATATTTTGTTTCAATAGGACTAATCACTTGGAGCGGGAAAGAATAACGAAGGGTTCAATGGCAGTTCCATTCTTTCAGTTACAGTTGGTAACGACACCCCTTGTGATTCTCTGTCTGCCCGGGGGCTTAGTAGGCCTTCTGCTCCATTATTGACATTTTCCTGACAATCCCCCTGGGAAGTAGTTCTCTGCTGCCCTTTTTCCAGAACTGAGAGCCTTCACTTTTGACATTGCTGCAACATCATTACTCCGACTACAAAGGGCTGAAGCAAGGCTAAGGGGACTGCATTCTAAGAGTGGTCGTCTTCACCTGGTCACAAGCGATCTTTCCAACCTTGCACTGTTTAAAACAATGGGATTTTGGCCATTCACCTCATTAGGAACAGGATCTTAGTCTGAGGAAGTTCCATATGTAGAAAATGCTCCATGACAGGTAATGAAAAGGGGTCTCCCAGCCCTGTGAGGTGTGTGCCCTCAATTCCCATTTAAATCCAGAGCAGCTGAGGATGCTTTGCAACTTGCAGGAACCCTGTGGATATTGCCCCTATGAGTGAATGCTCCCTCCAAGGACTATGATCACTTGCTACATTTTGTATGGGGAGGGAAGGGGGCAAATTAATAAGCCTGATCCTACACTCTCTTATAAGAGCAAATTCTCATGTATGTCAATGGGAACTCTGTTTACGTACAGAATTGCAGGACTGAGTGGACAGAGGTGAGCCAGAATTCCAAAGCAAAGGGCTGAACCCATCCCCCATTTCCCAATAAAAGAGTTACTTGAAATTCATCTCTATGCAGGGAACCCTAGCACACCCACTCAAGCTCTAGGAGGTCTCTTGTGACACCTCAGTGGTATGTAGGTCTTGTGCTGGACCCTGAGTACCTTGCACAGGGTGAATTTCATATCAAACTGCATTGCCCCTGCAGATTCACCCTGCAGAAGATGTGAAGAGTCATGGGCCAGGAAAAGTGACTCCATCACTGAGTCTTTGCAGAGGCAATATTATGACAGGTGATCTTGCCTTTTATTCTCTCATATTTCTCATGCTTTACATTAAGATAATAGAATCATAGACTCTTAGGGTCAGAGGAGGCCTCGGGAGGTCATCAAGTCCAGCCCTCCCCCCCTCTGCTCAAAGCAGGACCAACCCCAACTAAATCAACCCAGGCAGGGCTTTGTAAAGCATGGAGTTAAAAACCTCTAGGAATGGAGATTCCACCAGGAACCCATTCCAGTGCTTCACCACCCTCCTAGTGAAATAGTTTTTCCTAATATTCAACCTAGATCTCCCCCAATTCAACTTGAGACCATGGCTCCTCATTCTGCCATCTGTCACTACTGAGAACAGCCTCTCTCCATCCTCTTTGGAACCCTCTTCAGGTAGTTGAAGGCTGCTATCAAATCCCCCCTCACCCTTCTCTTCTGTAGACTAAATAAGCCCAAATCCCTTAGCCTCTCCTCATAAGTCATGTGAGTCAGCCCCCTAATCATTTTTGTTGCCCTCTGCTGGATGTTCTCCAATGCATCCACATCCTTTCTGTAATGGGGAGCCGAGATCTGGATGCAATATTAAAGGGGAATAAACACTTCTCTAGATTTGCTGACAATGCTCCTCCCAATGCACCCTAATATGCCATTGGCTCTCTTGACTACAAGGGCACACCGTTGACTCATATATTGTCCACTGTAATTTCCAGGTCCTTTTCTGCTACTTAGTCGGTTGGTCCCTTGCCTGTAACAATGCTTGGGATTCTTCCATCCCAAGAGCAGGACTCTGCACTTGTCCTTGTTGAACGTCATCATAGATACTCACTCTTTTCTTTTGACAGGGGTCACAGGTGCTCCATGATGACCAGCTGGAAAGCAAACAGTCAATCGGCTGTGGGGGGTTGCTTACAGAGCGGGCCCATCTGCCTTTGGTTAGGCTCATGTTGACTCCATTTAGCCAAAGATGACGTTCATTTTCATCACTAAATGTTCACAATGAATCAGAATTTCAGTGTGCTGGAATTCAAAGTTAGGAGAACAGAATAGCACCTCTCTCTCTCTCACTCTCAGCATACTAAAAAAAATTGTTGTTCTGCTCAACTAAAATCTTTCGATGCAAAATACAGTGTTAGATACTGATCTCACACTGGATATGCAATTGTGTGGTTCCTGATTTGTTGTCATGACAGAGAACAGAATCAGGACCATAATGTCTTGAGTCACACAGGCTAAGGGTATTAGCTAAATGTAAACACCACACAAACATTCTGCTCCGTTTTAGGCATGTTCTCAAATTATGCCCATCACCGTGGTCTCAAACAAGGTCATTAATGACACACAACTAGACAAAAATCCTGAAGCTGGACTGCAACTGTAAGCACCATGGACTCTCCTAAGGAACAGGCAAAAATTGGTTCTGCAGCAGACTTGTTTAGCTAAAAGTCAGACAAAATTCCATTAAGAGCACCATGGATAGCTTAAAACAAGGGGGGTGCCTATTGCTGATGATCCTTGGAGCAGCTTTCACTTGTGGGAAATGTTGATATTATTTTTAGCAATAGTTTGTGTGCCTGAATTTCCCCAGTCACTTTTATATCACTAACCACTGGGTGGAAACGGTTAATTTCTTTTCTGCGGCAGAAGAATGGGAAATGCAGTGACTGGGTGGGAATCAAGCAGGCAGGCAGTGTGGGTATGAATATGTCAACGAACGGAGTCACCTTGAAGATAGACTAGAAGACCTACTACCAGGCATTAACTTTTAATATCTGCGTGACTGGAGCTGGAACCAAAGAACTAAGGTGTGAGCACACTGCAGTCAGAATCCTGCTAGAGGATGTGAATCCTGGATGTTTGGGCAGGGCAGACTTTGGGCTGCCAGCATGCACCGTGCATGTATGCTTTGCTTTTCATGTAGTGCTTCTTCGAGGACACTAATTAGTGCATTCCAGTTGTCTTGTCACGAAACATCTGTCCTGAGTCTCAGGAAACATCAACTGGTGGCACAGTTCTCAAGAGGGTAAGTCTCCAACAAGGGCCATGAACTTTCACACCTAGGCTATGTCTACACTGGTGGGTTGTTGCGCCTGAAGTATGCAAATGAGGCTAAGCATGGAATATTGCCAAGCCTCATTTGCATACCTAATGAGCCACCATTTTTGCGGAAGAGGCCCTTGAGCAAGAAGGAGCTGTCTACACTGTCCCTTCTTGCGCAAGAAAAACCCTCTTGAGCAATGCCGTTATTCCTGAAAATAATCAGCGTAGCAGCATTGCGCAAGCTGAAAAAAATGTGCATATTTTCTAAGAACGTTGAAAGGACTTTTAATTCTAAATTTGGTTTTGTCTGGAAGGCCTAAACCAGGGGTCTCAAACTCATGGCCATAGGGCCATCTGCAACCTGAGCAGTTCCACAATCCAGCCCACACACGGCTGCTGGCACTTGAGTTCCTGTGGCCCTAAGTGGGGGGCATCTGCACCCTTCCCCCAATCCAACCCCTGGTCCCCTCCTGCCACACCTTCTCCCCCCTCCCCATCACGCTCCTTTTCTCAAGCCCCTGCACCCAAGGGACATGGCCTCAGGAATTCCCAGGGAGGCTGGGGTGGGGCAGAAGCAGGGATGGGGTACCCCATATTCACTGCGGTGGGGGGAGCTGTGGGGAAGTGGAGCAAGGCAGCAGCCGTTGCTCTACTCCGCCACAACCTCCCAGCCAGACCAATTGCTCCACTTCACTGCAGCGGCGGGAAGTGGAGTGGCCCTGGCCCAGCGCAGGCTGGCTTGGGAGATGGTGGCGGGACAGAGCAGGTGGCTATGGAGCTTCATTTTCCCCATGGTTCTGCTGCTATGGGGCGTGCCCAACTCTTGCTGCTGGCCCCAGCCCACCCAGGGCCCCACAGGCTTACCTACATAAGGATGGTCCCCCACATGAAATGGGATGCTGCCCCTCTGCTTTGCCTCTTATGGTGAATAAGGAATGTCATCTGAAGCTATTTTAGGGTCTCTGGTGAATATCATCATCATCGCGAGCGCCCCCCCCCCCCTCAAAGCATGGGGCCTGGGGCAGCCATGTCAAAATGTCTCTGCACACACCTCCCCTGGGCCACAGCAATATGCTGGCAGTGGCACAGAGCTAGCAGCCAGGAGCTGCTCTACCTCTGCTATACTACCAGTGGTGGCACCAGAGGCCACCCAAGGCAGGTTTGAATTGCTTGGGGGTGGCAGGCAAGGCCAGGGGATGCATGGGGCTAGGGGGAGAAATGCATGGATTGGCAGGTGGGGCTGGAAGATGTGTGGGGGAGGGAGCATGAGGAGACACTCCTGCCCCCGAGCCCTGCCAAAGAGGGAGAGCCAGCTGGCCCACTAGGAGGATCTGGGGACTAGCACTGGCCCTAAGGCAAATTGAGTTTGAGACACCTGGCCTGAGCCCTGATTTGGGTTTGACTGCCCCTGCCTCTCCTCTACATAATAGTTCCAGAGGCTCCCAGGGAACACAGTAATTCTGTCTTCTCTCCTAGGTTTTCTATTTCCTGCAGAACTTAGCAGTGCTGTTCCCTAAAGGCCAGACCTGATGTTAGACACGTCCTCTTCACCAAACCTACCAACGATAAGCAAACTGCCCTATCAGTGCCTCTAGCCATTGTCACAACAAGGAATTGAAAGAAGTGTGAGATGTGAGCGCTAACCCTCCTATATAGCAGATTGTTCTTAATATTGTTCATTCAATATTCAATATAAAAAAAGGAAGGGGGGAAATGGATCAGCCAAGCAGGTAGTCCACACAAAATGAGGACCATAAGGTATTAGACAAGTTCAGACATTTAGGATCCCAGTAGCTAGATAAAGAGATGATCTAGCCCATCCCCCAACAAGTACCGATTCTATCCAAGTAGTAAAAGAGCAAACACATATTAGGCTAAATTACTTTTATTTTGACTCCCAAATGAAGCTGGAATGTAGTAACCCTCAAAATGCCCTTGTGAGGCACACAGAGTCTGGAATTTTGCACTGCAAACAGCTCTTCATTTCTTTACAACCTGACTGTAACATTTGGACACATAGATTTGGGTTACTTTTTTCTAACCAGTCACTTCAGAGTATGCTGATTTTAAAACAACGCCTTTTCTTACTTCACCAGAGACCTCAAAATAGCTTCAGATGACATTTCTTATTCACCATAAGAGGGAAAGCAGAGGGGCAGCATCCCATTTCATTATCTATCATGTCTCTGCATACATATTGAAAAACATTCACTTACCTAAAGCAATGCACACTTAGGAAGCCCAGCACGGCACAAACGAGGAGCAGTTTCACGGGGTACAAGAGAGGAGTAGTTTGTGATATACTCATGATTCCAAGATAGTATCAGCAAATATCAGTGGCAATCCTAAACCACTGCAACTCTAGCTCAGCTTTCTATGAGATCTGAAAGTGTTTTAAGCAGCAAAGGGTAAATTAGTCAATCTTTTGTTTACCATGTGGAAAAAGCTATAACCCACCTCCTGACAAATTCACATGACAACCTTTATAATTGCTTGCATGCAGCTTTCTACAGGAAGTTCTGAAAACTCTGCTGAAGGAAGTTGGAGAAAATACCAATCAGCTTAGAAACAATTTAAATTTTCCCTTCATGTGATTTTTTTCAGACATTGCTGAAAACAAGATATATTTCACCAGCACGGTCTCATAGTTAAATCTTGGCTCAGAAAACAGTCAATGGGGAAGTGACAGAAACAAAAAGCTGGTTACTGTGAGATGGGATAATTGGAAAAATGATGCCCCCCCATTTCTCTCTCCACACAAATTATCTGTTTGTTGTTCCAAAGGAATCAGAGACACAAAGCATGGACAATTTCTGCTTAATTCTGCAGTGAAACTTTCCATTCTACAGAGAAGAAGGGAGGTACTGACACTTGCCTGGAAGTTACAATTCCTGAGAGGTACTGACACTTTCCTGGAAGTTACAAGTGTTTGGCTCAGCATCGGATCTGGGCCATGCCACTGAGAAAGGATTGCAGCATCCAACCCAATTATCATGTCTTTCTATACTAGAGCCTCTAGTTCTATGGAGATCGGATAACCATAGGGTTCCTTCTAGCCTTAAAATTTATTAATCTGCTTGTGTTAAGGGTCATGTTACTTTCCTTGTGATTTCTAAGGTTTTAATGGCTAGGAAAGAGGTGAGCTGGGAATAGTATTTATTATGCATTATGGGTTGCAATTTACTCATAGCATTCTCTCCCATGCTCTTTTCCCCATGATGTAGAGTGAGCTCTCCAGGGGAGGAATGGTCTTGTTTAAGTGTTTGCATAGCATTTTAGTCGATAGCATTGCTCATTCGGTTTGCACGTTTCATGTTTGGTGGGGATCCAAATGGAATTTAAACATGCCCTAGGGATCACCAAATGAAATTAATAGGCAGCAGGTTTAAAACAAACAAAAGGAAGTATTACTTCATGCAGCACATAGTCAACCTGTGGAACTCCTCAACAGAGGACATTGTGAAGGCCAGGGTTTCAATAGTGTTCAAAAAAGAGTTAGTTAAATTCTTGGAGCAAATTCCTCCAATGTAGGTCCATCAATGCTATTAGGTGTCCCTAGCCTCTGTTTGTCAGAAGCTAGGAATGGGTGACAGAGGTATCACTTGATCATTACCTGTTCTGTTCATTCCCTCTGAGGGCACCTGGCATTGGCCACTGTTGGAAGACAGGATACTGGGTTAGATGGAACTTTGGTCTGACTCACTATGGCCGTTCTTATCCCCTAGAAGTCTCAGAAAATATGGGACTGGCCCCATGATTCTGGTGAACATCCCTTTTCTGAATAAGATACAGTGCTGCAGGAAGGGATCCTGCCATCTGCTTCTCAACTCCACCTTAGTAGTGGTGAGCACTCTCCATTATCACTGATTTCAAAAAAGAGTTCAGGGTGTTCAGAGGCTTGCTCAGAGATTTGGTTCCTAAGGCGACTTGTGAGCTATGTCTATGTGCAAAATGACAGCTGCAGTGGCTTACACGGCCACTATGGTATTTAGTCTGGGAGCACAACTTGTCCTGTGGGCAAGTTAGTGATAGAAAGTTAAGAGAGGCACCAGTAGAGTCATAAAAATAGAATCGTAATTTCAATGGTGTTATCCTCTATGGTGTGGTGTGGTGAATCGCTGCCCTCCAACTTTTGGTCCTCTGGTTGGTGGGAAAATTTGATAATATGCCATCAGCAATGGGTCAAGAGTTGGGAATTATTGAAAAGCCCTTCCTCCCACAGACAAGGTGGCATGAAACAAGACACACCTAAAACACTGATGTGGTGATATAGTCAAAAATGTTTTTTAAAACAACTTTAACACAGGGACGTGTTGCTTACATACCCAAACATCAGTGTCTTGTTTATCCTAAAGAACTTGGCCTTTTCAGGTAAGACTGAAAACATTTATTCATCGTTATCAAGAGCGTCATCTCCTTCCAGGATGCCCCTGCTAGGCATATCGTCACACTCCTTCTCCAAGCTGTACTCTCTGTACAAGCCAGGCTACTAGCCAAATATTTGTAAGGTGCTGAGCACCTGGTCTTGCTAGGTGAGCATTTGATTATTTGAAGGACTGATTCAGGAGTATAAGGTATTTCACATGTAGCTGGTATGATCTGTTCATCCTCCAAGACCCATTCATACCCAACAGGAGACGATGAGTTTGGATGCACTCACCTATCCCAGAGCCATTCTATTGCTTGATAATTTACTCTCTTGATAGAAGATATAAATACACTTCTTCCTGGCAACCATTTTTCCTCCCATGTAGCTCTGTGAGTGTCGTAATGTTGGTCTTCAAATGGTAACTTGGCACATGAACACCTCCAGTGCATTTATGACCAAATCAAGGTCTACCTCAGGAGTGGGCACACTTTTTGGCTTGAAGGCCACACCTGAGTAAGGAAATTGTGTGGCGGGCCGTGAATGCTCACAGCAAGCCCCCTGTGGGAGCGCCAGGTGGGCAGAGCAGAGCAAGCTCCTGGCCCCATTCCCAGGCTGGAGCCCCGGGTGGGCAGCACAGTGAAAGCCCCCGATCTCGCTCCATGGGTGGAGCTCCAGAGCAGGGCCATGGAGCTTAAGGACCAGATTAAAAGCTCTGATGGGCTCTATGTGGCTGGGGTATCTCAGCATTCCGAGCACCTTCAGAGCAAGGAGAGAGTCTTCAGAAGCTGAATCAAATTCCTTCCAGTACGATAATTTGGACTTTCCATCCAACTGTCCAGAAGTGTAACATCCTGAAAGGCAACATGACAATTTTAATGGTCTGAGTGATAGGAATACATTTCTGAGGGATACGCAGCAATTCTGTTCCCCAGCAGCAGTTACAAAAATGTGGAAGTCTAGGGTAACATCTTAGAGGCTACGTCTACCCTGCCAGTTTTTGCGGCAGAAGATACGTTAATGAGGGACTCATTTGCATGAGTCACTATCTCATTTGCATATTTTCTGCGGATCCGTTTTTGCACAAAAACAAGCAGCGTGGACGTTTCCTTTTTGCGCAGAACCCCCTCGTACAAAAACGGATCAGCAAAAAATATGCAAATGAAATCACAACTCATGCAAATGAGTCCCTCATTAATATATGTTCTGCACAAAAACTGGCAGTGTAGACATAGCCAGAAAGAGCACTAGGACATCTGTATCTTGTGCAAAATCCAGAGTTTGGTAGAAACTCACTGTGTGGGGCATTGATGACATGCAAGATAATTTTAGTGCAAGCTTCCACATGGGAACTACGGAGCAACTCTACTAAAAGCAGCAGCTGCATTACCCCAGGCAACGCCAAAATTCTACAAGCAATTCTTTGAATGCAGTATAATTTTTTTTTCAGCTTAGGTATCAGTTGTGGATCTCTGAAACATCCATCTACTGCAGGACAAAATACTTCTCCATAAAAATGTAACAGCTGCAAATAGAGTCTTCATATTACTGCTGACATCAGCACTTTCTTCTGCTCTGAATAGTTCTACATCTTTTGCTACATTTAGAGATATGTGCTGTGATTCATTTCTGTGGATAGGATTGCTCAGAACTATATTCATATCCCACAGTGCATCTTCAATAAATATGATTGACCAGGCCATCGATGGTCACGCCTAGTGCATACAGCTGGCTCCAGGCAAACAGAGTCCATGAATGAGCCAAGATTCAGCACTGTACAGAAATGAATGCCAGAGCCAGAGAGTAATTAGAGTCATAGGCCAGAGGTGGAGCCAAGATTCACTACTGGAGAAACAGAAGCTGAATGCTAGAGGGTAACCAGAGTCAAAGGCCAAAGTATTGAATCCAGAAATTAGAAGCCAGAGAGCAACAGGGGCTGGCACCATGGAAAATAGAGCAGGAGCAGGTTTGGAAACAAGGACCGGAAAAGGGCAGGAACAGGGACTAGAAGCATGGCAGATGCAGTGATTAGAAGCAGGAGCAGGCAAGCACCGTACATGCAAGCATAGTACACATTGAGCAGTTACTGAGCTCCTGTGAGTGCCAGGCTCAGACGCAAGGCAGCTAACTCAGCCACTAATCAGATTCTGTGACTCCTTTGTCAGTTTCAAGGCAGTGCAGCAAGGTTTCCTGGCAGCAAAGTTTGTCAGGGAGCGAGCAGGCCAGCAGCTGGCCCTGCCCCTGCCTACAAGTGCTTTTAAAGCCTTCTGTTAAGCATGTATTTCTCATCAATCCCATTCAAAACCCATATTTATCTGCACTTAGCTTCTGCATCAGCCATTGACACCACTTTTCCACGCACTAGCCCCTCTGCAAGGCAATTGAAGAACTCCAGCTGAGTTGCAGACTGTTCAGTAGTAAAGCCAGTATTTGCTTCTGTTAGTTTTACCTTTTGTGGCAAGTACAATAAAACTCCAATAGCCCAGCATCCAATAGTCCGGCACTCCTGATAGTTCGGCATCAAAATGGCAAGAGCCTAGTGAGTGAGCTTCAGCAAAAAATGAGTCACAAGGTAACAGCGGCAGCAGCTGAACTGAGCAAAAAGGTTAAAAAAGGCATAAAAAAACTAAAACATTACAGTATACTGTATACAGTATGTACAATAAAAAGGGTTAAGAACACTTTATATACAGTATATATATATAACCATTTTATAGTACCTCCTGATAGTCCGGCATATCTGATAATCCAGCACAACCTAGGTCCCATAGGTTCCGGATTATCGGAAGTCTACTGTAATTACATACATGCCTGATGTAGCACTCCATATGATATGCAATCTCATATGTAGGGCTGACTATTGGGTCAATAAACCCACTTCCCAAGCAATGGTCTCACTAAAAAGGGCAGTTTCATACAGTTTCTCACATGTCTTAGAAGCAGCAGGTGTTCCTCTCAAAATACATGCCATGGAACCTACTGTCAGACGAGTCTCACACTTGGCCCAGCATCTTCAACTTTTCCCCAATCCTCCCTTTATGTTCTCTCCAACTTTGCCAAATTCAGCCTCAGAGTATACTCTTTATAGCATGTAAGGTGCCTCCAAGCATTGTGTTTAGCCAGACACTCTGCGATGGTATTCACCAAAGAGTCAGCTACTCATCATCTCCCCACTGATACCTAGAAACAATCCAGGCCAAAGTGAACACAAGGATTTTGTTATAAATTACTTTGGGATTGCAATGAGTGATGTTATGTCATGTAGATTATGGGACTGTGTGCATACCACTGCAGACAGATTCCAGTGATTTCGGGTCAGATGCTGTATATATTACATATACTATGCACTATATATATATATATATATATATATATATATATATATATTTTATTAATCTCTAAGGGCACGTCTACACTGTATCTACACAAGCTGCCGGTTATTTCGAAATATTGTTTGAAATAATGGGTGTGCTATTTCACCATCCAGGTAAACCTCGTTGCATGAGGGATAAGATATGGCTTGAAATAGTGCATTATTTCAAACTTTGGCGCTGTGTAGGTGGGCCAAATTTCAAAATACGTTATTTTGAAATAGATTTGAAATAGATTCGAAATAAGAGAGGCAATTCGCGAGTTTAGAGTGCTGTCAAGATGTACCCTAAGGTGCTACTGGACTACTCATTGTTTTTTGGTCAGATGCTGACATCTTAACTGGTGCCTCTTTTTGGCATAATAAACAAAACTGATAATCAATTAACTGCTTCTTTTTGCCAATGATGGCAAATCAACTTGACGTACGCCATCCCTTTGTAGAAATATGTAAAAATAAAAAATGAATCAGGTATTCTGTTCTGAGCATTAACTGCTGTAACACCATACTGCCAGTGGAGAGCCACTTGTGAGGGCTGCGCGTTTGAAAAGCCTGTGTTAAAGTATCATTAAAAACACTGATTTCTAAACATTTTCTCAAATATACAGCTCCATACTTGTTCCAGGCATCCCATTGGGTTTGCGGGATCCTCAGCTTGACCCATTTCTGATGTGACTGTATTTTTTGTTAATTCCACCAAATTGGAGAAACTGGAGGTCCCTCCCACTACACTGCAGGGCATGACTCCATGAAAATTGTGATTCTGTAGATTATTACAAATCATCCGACATTTCCCTTGCCTTTCTATCTTTAATATGTCCATGGAATTACACATGCGCCAAGACAAACTGGCACAAACAAGAATAAAGGGGGAGGAATGATCTGGTGATGGACAGGGATTCAGGGGATCTGGTTCAATGCCTTGCTCTGCCCTCAACTTCTTTGGAGACCTGAGATAAGACACAGGCGGCTAGATTTTCAGCTCCAGGTTAAGAATCCATGTTCATGGCTATACTTTGTTCAGCTCCAATTTTGGTGCCTATATAGGAGTTTATTGTCTACTAAGATTGCAAACTCTCACCGGGCACCTAGGCAGGAAGGGAGGGGCATGGCTCTACACTCCAGAAGGGGTGGGGCCTCAGGCAGGGCTGGTGCAAGTCTCCTAACCCCCAGCCCTTCACTGCCGCCTGGAGTGCACCACACCTGCCTCAGGCAGCCTGAAATGCTGCCCGGAGCGCTCCGTTCCGTGCTCTGACAATGCTTTAAAGATCCCAGGGCTCTGGCTGCTGCTGCAGCAGCAGTAGCAGCCTAGAATCCCAGGCCCTTTTGAATTGCTAGGTCCCGGGAAGTTGTTCCCTTTGCTTCCCTCACCCTACCCCCAATCGGTGGGCCTGCCTTGGCCACATGTGATCTTGATTTGTGCTTCCAGGCATTCCTGTCATGCTAAATAATATTGTTGAAGTGCTTTGGCTCTTATGTAAGCGAAAGGTGTCCTATGAATATTAAGCATAGAAATGTTAATACAAACCATAGTTAAAACTAAAATGCAGCCTCAGTTCAGTGGACTGATCAAGCTCTAGTCCTATTCTTTGGTTCTCCAGTTACCTATCATTGCACTATGCAGCCATGAATTTGCAGCAATGAGCTTCCGCATCTTTAGAACAAAGCAACTTCATGTTAATGATTTAACACAGAACAAGCAAAATGTCAATTGATTCTTTTGGGAAATGCTCATAAAAATCTGTGGTTATGTGGGCCACCTTCTAACCTACTATGACTGAGCATGGAGATAATAATTAACTGCTTTCATCTGTATACATGGGGGATACACAATCAGGAAAGATGGTTTGGGCTGTACAAAGTTTTAGATCTGTTTCAAATTTTGCGGTCTCAATATATAACAAAGTTGAGACTAGCAGATGCAGCTGACTCAACCTTTGAGACGATCAATGTGGTTGTTAATCATTTGTGCACAGATAACCCCATTTACAGGAAAGACCTCTCAGAGTGGGGGATCTGTTTCAGGGAAAACACAGTTTGGCAATAACCACATGAGAGCCAAAGTTACAGACAAAAAGCATGCAACGGGCAGTTTAAAACCAACAGCTGTGTGCAGATTTAAAATGCCACCGTGACTGAAGTTTTGAAACTGGCATCCTCATTACTGCTGCTTTCCAAAATACTCATCTCTTCAGATCTGCACATAATCCAGCTATCCAAACATGGTTAAACAGAAGTGTGTGTGTGGGGTGTGTGTGTGTGTGATATTAATCAGAAGAGGTACCCACAGACTAGAGTTCACCATATTCTCCAAAGTGGACTTCAAAGTAAAATCAGGCACATACAATAAGTTATGATTCCTTCTATTAGAGATGGGCCTGAAAAGCAAACTTCAGAGCTGGGTGCTCTAAATTTCAACTCCCTAAGCCCCCACCCACCCCACC
This sequence comes from Pelodiscus sinensis, assembly GCF_049634645.1. Lineage (NCBI taxonomy): Eukaryota > Metazoa > Chordata > Testudines > Trionychidae > Pelodiscus > Pelodiscus sinensis. The sequence goes on from NC_134719.1 coordinate 13,181,945, forward strand.
CCACACTTCTTGCAGTGTGCGGCTAGATGTGGCATTGTGCTATTAGGAAAGTTACCTTCTAGCCATTTCCAACTTCCTGGCTGTACTGTTTTTGCAGTGTTGTTCCCTTCTGTACCACAGGAGATATTAGATAGCAGTAAGCACTTATCTTTAAGTGTCTGAGAGGATGTCTGCACTACAGACACAGCAGCACACCTGTAAGGTCACTTGGGATCACCATTTTAGCCACTGGTGCTTTTTTGCACAAAACAATACCGCGTTGTCTACACTGGCCCTCTTGCGCAAAAGCATTTGCGCAAGAGGGCTTTTGCCCGAACGGGAGCAGCATAGCATTTCCGCAAAAAGCATTGATTTCAGACAGTAGGAAGTCAGTGTTCTTGCGGAAATTCAAGTGGCCAATGTAGACAGCTGGCAAGTTTTTCCGCAAAAGCAAGTGCTTTTGCGGAAAAACTTTCCAGTCTAGACACAGCTACAGCATTTAACTCTGACAAAAAAGTTGTAAGCTAACGGATGTGGATTTTGGTGCAAAAAAAACCTCTTGTCCTCTTAATTCACCAAGGCCTTCATTAAACTCAGAATCTGAGGTTTCATGATGCTTGCAACCAATTCCTTGAGTTTGTAGACTCCACAAAACAAGTAGGAGGCATTTAAAGCCATAATCATATCCAAAGGGGGTTCTGCTTTTTAGGTTGAGATGTTTCCTTGTCTAAAGAAAGAGCTGTGATACGTATTAGGGATAAAAGAACCTTCCTTTCATAGGCGAAGTTGGCAGTAACTGAAATCAGCACACTAAACGGATAGTGTAGTTCTCCATTACCACTCTTTGCTACACCTTTCACCCTCTTCTACAGGAGCAGAATAAAAAAAAAGTAATATTTGATGTTAATGGGGGGAATTTTATCATTGATTTCAGTGGATCTAGGACTGAGCCATGAAACCTTTCAAACCCATGATGTTCAAATGGGTTTGAAATTAGATGAAATTCATCCCTGTGTTGAATCCAACAATGCTTTTCTTCAACACTGGAAATCAAACACGAGAGTATCACTCATGAGTTGTTGTTCCTTGCAGCAAGATTTATCTTCTATTATGAAGCACACAGGAACATAAAATTGGAAAATTGAGATTCTCACAATCTTATGACAATAGGAATTGAGGCTTTAAGAAATCCACCAAATTTAATCTTTTCACATTTTTGTGCCTATAAAATAGGCCTCTGACACAGAGGCCATGCTTAGTCTCCCTATTGTCCAGGTCAGGTGTGGCCAACCTGAGCCTGAGAAGGAGCCACAGTTTACCAATGTACATTGCCAAAGAGCTACAGTAATTTGTCAGCAGTCCCCACCAGGTGCCTCCTCTCCTGTCTCCAGTATCTTTTGCCAACCAGCTCCATCGATCAGTGCCTCCTCTTCCTTCCCCGCACCTCCTGCCCACTGCAATCAGCTGTTTCATGGGACTGAGGAGGCTCTGTGGGGGAGGGAAGGAGTAAGGGCACAATATGCTTGGAGGAGGAGGTGGAGCTAGGAGTTGAGCACTGGAAATTTGGCACCTGTAGCTGCAGCCTTGGAGTCGGTGCCTGAGCAAGGAGCCACATATTAACTTCAGAAGTGTCACTGATGGCTCTAGAGACACAGGTTGGCCACCCCTGGTCCAGGTGATAAAAAGATTCACAGAAGTTGCTGTTTGCCAGATCTTAGGTCATCTAAAAATTTTAAAGTGTCAGGAATTCCAGGTGTTCCCCATACACAGGGCTTCTCATTTTTTAGTAGGCCCAAATACTTAGGAAATGTCTTTTCTGGCCATCAACAGGCTCCATCATTTAGCCCTGGCTTTTACTTTCATGAATGCCGGAGTCTGAATGAACACTGCTTTCCTCCTTCCTTATCCTTATTCCTTTAAATGGATTGTGATTTGCTTGCCTAGCTAGTAAGAGGTACTCTGACAAGTACAGATGGTGCCTATAGGGCTATGAAATGGGACTGAAAAGATAGCAAATATCAGCTATTTAAAGATATTTTTAAAATTCTTCTCTTGCTGAAAACCACTTAAAGAGAGCATTTTAAGTCTATTATTCTTATTGAGAGTTCTCAGGACCTGATAAGAGATTTTAGGCTTGACAGATAAACCACAAAGCAAACAGTTCCACTGAGATAAGACTACTGAGCTGTAAAAACGAATCCTCGGGCAGTCTGGACAGTAATTTCACTAATGGATCTGATATTCCCCGTCTCCAGTAGGATAATTTCAGATAGAGATAGGTTTTGTTACTGGTAATCAAGGAATTGTATCAGGCTATCTCCCCAAATTTTTTATTGTTGCTACATGCTGAAATGTATAATTCAGTTACAACACACCTTCGAACCACCACAAGGGGGGGAAATACTTTTTTTTTCTTCTGAGCCAACCCTTTTATTTTTGCAAAGTTATTTATGAGACTTCCTCCTTTTGGAGTCCTTTATACTTGAATGCAGGGGACTGGACCAGATGACTTCTCCAAGTTTCTTACAGTCTTACCCTTCTATGATTCTATACAGAGCCTTATCTTGACAATCCTTAATCCTACCTGAGTAAGTCAGTCCTACTTGAATATGGTTTAAAGTCAAGGACTGGCTCTAAAGTCAGGAAATATCAAACCATAGCCACAGTTCTTCAGTGAACATCATGCAGAGCCCCACTGACTTCAACAGGGTTTCTCCATGATAACCACAAAGGCTGTGTGTCTAGACTGGCAAGTTTTTCCGCAAAATCATCTGCTTTTGCGGAAAAACTTGCCAGCTGTCTACACTGGCCGCTTGAATTTCCGCAAGAACACTGACAATCTCATGTAAGATCGTTAGTGTTCTTGCGGAAATACTGTGCTGCTCCCGTTCGGGCAAAAGCCCTCTTACGCAAATCATTTGCACAAGAGGGCCAGTGTAGACTGCACAGTACTGTTTTGCGCAAAAAAGCCCCAATGGCTAAAATGGCAATCGGGGCTTTTTTGCGCAAAAGCGCATCTAGATTGGCACAGACGCTTTTCTGCAAAACGTGCTTTTGCAGAAAAGCATCCATGCTAATCTAGATGCTCTTTTCCGAGAATGCTTTTAACAGAAAACTTTTCTGTTAAAAGCATTTCCGGAAAATCATGCCAGTGTAGACGTAGCCAAAGGGTGTGTCTAGACTACAGGGATTTAAAAAAAAATGGCCTTTTTTCGAAAAATCTTTACCTGCATCTAAAACCGTTGCCGCATTCTTTCGAAAGTAAATCGAAAGAACACAGCAGCTTTTTCAACTGCGGAAAACGTCAATTTATGAGGAAGAACGCCTTTTTTCAAAAGTGCTCTTTTGAAAAAAGGTGCTATGTAATACAAACTGTGCTTTTTCAAAAGAGAGCATCCAGACTGCCTGAATGCGCTCTTTCGAAAAAGCGGCTTGCTTTTTCGAAAGTACTGGTTGTAGTCTAGATGCTTTTTTTCGGAAGAGGCTTGCAGTTTAGACATAGTCAAATAGTTTGCAGAGCAAGTAGAGTAGTGATGCCAGGAGGTTTAATACAAATACTTATGAAAAATGGTATCAGTAAAAAGATTTAGAAACGACTTCTGGCTCAGAGATCTGTTCTAGAGATTTCTTCCAAATGTTGCATTTGTGGTCGCCAAAGATACTTTTATTTTGTTCATTTACCCTGATATGTTGGTGGAAAGAAACAGTAACACAAGTGGAATTCAAATCTGCTCCACGGCTACTTGACAGCATGTATTCTCATATGCTCCTTTTTGATGATGTTCTTCTAATTGCTAATGTTTGCTAGAAAACTAATAAATGTGAAGTCGAGTTACTTTGTAAAGGTCGTAAGCTGCGCAAAAAAAAAAAGGCAGTTCAGGAAGAGAATCTGCATGAGAAGCTATGTCAGAGCATAGGAAAAAGAAGCAACCACCTTTAGCAACTGTTATATCTGTGTGATGATTGACATTTTCATTGTATGAAATCACCGTGGTTATTATAATGCAGTAAAGGTAAAACCATGAATTCCCATCTACCATGCCAATTGCTTCTGTAGAATTGTCATGGAAAGAGAAATCTTCCAGAACTTTGAGCCCGTTGTGTGATTTTACAGTCTAAGCCTTGAGCCTTCTGTCAGTGACACACTAACTGCTGCACGGATCATGACATTAATTAGCAACTGTGAAATGACTAATTTCATTATCATTTTATATAACATATATAAATGCATATTTGGGCTATATTCACATTTGGTTAGTGATCTACCTAGCACAGATCATAATGCTATCATTTTGCATTTAATTACTGCAATAAGAATCGGATTTGCTTATATTTTCCCTTTTCGGTACTCTTGACAAACAACAAGTATGTGCTACCTAATGTACACTTATCTAATGTACGCTTCCTGCCATGTGGGCAGGGGACTGGACTCAATGACCTCTCGAGGTCCCTTCCGGTCCTAGTATTCTATGATTCTAATGAAGAGGGCTTGACAAATAATGTAATCTACTCACCCGTGGTAGAACGGAGTGAAACCGTGCAGCTGGTGAGCAGGGCTCGCCGCTGCTTGGCGAGCCCTGCTAATGACATTGCTTGCCCCAAAGAGCTTACAATTTAAGGAAATAAGGATCTGTGAAGACTGAGACTGGTACATGAAAAAGGGCCATAAACCTGTGGGATGTAGGGGGGCCACACTAGATGATCTAAATGATCCATGCTGCCTCAAAATCTAAAGAAGTCACATGTTAAAAATGCAAATGCAACACAATGCTAAATTCTGCTATAGCTTACAGCTCTAAAATAACTAAACAGCGTTCCATGAGCATAAGTGAGACTAGGGATGTCTCTTTTTTGCAGATTGTCAGCTCTTATGACATTTAAAAAGCAGAGCTGCAGCAGTCTGGGACCGGGCGCGAGCCAGGACAGCTAGCGACTCTTACTACATTTAAAAAGCAGAGGCACAGCATCTGGGACCCAGGGCGAGTAGAAGCAGTGGGTGGGAGGGAAGTGACTAGTGGAGTATTGGCTCGACTATCCAATAAGCCAAGGCTTATCAGGTAATCAACACCTTGACCAGTCGATTACATCCCTAAGAGAAGACTTTGTTCCCTAATGTAAAAAGTTAAGCAGCCATGTCAAATGAAACCAATACGTATTTTTTATTGTATTTAAACTGTCAAAACCTAAATTTTATTGCGTTTCTCAAGTTTATATAAAAAATTGCATAGAAAATTTACTAATATTTATCAAACATTTAAATACATTGACTGTTACAATTAGATTTGCTATTGCACACATTTACTATAGGAGCATGAGCTGGTATTAAACAGTATGCACCCATGTAAGCAATTATTGATTCAATACAGTCTGTAGGAAGATGGGACGCTTCTTTATTGTTGTTTTCTTTTGGAGGAGAGGAGGCACTATGCACGGGATAAAATAAGTCAGTTAATCTCCATATGCTACCTCCACTACATTTAATTTTGGTGCTTAGCAGCTAAGAAAATCCGACCAATTTTATTCTGCTGTCTAAATATGGATTTAGGGCCTCAGTATGGCCAAACTGAAGGCACCTGAGTTTTTAACTTTAAGCATGTGAAATGCAGACTTTGGAGTCTACGTTATCACCTCTGAGTCCCTCCTTTTGAAAATATTGGTCACAAAATTAAACTTTTCCTTTCAGCTTTTGCCTAGCCTAAGAGTTCTCATGGTCACAAACACAAAGTGATTTATCCAAAGGGTGAAATTTCAGCAGGTTGATGATTCACAGCTTCCCTAGTCATGAACCAACTTCATCTAGAGATGGTCTTACACAACATGGTCTTTCACCTTTGATTAGTTGTGCGATATAGGACAATATTTTCAAAAGTGACTAGTGATTTTGGGTGCCTATTGTAAGATACCCCCAAATGGGACTAATTTTCAGAGGGCATGCCATCAACACCTCTGGGTACAAGATCCACTTAAATTGGACATCCCAAAAAATCCTGAGTCACCTTAGATAAACCTTGTTCATGGCAAACTGTAAATTTCTACGCCAATTCATTTGATGAAGAGGGTTTTCTCCCATGAAAGGTTATGCTGTAATAAATCTCTAAGGGTATGTCTATACTTCACTGTAATTTGAACTAAGATATGCAAACAGAGCTATGCAAATTGCATATCTTATTTCGATACTATTTCAAAATAGCTCATTTTGTCATTTGGTGCTATGTACACAGCGCCGAATTTCAAAATAAAGCACTATTCCAAAATGTCCCTTACCTCTTGTAGAATGAGGGTAACAGAGATGTCAGACTAGGGAACCCAAAATATGAGGCTTGCTGTGAAGTCATGGGATAGCTATTTCACAAAATTCTGATATCCTGAAATAGCGTTGCAGTGTAGATGTATCCTAAAATGCCACGGGAGTCTTCTTTTTCCCCTTCAGAAGCAGACTAAAATAGCTACCCTTCTAATAGAAACTTTGGTACCTTTCTGTGAGCAGCAAAGCTTTCTGCAAAGGGCAAGGAATATTGCACAAATTAACTTGAATTGCACTGATTTTTTTAAACATTTTTATTTGTAACAGTATTACATGGTGTGTTACAGAAATTAATGGAAAATTTCTAAAAATTTATTGTTTATTTTGTTGAACGCATTACACATAAAGTTAAAAATAATGTGTCCGTATGTGTTAACAAATGATCATCATCTGAGGTAAAGTTAAAGTAGGTCTAGAAACATACTGCAACAGTCATTTTATCTTTCTCATCTTTATTAAAAATATATGTGTCAGAATGCAGAAATAAAAATGAATGAAAACCACAGAGTAAACATTTTTGCAAAGAAGGTGCCCAGTAAATTAATAGATGGTAGGTTTCATCAGACACTTGGATGACTACAATCTATCAAAATATTTTTCATTACATGTAAAGACCAAGAAACTTCTGGGGTTGGTAATAGGATGTTGGGTGGGATTCCCTGGTTTTAAAATTTAAAGTGACAAATTTAGTGCTAGTGAAGGATGAGGGTTTAAACAATCACACAAGTTGGATCTGCTATTTATCTACAATACTGGTGCGATGCAGACTCCCCACATACCGCTGCAAATCAGCATCTCAACTATGACAAGGAAGAATAGGCTAGTGATAATGATATGGTAGCTATCAATGTTTATTTTTTATTATGGTTAAAAATAAAAAATGGCCAATGACAATGTGGACCATGGTCTCGCATATAAGTGACCTTAAAATTCCAACCTCTTTCAGTTTGTAACTACTTTTCTGATTTGAGCCCTGTGTATGTAATGTTAATGGGTCCAGAGAGTTTTGACTCTGCTTTTCCTTCTCTTTAAATATTTTGCCACATAACTGAAAATTTGTTGACTATGCAACACTTCGAATGTTAACAAGGAATCAAAGTTATTGTCTTCATGGTTTAATACTGCAGGACAAAACCTAAAAAAGTCACACTGAGGAAGAAAGTAGCACCACATATTGAAATAAAAAATTATGAAAATATTTTTTAAAAGAAATGCCCTGTGGAAATATTTTTGCCTTATTTTAATCCCCAAACACACAATCCACCTGCTTTTAATGTAACTCCTACAGTTAGAAGTCTGTTTGCATCTTTCTTCTTATGTGAAAATAGGACTTTGCTACAAGTGTATCTAGATGCCTATGGAATATGCATCAAACGATGATGAACTTGAGGATAAGATCTCTTCTCTGCAAAGTCATGAGGCCTACCCATATGTAATATGTCATTCATATATTTCTGTAACTCACAAATGTCTAGTTTACCTAATTCATAATAAAAGACTTGAATCATGTTATGAGAGTTGGGTGCACATATCAACAATCACCAGTTCATCTTTCATCTTTCTTTGTTTACAGTAAATATGTTGTCTTCTAAACCCTTTTTAGCTTATACAGAAATGAAAGAAAGCAAAAGATTTACAACTCCAGGCCTATTTAAATCAATGACAGAAATATAAATCCTAAAGTTTCAAGTTAAAAACAAAATCTCACAATAACCCTAAAAACAGATTAATCGTTTGTTTTCTTTAATATTTTAGTGTTAAACCACTAAATTCAATATACTGTAACTGCATAGGAACATCAGGAAAACACATTTGACCTGTATAACAATTCTCTGTAGGGCAAAAATATATAGATTCTTTATGAAAATCATGTGCTAACATATGAACCCAAACACTGCACTTCTGTTTCATAAATGTAAAAAAGGAGTTTTTAAATTCTTCTGTTCTGTGTGTAAACAGTCTGATGACTTCCATTGGAATAAAAAGAAATGTCTATGAAATGTGATTTTTTTCATGTGGAGAGTGTATACTTGTGTGAAAAAAGCTAGATCATAAAATCTTGTGTTCCCAACAATTTTACTAGTTGCTGATAAGCTAACTGCTGTTGGCAGATACTCTTGAGTGTCTGCCTATTATAATAAGCATGTGAAAAAACATATGTGATGCAAGAACCACAAACAGGGTTTGCCACGCCTCCCAAGCACTGCAATTTGCTACCTTCTCTACAGTGTAATGGCATTATTAAAAGAATGTTCATAACATTTATATTTACAAAAAAACTGGCAATTTTCATTTGAACTCCTTAAAGCCATTTCCCTTTAAACATTTAAAGAGTTTAACGGTAAGATTTTTTTCAAGTTATAAAATAAAAATCCTTGAATTTCCTGATGTACAAAAAGTGATAAAGATGAACAATTTGACCACAGAATCAGTTTGTTATTCCAAAATTCATGCCATCATTGTCCCATTTATAAAGTCTGTTTCGTCTAAAATCCATAAACCAGAATTATACCAGAATTATTTGGCAAATGATTTTTTTTTCTTCAAAAATGGCACACAGAGAAAAAAACACTTGTCTGCATAGCATTACAGCAGCAAGATAGCGAAGAAATAAAAAATATTCCTTTACTGTACTTTGTTTTACGAGTTTCCTAGGAAATAACTTATTTTTCACTTCTTTCATCAATGGGATTTGATGTCCTTTTTCCATCCACAGAATGAGTATTCAAACAGAAAAGCAGCAAATCTTCCTCAGGATGCGCTTTAACTTAATGGTCCATTTGGCAATGTTTTTCAACCAGGATGGATAATCAACACAGTTTTATTCTGCAGTCTCAAGTTAAGAATCATTTCCATAAGAGGCATTTTGCTGTTAAATTCTGTTACCCATACAAAACAATAGAATAAGAAATAATAATAATAAAAAAAATCAACCCCGCCGCCTGTATTTTTTTAAAATATGCCAAAACGGAGGTGAGATGGGGGAGGGGAATATTATGTCAAAATTAGCCTGATATAAATTTGACAATGAGAAACATATCACCGTGACATAAAAAGTGCAGACTTGTGCCTGTTGAATGATGATACCACTGCTACATGTGGATTCTGCTTTTTTTTTCCTTAAAAGAAAAACAATGGCTAATACTTATTAAATTTCAAATGCCCATTGTTCAGGTGGGATGGAAAGAAGAGGACAGAAGTTCAAATGAAGAACAAAGAGTAAGATTTCGTGCTATGGGCGCTCAGAACTTAGACACTTGGCATGGTAAGCAGGGCTCATTTTTATGTTTGTGCTGCCATAAAAAAAATTGCCATTGGTTGCCAAAAACTGTCAGGTACGTTTGGTAGGGCAATCCTCCATCCTGTGTCGGACAAGATCAATCAAAAACAAGCATAAGAGCCAAAAGGCCTGTCAGGTTGTAGATTTTCACTTGAGTCTTGAAGCACCACAAGCCTGTATTAATGCTATTTCTTAGGTCTGTTGATCTGGGCGTAGAGAGGTTCTGTTTCCTGAGGACAATAAAAATAAAGATAAGCAGAGATGTCTGAGGACATTTGTAGAACATCGGCTTGTGCATAGCAATGCATCTAGAGATAAAACCCAAAGATAACGGCTAAGGAAATGTTTGCTTTCCTTGATGTGCTGAATGACTATGGCTTCCCAAAGGAATTTTTATGAAGAAAAAGCAATTCCACATTACCTCAGAGAAGTTTCACACATAGACTGAGCCTCAATTAAACTTTACCGTATGTGCTGTACACTGATTCTCAGGAGGTACTGCTGGGCATGTATGTGTAAAAAAAATTCAGTGATAATTATGTTGAAGTTCGTGTGCCAGATCTTCGTATGCTGCAAATCACCATCATTGTCAGGTTAAGGATCTGGCCCAAATGTTGTAGCATAAAACAAAGCTCAGTATTTTATATGGTGCACATAGAACAAATGTTTGCTAACAGATAAATTGCTATTGTAAGATGATTTTACGATACTGCAGTTAGATTTAGATTGAATAAATTTTATTTATACATGTTATAAGTTCCCTATATGAAAACCATGAAAATTATTTGTGCTGAGGTTGATTAGAAGTCTAATTGGAAGAAAGCATGCTGTTTTGCTCAATAGGGATTTTATTATGAATTTCTTAGAAAACTGCCATGTCTTCAGAGTGTATTTCATATATCTGACATGTCATTTTCTTGACACCATACTCAATTCTGGCTGCAAGATACAGTGGGATTCCTCTCTAATAAATTAGTTTCTGAAAAGCAAGTAAAGTGAGAATGACACTTAAAAAGGGAAGAAGACAGGCAGAAAGGCTAATTGATGCCACATTGCATTAACTTTCCACACTATGATAAATATTCAAATACCATGGTCTGAGGTTAAATTTAGCCATGTTAGAATCCAAGTCACTCTGAAGTGAGGACAGCAAAAGTGAACATACAACAAAGGTTATCAGGTTTGCAAACTGAATTAGCCAATGGTGAATAAGAAAATACATTGTCGTGCATTGGTGGCTAATCATTAGTTTCTAGCCATTACAGTTGCAAAGGTAACTTGCTGAATGTAAACCAACGCAAGCTGTCATCTTACAGGGCCAAGGCCGAACAGGGTTGTAGATTTGCTTCACAACAGAGCTGATTAGGCATAGTTGCATTTATTAATCTCACTATGTCACTACTATTACAGGCTTAATACTGCCAGATGGTTACACAGCTACTTCAAAGTGACCCATCAATAAGAGCAGGCAGAGCAGTGATAAGAGAGAGTACAGGCACTTATAAATGTATACGCCCCTTCAGTCTGCAGGGAGTCCCGTTCCTGTCATCTCACACCAGGCCGCAGTGGACGTGGCTCCAGCTGGGGGAATCCAGGGCACCCTCCGAGGTCTAGGTCCTTTGTGAGAGTGACTGGGCCTGGGACTCCCTACACTAGTTATACTACAGTTGTTTACCGAGTGTCCACGAGTTGGCCCAACTCCACTCTGAACATTACCACGGGGCTGGGAACCGAGGTCAAACTTGTTTACTGCTTAGTAGTTTCCCAGATCAAGGCATGGGTTAAAAATGATAAAGCCCAGCTGCTGTTTGCACTTGCCTGTGTACAGCTAGGATGGAAACTTCCATCCTAGCATGCTGAGCTGCAGGTCCCACATATGACTTTTTATGTGACACAAGCCTATACTGATGAATTTGCACACATAAAGCCTGAAGTGTGAATTATCAACAACTAAAATCCTGGCCTCAGTGCAATGCCCAAGTTGCTGGTCTATGTGCTAAGGAGTTTCTCTGGAGTAGGGATGTTAAATGGTGTTTAATCAGCTAATCGACTAGTCAATGGAGTTTCCATCAACTAGTTGATAAAGGGGGAAACTGCAGAGCCACAGAGAGATTAGCTCCCGGCCCCATCGGGCTCTTAATACATTTAAAAGGCTAAAGCACAGTGTGGGGAACTGGGCATGAGTGAAAGAGCTGACTCCCAGCTCGTGCCTGGTCCTCCCCTACACCTCTGCCTCCTCTGCCCCCCCTGGAGATGGTGCTGGGGGGAACTGACTTTTAAGCTGACTCCCCCCAGCACCAGCTCCTGCCCCTTGCTGCCTCTCTCTGATAGAGGCAGCAAGCAGGGAGGAAAGCGACTAGTTGAGTCACTAGTTGACTATTTGATAAGCATACACTTATCGGATAGTCAACTATTTGCTTACATTCCGACTCTGGAGTAAAGAGAAAGAACCCATCATTCCCATGTGACTTGGCAGCAGTGGAGCGTCTCCATGCTTTTATACAGCTTCGGGACTGTAGGTGCCCCCTGAGTTGATTGTGCTTCTATAGAGGGACAATGGCTGGTGGATATTTTTCTCACCTTTACTCATTGCTGTGTCCTCATTTACACTGGATTCCTTGGCTCATTTCACATTCCTGGTACAAACTCATAAAAGCCTGCCCTGGGATTGTTGATAACTCACACTTCAGGCTTTATGTGTGCAGCTCTCCAGGGGATGTAGATTTCCCATATGGTGTTAACTGCTTCCATACATCTCTGTAGAAGCCCATCTGCCGCTTTGTGTCTTTCTTCACTTTACTCCTCAAAACAGCTGTATGTTGCTAAGGTTTGACCCTCCCTCTCCTCCCCATGCCAGTCCCTGAGAAAACTATGGCAACTGGGAAACAGAAAAATCTTCTCCTGAATGATTTGGTTAAGGGTAGAAGAAATTATCTACAGTTAGAAGCGCACACATGTTGTGACCTCGGAAAACTGAAGGTACTCAAGAGATGACCAGAAATATGATTCATGTTTTGTTCTGAGGAACATTCCACTACACCAGGGGTCTCCAAACTACGGCCCGCAGGCCGGATGCAGCCCGCGAGGCCCTCTCATCCGGCCCGTGGAGACCGTCCCTGGGGCGCCACCGAACGGGCCCTTCTTGCCGCGGGGGGGGGGGGGGGCCCTGTCAGGGGTGTGCGGCGTGTACTCACGCCGCGCCGGGGCAGGAGAAGCGGGCCGCTCTGCTGACAAGCGGCCGCGCGGCGGCAAATGGCACAGGGGGCGGGGGTTAGCACGGGCGGCGTTCCCCCGCCCAGACTGACAGGGCAGCCGGCCAATCAGGGGGCAGGATGGGCGGTGGTGGTAACGCCCGCCCGGCGACGTGCGGGGGAACGTGAACCCCGGCGGGAACTTTAAAAAGGTGACCCCTTCCGCCCAGGGGGGGGGGGAAGGAGTGAGCGGTGGCAAGCAGGAGGGGAGGACAGCGTGCAGAGGAAGGGGAGAGCAGGGGGAAAAGCCCCCCCCCCTTCCGGGAGAAACGGATTCGCAAAGCCAGAAATGTCTGCTATTTTGGCATCCAGGAAACAATTTCACCATTCACACTAATACAGGTGTTCATGTGTAGTGTATCACTGTGTTATTAAATAATAACTGAATAAAATAATATTAAATAAATAATTAAAAACAACATCCATGTTTTGATTGTTTTTTATTTGGACCTCAAGTGTGTAGTCGGCCCCCGAACTGCTGTTTGATAGTTAATGCGGCCCTCGGGCTGAAAAGTTTGGAGACCCCTGCACTACACCAAATTTTCATGCACCCTAGACACAGAACTGACAGATGATCATGGCTAATCCACAGAAAATCAGTACTAATTAACATGAGAAATTTGAAACACAATTGGCCACACTTCTGGCATTTGATAGTATTAGGCGAGGGGGGAAAAAGTGATGATTAACCCAGAAGTAAGAATTCCAATTATTAAATGCTACAAAGAAAAAAACCCTCTGAAAATGTCATGTGCACTTATTAAAGCTGTTCTCTAATAGCTTTAACTTATGCAGATGCACTTAAGTGGCAGATTCTCAAGGTCTCACTGACCTTGTAATCATATAGGAGATTTACATATATGTCGGAATGAATTCTTCAACAATTTCTCTGGTGTATAAGGCATAAAGAGTCATCAACATTAGACATGCCTAACTTATTACTTCCACCCAGTGTTTATACTGAACATACATTTAAGGAGGCTAAAGTAATCATAATGTCACTCTGACTTCATTTAAATTTTTTCTGTTATCCCAGAGTCCTGGCAGAAAAAGGATGGGGTTAGGTACTTTTGTCTCTCCTTTAATAGGGTTTTAATGCCTGATGCCAAAGCAAGAGACTAACTGTGATCTTCAGAAACTTTGTTTCTGTCAGAGATGAAGAACGATCTTCTACTGTTAGTCTGAGAAAAATTCAGAGGTGGTTGTTGACTATTTCTTATCATGAAGAATTAACAACAATGCTTTAGAGAGGAGCAAAAGAGAGCACAAAAGGACAGAAAGGCCTTGAAAAGAAAAATAATGAGAGAGGAGAGCAGATTCTAAAGAGCATACTCTTCTTAGACTCTCAAGATCACAGGCAGTGCCTCCTCCCAAACACCACCCACCCCCACCCCCACCCCCTCACACAAAAGGCTCTGAGGGTCTCCAGGCCAGAGGGATGAGGGAAGCAGAAATGAAAAGCAGTCTTCCTACAGAGCAGCTTCCTATCAAAACTCAGAGGAAGTATCACTGAAAGGCAACAGAACTTAATGATTCTCACAGAAGAATTAACCTTTTCTGTAAGCCTATCTTCCTCCAAATGGTGAGATATTAGTAACGGAAGAAGAAGAAATGAGACAGAGACTCTTGAGTGAGACCTCCAGTCAGGAAAAACTCAGTCCTGAAAGTAGCATATAGGATTGCCAGTTCATGTAGCTGTCTTGAACCGCACAGAGGTTTCCTCTTTTTATGAGACAGGCTGGTTGATCCCATTGGCAATAAGAAAAATATTGGATGCTGAGATAGTTCTATTAATCTATAGGAGAAAACTGAGCTTCTGTGCACTGAACAGAAATGGAGACTTCTTTTTTTTTATTGCTAATATTACTTAAAGTGTTCCATTGGCAGTTTATCAGAAATCTTTTAAAAAGTGACTTTTATCATCCATATTTGCAATTGATAATCAAATTAGTGTTTGGCTCAATCCTACTCAAATGACAGTGTCTGGCTACTTATTGTGGACAATTTCTGTTAAATACAAAGGGCATGCCTGCTGTGGTTGTAAATTTTCACTGAAAAAGGGCATGGACACCCAGGTAAGTTATTTCAGAAACAGGTCAAAAATATTCAAAGATAGGTATCTGAAATGAGACTTCTAAATCCATATCTGGGAAACTAAAGAAGTGCTCTGTATTTAGAGGTGATGCGTGCTGATCTCAGTGGAGATGGTGGATATACAGGACCTCTCAAAAATCTGGCCACTTATTTGGGAGCACAATTTTAGACTCCCCCCGCCCCAAGCTTTGTCTATACTAATCCCTGCTATTAATCAATCTACATCACTTCAGCTACGCAAATAGCGTAGCTGAAGATGACATACTATAGTGTCTTCTCTTTGGTAAGATTGGTGCCAACTATTCTTCTCGTCCTGATGGAGTACTGGCATTGACAGGAGAGCAGCTCAGAGATCGATTTTTCATGTCTAAACAGATGTGATAAATCGACACCTGGTGGATTGATTTCTGCAGTGTTGATCTCCGGCATAGTGGAGATAAGCCCCAAGATTGAAGAAGTTGGCCTATTTTCTCTGGATTGCAATTAACTTAACATTTTTTTCAATAAACTACATACTTTTGTTGAAGTTATGCCTCATATGTCAATATTTCTTTTTAATGGGTGTTTTTTTTGTAATAATCAATCCCCAAAGAAGACAACATGCATATGGATGACTGTTCACAGCTCTTGCTTAGAAATGTATAGATAACTGGATATAAACATTATGAACATGATTCCATTTTTAATATATTACTAACATGTGCATCTCAAATAACTCAGTTACCACAGGGCATAATCAAAAAGTGTCAGTATCAGGGTGGGCTTACAATGTGAGAGGATGCACTTGCCTTGCGGGTGTTCATTGACAACTTTCAGCAGTCCTTGGGTGACCAATTCAATATACACTGTACATGTAGAATGCTGTATCAAAGATGCACTACATTCTAGAGGTGCTGTCTGCTCAGATTTCTTTAACCTCTCTCCTCTCATGCAGATTTCAGCACAGGGTTTCCTTCTGGCTAAGATGATCAGTAGGCACAGTCTCGGAAGAGAAGTTTCATGAAATGAGACTGGGCTTTCTGAACATCCAGCCAGAAGGAAAACCCTGTGCTGAGACTGCAGCAGAAAAGGGCGGTTAAGGGAATTTGGGAGAACAGCACTCTGGATTGCAATGTATCTGTGATACAATATGCTTTGTGTGTATAAAACCCAGATTCAATAAACCAGACTCTCAGGAACTTGACAGCAGTCGAAAAGGATACACTCTGGTGGCAATAGGAGGGCTTGTCCTATTTTCCCACTGATGCTTCAGGTATTTTTAAAAATAACTTCAATTGTGTCTAGATTCCCGTACCTGTGTGAATACCCCAATCATCTATTTATTGACTATTATTTGATATTCGGTGTGTGCAATGTAATAGTGACTATATCGGACTGGAAACATTTCCAATGTCCAACATCTAATTAACTATTACAATTTTAAAAGTAAATCACTTAGTATCTTAGTACATACAAGTGTGAGGCCAATCCAGAAAGACAATCCCTCCCTCTTTGTCCTGGTGTAATTCAGGGTTGCTATTTTCAATTGCACTCCTGCTATTTTTCTCTCCTTCACGTTCTTTGGAGAATACCCTGGTGAATAGGTGACTGGGCCTGCAAACAGCATGATAGAATTCTTCATAGTTTTCTTTCAGTTCATGTTCCAGAGTCTACAGCCAGTTACAGAGAAGGAGCTACCACCAACTTGATTAGTTTTCCCCCTAGGCTCTAGTTACGCTTATTGAATGAAGCTGAAGTGATGGATCCTGGAAAGAAATCTCTAGGATGTTGAGAGTCTATTCCATTCATATAATCCTAGAACCTGGAAATCCAGGGCGGGCTGCACAACATCAATATATGATGTGCTCTATGGTTCATCATCATGCTTAGCATGGATCAATTATCTGCAGATGCTTGTGAACTCTGATATAAGCCCAGGAAGATTGACCTATAATAGTCCATTCAGAAACTGATAAACATGGTAAGTTCTCTTGTCAAGGAAGATGCATGGTGTTTTCTTATCACCCAGGAATGGAAGCCAGCAGACAACTGTTTGACTACTGACATAGGACAGTGAGTTTGAGATCGTACTGTTGTGTGCACACACTTCAGATGGCAGCCACGTAGCTTTTCTAGGAAGGACTGCTCCAAGAGTAACGTAATCTGCTCCAGTCACAAATATTTTGAAGATTTGCCGACAATCACTTATAAGACAGCTACTTCACATTCACAAACACTGATTGTTGCATCTGTTTCTGTTCCATTATTTTAAAAAGCTTGTTTTGAAATAAATGGTGCCAAAAATACCTTGCACTCTTTGGGTACGTCGACGGAGCCATGTAGATGAGTTTACTAGACATAGGAAAATGAAGTGGTGATTTAAATAGTCGCCGCTTCATTTACATCAAAATGGCCACCGCGCTGTGCCGATCAGCTGTTTGGCAGCACAGTGGGGCAGTCTGGACGCGCCGCGGTTGACAAGGGAAGCTTTTGTCGACCGCTCTGTTAAGCCTCGTGAAATGAGGTTTATCGGAGCGGTCGACAAAGGCTTCCACCTCAGAAAGAGTTGCAGGTATTCAACGCATCTCAGGATTGGGCCTATTTTTCATAGAATCATAGAACTGGAAGAGACCTCAGAAGGTCATCAAGTCCAGCCCCCTGCTCTAGGCAGGACCAATTCCAACTAAGTCAACCCGGCCAGGGCTTTGTCAAGCCGAGACTTAAACACCTCTAGGGATGGAGACTCCACTACTTCCGTAGGTAACTCATTCCAGTGCTTCACCACCCTCCTAGTGAAATAGTTTTTCCTAATATCCAACCTGGACCTCTCCCACCACAACTTGAGACCATTGCTCCTTGTTCTGCCACCTGTCACTACTGAGAACAGCCTCTCTCCATCCTCTTTGGAACCTCCCTTCAGGAAGTTGAAGGCTGCTATCAAATCCCCCCTCACTCTTCGCTTCTGCAGACTAAACAGACCCAAGTCCCTCAGCCTCTTCTCATAAGTCATATGCTCCAGCCCCCTAATCATTTTGGTTGCCCTCCGCTGGACCCTCTCCAATGCGTCCATGTCCTTTTTGTAGTGGGGGGCCCAGAACTGGACACAATACTCCAGATGCGGCCTCACCAAAGCCGCATAAAGGGGAATGATGACATCTCTGGATCTGCTGGCAGTGCTCCTCTTAATGCAACCTAACATGCCATTAGCCTTCTTGGCTACAAGGGCACACTGTTGACTCATATCTAGCTTCTCATCCACTGTAACCCCCAGGTCCTTTTCTGCAGAACTGCTACTTAACCGGTTGGTCTCCAGCTTGTAACTATGCTTGGGATTCTTCCGTCCCAAGTGCAGGACTCTATACTTGTCCTCGTTGAACCTCATCAGATTTCTTGTGGCCCAATCCTCCAATTTGTCTAAGTCATTCTGTACCCTATCTCTGCCCTTAAGCATATCTACCTCTCCCCCCAG
Organism: Pelodiscus sinensis; assembly: GCF_049634645.1. Taxonomy (NCBI): domain Eukaryota; kingdom Metazoa; phylum Chordata; order Testudines; family Trionychidae; genus Pelodiscus; species Pelodiscus sinensis. The sequence continues at coordinate 13,200,301 of NC_134719.1, forward strand.
CTTAGTGTCATCCGCAAACTTGCTGAGGGTGCAATCCATCCCCTCATCCAGATCATTAATAAAGATATTGAACAAAACCGGTCCTAGAACCAAACCTTGGGGCACTCCTCTACCCTTTTTTATATGTAGTGATGGTATCCACAGGGACTAAGGAACAGTAATTGAAAATCGTTTTTCTATTGTAAATCTTTGACTAGACGCCAAAGAACTGGGACTGTAAAAAGAATTCAATACTAACTGCGTAACGGGTTAAACACCAGTATTTTTTAACCTGTTGGCAGCTCCGTGGACTCCCAGCACCTGAGGTGTTTAACTAGTAACTGCAACCAATAAGCATCAGTTTATCAGTTAACTGGCTATCCAGTTAAATTCTTACATCCCAACTGAGAAGTAAAATATGTAATTTATTATACAGAATCTTAGCTAGACAAATATTTTCTTTTTCCTCCCTCTTTCATCATGTTTATCTAGAAAGAGCAATTGGATTATGCCATCTAAAACATCAATCAAAACTCACTAATGAAAGCACTCTTTTTCTCCAGCTTTCTGTACAATCTCTTCACATATTTGCTTTTCTCAACCTGAGAGAAAATGACTGGACAGAATTCTTATTAGGAATAGCTCTGCAAATACTCAAGCTTCCTTTAGCTGTGAAGTCAGGCCTGTCTGCTTTTGGTCTCCAACAACAGGGGAGGAAAGACTTAACTTATCAATAAATGTCACATTTACCAAGCACTGAAGAGCCATTAATTGCTGTGTGATAAGAAGTTTGAAAGATTCAGTTTAAGACCGCAAGAGGATGAGAAATATAGACATGGAGATAGCTATTGAGAGATGCCAACATACATCTAAGACTGTAAGAAACTGAACAGCCAAATTACTAATGTAGGAAATAAATCAGATTAAGAAACATCAGATAGGTGACCATACTGTACCTGGATACAGTGAGATAGAAGATATTATTTGTGCACAACTGACTATGAAGATGTTAGGAACAGATAAACTCTGAAATCTCTTCATAATATACCACAGAATGTCATGTTCTTGGAAAGGGCAATGTGGGGGAGGTAATGTCTTTTATTGGACAAACTTATGTGGGCAAAAGAGACAAGATTTTGAGCTACACAGAACTCTTCTGGTCTGGAAAATAGTTCAGTGTAGCTCAAAAGTTTGTCTCTTTCACCAACCCAATTTGGTCCAATAACAGATATTACTTCATCCATCTTGCATCATTAATATCCTGGGACCAACACAGCTAAAAAAACACAAAAGATTCTTGGGAAGACTATTCATCCCACTAGTATATTATGCGTTTTTTGCAATAAAGAAATAGGTTCTGAAATTACCATAAATCTTTTAATGTAAAAAACACCTCTAGTGCCTACACGGATTGTAATCATCGTTCTTCTCTTGTACTAGAGCATGTTTCTCGTTACCATGAGGCCAAAAAACGCTTGGCTGGATACACACCCTATTTTAGGTGTTGAATTAAAATTTCTCCATGGAGTCTCCCTTGAACTCTCCACTCAAGATCATCTCATTTGAAGAAGTGGGTTTTACCCACAAAAGCTGATGATTTTCTCTCTTTCTGTATCACTCTATAGATATTTGTTAGTTTCTAAGGTGCCATAGGACTACTCATTGTACTTAAAGTTACAGACGAACATGGCTACCCCTCTGAGTCTCCTGAACTTAGGCATTCTCCCCTGTTTTTGAATAAGAGGCTTTGATTCTAGCAAGGGGATCTCTTTCAGTCTGCTATTTAATGTTACTGCATTGAGACACTATAGTATTTAGATTGTAAGCACTTTGGGGCAGGGACTGTATTTTTGTTCTGTGTTTGCATTCCCTGTCCATGACTAGAGTCCCTAGACATTACTGTAATGCAAATAATAAATAGCAATGATATTTTATATTGCCTGGAGTTATATGATGTAATGATGATGTGTGTTCACTTGAATAGGTTGAATTGTGAAACATATACTATTGGCTAGGCTGAAGATGAATGACAACAAAGAAATTAATGAGAAATTGTTGTTATAATTGTATTACTGTAGTGTCTGTGAACACTAGTTCTCTCCATTGTGCTTGGTACTGCAAAACACAGAACTAAAAGACATCTCTGCCACAAGGAGCTTACAATTTAGTTTGTAAAAATAGATTTATTTGGTTGTCACAAGCAACCTGCAGTAACCTTGATAAGTAAAACTTATATGAAATGCTGGTTTTCAGAAGACATGAGCCATCTTTGTACCAGTCAACACATTAGGAGCAGGAATTTGTCATTATTGTCAGAGAGTTCTGAAAATTACCTTGATCCTGATATTTAATATTAAGAATAATCAAACATTTGTTCATAAATCCATAGATGTGCTTTGCAGAGAGATTGTAATATGGGCTAAAGGGCCAGATCTTTGACCTCCAACTAAAGTTCAGAATAAGGGAATCCTGGAAAGGCACAAGGGGGCATAGCTGGCTGTATGTCACCTCTTGTGGTACCCAACTCCCCCGCACACAGATTCTATCAATGCTGGTCAGGGCAGAAGGGAGCAGAAAAAGGTGGAGCTAAATTACTATATGGTCCACCAATCCCTGCTGGTTGAATGATCCTTCAAGAACAGCTCATTTAAATTAGCCCTGTGGGTGCACTGACTTGGCCTCCACTGGAACATCCTTGGCTCCCAAATTTAGGGAGACACAAAGATGCCTTAGAGCCACTTTTGTTTCCCTTGTTCTCATCTTTGTGCCACTCAAGACTGGTGTGATACTTTTTGCACTACATTATGTATTGTTACTAGATATACACCCTAAAGTGTACCAAAGAGACATTCTCTTCAATCTTTTACCAGATTTAATGCATTCAGTAAGCTGGCTCTTAAAGCAACTATTCATTTCAGAAGAGACAGCTTCTTTATGCTTAACATATGTAAGTAGCTGTTGAATACAGCACAGAATCTAGACAAAAACTAAAGTTATTCTACCAATGTTAGGGATTAGTCCCAGCAGTAACTTGCTGAGAAATGGAAGCAATGGTAAGTCCCATATTTCAGTGTTACAAATACGAAAGACAAAATAGCACAGCTAATTAAGCATATTCTTCAAATAGTAACATTAAAACAAATTTAGATGGAATGACAAAGTGCAACACTTGGATGGAATGACAAAGTGCTTCACTATCTCATCACAAAATATACACAATGGACTGAAAATATCTATGAATGTCTCATACAGCTTTCACTAAATGCTACATATTTCCAATGGGTTTTGTAAGGAAAGAGATGCAAAGATCATCTTTTCCAAGTAACTGGATTTAAAATAGTTGTATGTGTAGTGGTCAATTAATAAAAACCATCATGCCTAAATAAAAACCATCATGCCTAAAATGTGTACAGGTAAAATCACCATCACTTCCTGATGGTTTTAATTTGACATAGGAGATAAAAAGCCAAAACGTGCAATTTCCATACAGGTTGCTTCTCCCTGGCCTGGCATACTCAGGACATGACCAGTCCCAAAAGAGTAAATCTGCCTGACACAGCGAGGTCAATGCCAGCCCTTCTTGTTGCCACTAGCTGTGGGGCTCCATTCCAGAGGCAGCAGAGGGGCTAGTGGGGACCTAGTGGGGATTCTCTGTGGAGAAGGCAGGGCGGCTGCAGAGCCCTGTGGCCCCCACCCAGCATCTCAATCCCCACTTTTCCCCCTCCTTCCCTGAGCTTAAGTGCCACAAACGAGCTATTTGCAGTGCTCTGGAAACTCTGGGAGGGTGAAGGAGCAGTTGTTGAATGCAGGCCTGGCTTTTCCCGTGAATGCTCCAGCCCAGCGACACTCATGAGGATGCTGGACCACAGATGTTGGTGAACTACAGAAGACTGGACAATAGAGTTCCAACCTGCACTGAATGTTTTCATTCAAATAATAAGAAATGGGATGCTGCAACTGCTGTGCCAGACTGGTTTAGAGGAACACGTTGACACATCTTTATTTATCTGTTTACTTATTCATTAAAATTTCTTCTGGTGGGCAAGATGCTTTATTTCATGTAACCTGTTACATCTGTGCAAATACCAATTTCTTAAATATATATATAAGAAAAACTTCTGCAGAGGATACTGTGGTTTACTAGTGATAGCTGAAATTTCTGTATTTACTCCCTAAAATTCTGACATCACATAAAAACAAGTTTTATTCACAGAACATTTGTTTAAACCAGTGATACCAGGAGTCAAAATAGCAATCAACTTTACCCAAGAGAGTCACAATCGTGTGAATTCATTATTTTATTTACCATAGTACTATTCATATTTAAACGGTATGACTGGAAATATTTAATTTATATGTATTTTTTTTTCACAGCAAATAAGTTAATAACTTAGTGCAAGTTGATAACTTAAATGGCTAATAACATAGAAAACATATCCCAATCAGTTCATAACAGATTGGTTAATAATTATCTCACTCTGTTTTAATATCACATGCTACAAAAAGCTGCAGGAAACACACTAAAAAGCCATCACTGGTTTAAACCATGTAGGCAGCTGCAACACATAACACTGCACAATTTGAAACAATTAGCAAACAGCAAAAACCATGCAAATCATTAAGGATGAGGAATAAATTGGAGGGGGTGGGAGTGGAGAGGAAAAGGAAAAGAAAAATAAATGATGCATCCAGTGGAAGTGATGGTAAAAGAATAAGTGAACAACTCAAGATGGAGAGAGAAAAAAAGGACAGATACCTACCCCAACCTGCGCTATCTAGCTACCGACCTGTGGACTTATAGTATCACCAGTAGGCTCACCAAATGGATCACTGTTGGAAGAGGCCTGAGATCCATCAGGCTAGAATACAAGAACATAACACCTTTTTTCTCAACAACAGGAAGTGAAAAGGCAGTAAGAGGTTATTTTCATGCTATGGACACATTCTATCACATGCAGCTATTTCAGGTTTTAAAACACAAAGGTTGAGATCCTACAATGAATATGCTCTCAAAATTTGCATGGACTTCAAATGGTGTTGCATATATAAAGGAACTGATTTAATGCCTGCTGAAGTTGATGAGAGAGCTGCCACTGACTTCAACAGGCATTGGTCAGACCAAAAAGGACTGCAAGACCAGTTCGAAAGCAGATCTTGGACTAAATTCGTAAGTGAAGCTATGTGACTTAGAGAGAATTTAATCTTGCGTAATTTATGCCCTCTTCTATCCCCTCTGCAGGTAAGTTACAGCAACCTGGGTTCCCTCTAGACTTTCTTTGACTTAAGCTCAAACCAATTTATCAGACCAGTTTATGACATACAATCCCCATTTAGCCAACCTCTGACTTTGGTCCAATCAGTATCACTAAGGCTATGTCTAGACTGCAAGCCTCTTTCGAAAGAGAGCGTCTAGACTGCACGTTGAACTTTCGAAAAAGCGGCTTGCTTTTTCGAAAGAAAGCATCCAGTGAGTCTGGATGCTCTCTTTTGAAGAAGCCCTATTTACATTGAAGAACGCCTTCTTTCGAAAGACGAACTTTCGAAAGAAGGCGTTCTTCCTCGTGAAATGAGGTTTACCGCCATCGAAAGAAAAGCCGCGTTCTTTCGATTTAATTTCGAAAGAACGCGGCTGCAGTCTAGACGCAGGTGAGGTTTTTTCGAAAAAAGGCTACTTTTTTCGAAAAAACCCCTGAGTCTGGACACAGCCTAAGTGTAATGGGATCTTTGGTCCAATCAGTAATGGAAAAAAATAATTCACTAAAGGCCCACAAGCAAGGTATATAACCAAGAATAGCAATTAGCAGGAAAACGCATGAATGGGTAAGTCTGTGTAGACCACATATAGACTCTTACCCCTTCTTTTGTTTCCTCAGCATGTACATTACATCAACTTGGTCTCCCTTATACATTAGTAAGTGGTACAAGCATGGATGTTTAATTTATATCACCTTAAATATTACTTCTGAGTTAAGCCCCTTAATATTAATACATACTATTGTACATATCATTCTAATATTAGATAGCTATCAAAACTGTACTTGCAATGAAAGTTGTTTGCACAAATCCTGTTGAAATATTTATTTTACATTTCCAGGTCACTTCTAGTTACTCCCTAGTATTTTCTCGCTAGAAAACTCTAGTTAGTATTAGGAGTCATTCTACTCACAGCCTCCTGCTCTTCACTTTTGCTTGGACTTTCAAACCCTTCTTCAAAGAGGTCATCTGCAGAAGGGTCACTGGTATGAGACACTGATGATTTTGATGGAGAACTCTGTCTAGGAGCAGGGGTTGGAGCTAAACAAAGATGATGGCAAAAATAATAGGAAATAAATTCATTATTATTACACAAAATATTCAAAATCTGTTCATGCTCAAAAACCCCAAGTATATGAATCCTAGACTGTTTGTTTTCGATAAGCTGTATTTTGTAAAATTAAGGAAACAAAATCAAAGTCTATAGTCAGAAAATTATAACGAAAATGTCACCAACTCATTATTCATCTGTTTCAATATAAGAAAATACCACAAATCAGCATCTGAATTCTGTGATTTGAAACAAATCAGTTGAATGTAAAAGCCTATTACCTCCTTCAGCCTTTTCAGAAACTTATTTCATAGCTAGAATGTTAGTTTTTAGCTGAGATCGATATCAGCAGAGTTTCTGCCCAATAAGAAATTTGAAATGCCAAGAAAAAAAAAATCTTCATGGCGCATCTTTATGTAGACTCAGAAAACACAGGGCCTATCTGTATGAAGACACAGTGTGTGGGAAGCTGATGTGTAAATCGACTGCGCTCTGGCCTGAAATAGCAGTAGGTCAAATCTCACTACGGAACTTAGAGTGCATGGCAGGAGGGTCGACCCAGACACTTGGTACAAGGTAGGCTGGTGCAGTTTAAATTCATAGCCAGGCTTGCTGTGCACTAAGTTTCCACATAAACAAGTCTCCATATAGAAGAGACCATCAGCTAGAATACATAATTATTACAACCCTACCACCAATTCGACCTCCCTGGTCCAGCATCATTGGGACCTGACTGGTCCCAGATGAGGGATTTTTAGCAGACGAAAGCAGATTTAAGCAGAGGTCATTTCTGGCTCCTCTGCTACTGGCCTCTGAGCCCTGGTCTGGCTATGGCCTCCTGGACGGTTCCCCCCTGCTGCCAGCCCCGCTGCATTCCAGCCTCTTGGTCCCACTGCCAGCAGCCCTGCTGCCGGACTCCTGGCCCTGCTGGGCTACCCTGCCCTCCCACCCCCCCCAGCTCTCACCCGACAACCCTTCACCAGGACTCTCTGGTCCTGGAATATCCGTGGTCCAGCAGATGTAGACAGACCAGCGAGTCCCAGTTTAGAGAGCTTCAACCTGTATTATTCAGACACAACTAATTGTATTTCTTTTCTTTTCAGGCTTTTTCTCTGCTTTGATTCAAATAAAGGTGACAAGTTCCTTTAACCACTGTATATTGTATTAGACAAAAATTGTGTCAGAGCACAATTTTCAAAAGAGCTCAGAGTTGGTTTAACTCTGGCTTCCACTGAGGTCAATGGGAGTTTTATCATTGACTAGAGTTAGGCAGTGCTGAGTGCTTCTGAAAATGTTCAAGATATTAGAGTTATCAGGTTCAATTGATTTCCTATGCAACTCAACAGACTTCTGTTGACTTCTATGGGAGCTGGATCTATGCCAGTGTTAGCACTTGTATAATGAAGTCTCCTTTGAAACAATTTTTTTGCAGTCCCAATGTATAAGCACATTTATGCTCCTAGAGCAAAATTTACTCCACTATAGAGGGCCAGAAGAAGACCTATTAAGTCCTACTGAAATCTCCAAATATATAACTTTAGTGGGTCTTAAAATGGCCCCTTGTATGGGGACGAATTTCACCCTTACTGCGTGAATATTTTCTCCTCTAGAGTTTTAATGTTTTCCCAACCAGTTTAAATGTGGACATATGAGGTATATTTTGAAGAGCACACATATGACTGTCTTATTAAAAATGAAATTTCAGTTTGCAACTTTTGAAGCTTCTGATTTCTATTGCCTCAGTAACATGTACCCTAAAATCATGTTTCCCTAGCTCTGGGATGCCATTAAGAAGCTTGATCATGCATGAAGATACAAAGCTCATGTATGCTCCAGCATAGACAGGACTCACAAGAGAAAAGGGAAAAGCTTTCAGGTACTATCGTGGCTGAGGAGGAGACTGTGACGGGAAAGATTTGGGTACTTACGTGAGTTTGTAGATGGCGTTGTAGAAGTCACAGGAGTCAAATTTAATTGAGAGATGTCAAAGTCATCACAATCATCTGTATCCTGTGCCATCCCAACTTTGTTAAAATAACTGGAGAAGGCCTCTGAGGTACAACTGAGGGAAGGCTGGTCTGGTTTTCGTGATGGCACTGGCGGAGGCTGAGCCATCTGGAAATCTTTGAACATTTCTTTTCCCATTTTCTGACTGGGCCTGTCTGTCTGTGGACTTGATCTGGTGGAATCGCTTGTGGGTGGAACAGTAGCTATGGGAGCAAGGGTACCTTGAAACATGGCTGCTTGTAAAGGCATAACAGTTTGTGTTGGCATGAAGGCAGTTGGTTGGAACGGACCAGCTACAGATGGCCATGGTTGCTGGGTAGGAGAAAAAATACCGGGTTGGCCCCATGCTATTGGCTGTCCTCCCTGCATCACCTGAGCAACTGGAGGCTGAGCACTCATGGCCAATTGTTGTTGAACGAGTGGTTGCTGTCCCCAGAAGGAGGGCAGGACAGCTCCCATTGCAACATAACCTTAAAGAACAACAATAGGATTGTTTTAGCGCATAAGTATGAACAGCAAGAAGATACGGCACAGGAAACGGTATGAGCCAGAAATACAGAAAGTGTTAGGACTCACAGGGACTTTTACCAGTGTATGTTACTTTCTCAAATGTGCCAACCATATGCTCTTAGCGTAACTGGACTGACTTTAATAATACTCCTCAGAACGCATTAGAACAAAAATATTATTTCCCTCCTCCGATCACATGAATCCTACCCCTTCCCATAAACTAGAGAGAAAAGGTAGCATATTGGAGTGCAGTTTGCCTTGAAAATCGGCTAACCTGGGTTTTGGTGGATAAAATAATAAAGTGAGTTCCAGACCAAAGGACTCCTCACAAAAAAAATGCCACCTTATGTAACTCTACACCACCTCTAGATCAGATTCACAAGTTACAATCCCAAGTAAAGAAATCTAGCTTGTCAGTTCATGCTTTAGCTGCTCATGCTTTTTATTCTGGAGCCCCTGGTTCAGTCTCTAGTCTGTAGGTCCAGATAGAAGCCATCAAATTTACTGTTCCAGTTCAAGACAGATGATGGCTAGCCCAGGGACCTGCTCTGATTGCAACTGATACTGTATTTTTTCCGATGGGGACAGTATTCAAACCCTTAAAGGCTTTATAGAGAGAAACCAACATCTTAAATTACACCCAAAAAATGGACACAGTACAGATTATGAAGCACATGGGCTCCTTAGGAGAAGTAACCCCAAGCAAAGGAATGGCTAAATAGTTTACATTTCTTAGTAGCCTTCAGGCCTGACCCTCAGTAGAACACTTTGCAATAATCCTAATGGGAGGTAACAAACGTATAGATAACTGAGGAAAAGTCTATAAAAGATAAAAGACATAACCTTGCCAAATGCAGATGAAAAAGCAGAAGATGCTAAGCATGCATGGCATAAATTAAAAAAAAAACATACTTGAAAAATCAGAGGTCTTTAGCACAGTATAATTGATGCCAAAAATCTGCTTAGGGTAATAGCTTTTAATGAAAACCCTTTAGCTAGGACAAAAAAGTTGAAGATTAAAATTTGGAGTAATTAAAATATTCTAGTTGTGATTTGACCCTGCTGAGACAAAACTTCCTTGTCAAACTAATAGGAATCTTGGCTGAGTATAGACTGTATGACGAGAACTTTCGTTTGTCATTTACAATCAAAAAGAAAAAAAGATGAATCCAATAGTTTTCAACTGTGTTTAATATAAAAACATTTCTAAAACTCTACCTTGAAATCCTCTGTTAAAGAAGAAACTTTAACAGATGCATTTATGTTTTATTAATAAAAATGATGTTAAATGAATACGAGACTCACTTGCTATACAGGCAGTCCCCGGGTTACGTACAAGATAGGGACTGTAGGTTTGTTCTTAAGTTGAATTTGTATGTAAGTCGGAACTGGTACATATTCTAGGAGAAACTCTAGCGAAACATTTCTCCAGAGCTCAGTTTTATTCTCCCACACCTCACTTCCCTCAGTCCTTTATTCTCAAGCTGAGGTGTCTGCTGAGAAAAGCTGCTCCGTGTCTCCCTAGTCTGCTGGGGGGAGGGGAGGGGTGCTAGCTTTGCGTCTCCCTGCTCTGCTGGGGGGAAGCAGCTAGTGCGGGGTTGCCTCACCCCGTTTGTAAGTAGGGATCCGATGTAAGTCGGATCCATGTAACCCGGGGACTGCCTGTATTAACAAATTTAACTTATTGTTAATATTTGAAAATGTGGGAATGCTTTTTCCTCTTCTTTTTACTGGTATAGCAGTAGAAAAGAAACCTTTTCTTGACGTATATATTTTCTTCACTCTATTTTTACCTTTTACTTTTGGTTTATTTTAATTCAAACTGCAAAAGGGTAAGATAGCAAATCAAAAATTAAAAGCAACTAAATGGAATCATTTAACTAAGTATAGCAACAATATAGCTGAATATAGACAAATATCAGAGGGGAAGCCATGTTACTCTGTATCGGCAATAACAATGAGGAGTCCTGTGGTACCTTAAAGACTAATGACCATAAGCTTTCATGGGCAAAGAACCACGTCATCAGACGCATCTGACGAAGTCAATCTTTGCCCATGAAAACTTATGCTCAAATAAATCTGTCAGTTTCTAAAGCGCCACAGGACTCCTCATTGTTTCTACAGCTGAATATGTATTTCAACAAATGGTTATGATGGGGAATGTGAAACAGAACCCTCCGCAACTTCGACAGAGCAATAAGGAATTTCCCACTCCTATACCCCAAAGCACTACATTGTAGTTATGACCTTTTTGAGTGAGGCACACTGGAGGGTACTTCTTTGGAAGTGTATCAGAGTTATCCATAACCACTTGACAAACAGGATCAAAGTGCTTATCTGGTTCTATTCCATGTATCAGGTATGCTACTTTCAAGTGCCAATATAATAAAGGAGCATTGGTACAGTAAAATAATTCTACTGCATTACATTTCTGGACAGATGATGCACTACATTACAGCACTGAAGGTGTTAACAATCCAGAAAACTACTATTGAATGATTCAAGGCACTCCTTTTTTTCCTTACTAAATGAGGTGGAATGAACTGCTTTTGCAATCCTCTGAGCCCCTTTCAGCCCAGAGAACAAGACCGGGAATCAAACCCACATCTCATGCATGTAAGTGTAGTATATTACATGAACTCTGAACTTTGAACGCTTCGAAGAACTTAGCGAAGTCTAGCTGAAATGTCACACTATGACTACCTGGAATAGCTTTAAAAATGGTCACAAATTCTTTAAGCTTCTTGTTTTGGCATCATTTACTGTATACAGTTCAGAATGGTCATTGTTATTACTGGAAATTCAAAGCTAAATAACTTTCCTTCTCCTATTACAATAGCCTGCAGGTATGTAAACTATATACTTGAGCTTCCAGAGACTTTTTCACCCCAGACTTTTTTTCAATTCATTGGATGTTAGGCTGGCAAGCTTAATATACTGAAGGTTCAACTTGGTACTGATTTAGATTTCCGTTGTCCCGAAGTACATTACAGTACTGAGGGACTGTTCTTTTCATGTTTCTATGGTAGAAAGTTTTTTATTTAATCCCTTATGTTTTGGATGTTGAGACACAAAACAGAACAGACAGCTGAGTTCCACAACTTAGCTAACATTTTCAAAATGATCAACCCTAAAATTTATCTTTAAATAATCCTATAAGATTCTTACCTGAGGGTACAGCAGCAGGGCTGAAAGATACAGAACCAAACATGTCTGCACTAGAAGGAAGTGACTGGCATGAAGATGGGATAAAGGCATCACCTGGAGTTGCAGGAGTCTACAAAAGGAGGCAGAAATAAAATAAAATAACGACATATCAGTTACTTTTTCTGCCACCAGGAATTGGCATGACTGCGGCTACGTCTAGGCTACGGAGTTTTTCCCGGGATACCTCTGGTATCCCGGAAAAACTCCACTGCATCCAGGGAACGTGTCTGCTCTTCAGCTTTTTTTTTTTGCTGAGGAGCAGACGCATTTTTTCAGAAGCGCTGTCGTCTTCCTCCTTCCACGAGGAAGAAGGACTCTTCTGAAAGAGGAGGATTTTCTGAAATTCGGCCCAGTGTAGACGGGCCAAATTTCAGAAAAGCCTCTTCTGAAAAAACTATTGGAAAAAGGTACACAAATTGCGGAGTGCGTTTTGCATACCTTTTCCCAATAGATCAGTGTAGTCTAGACATAGCCTGAGGTGCCACATATCTTTTATCTCCAAAAAAGATAGATGTAGATGTAAAGAAGCAGCAGGAAACAGATCATCAGTACCATAAGACAGAAGACAATAAGAAAAGAGAAAAATACAGCGCTCTTGGATCATGACAAAAAAGAACAATATACCTTGCAAAATCATATATCACGTTCAAATTTCTGACAGCGCATGCTTCTTAAGAAATAAAGGTCTGTGATTCTGAGCCTTAATAGTTTTATTGAGCATTAATGTACGCAACAAATACACAAAATAAAACAAAGGATTTTAAAACAGGGTGAAATTACTTAATTACAAAAGAATGATTAAATATTGCACCAGTTCATCAAAAGACCTAGAGCCAAAGTCCAGCATGTTAGAAGAACCATGGTATCATTGTTACAAATAGAAATAGGGAATAGGAGATGGGAAATTTGAACTCTATTCCTAGATAAGCCACAAAGTTCCTTTGTTATAGTAACTGCCCAGTGCTTCAGTTTCCCTATCTGGAAAAAGAGAATATTAATATTCCCATGTCACAATCTGTTTTGAGGCTTAAAATGAACTGGAAAAATTCTCCATTTCTATTTTATAATGCAGATAACTTTTTTTAAAGGCTTCCATTTCCTTAAAATAACATACACACTTGTTTCCACTGCCCCAAGAATTTGCGGATTTCACCATTTGCGGTGATGCCAGGAACACATCCTCCACAAATGGTCAGGACTGATTGCCCACAAGGGGTAATTTTGGTGGGAGGGGACCACTCCAAGATTTTGGAAAGTGGTCAAGGGCCATACTTTTCTGTGGAGGAGGTGCAGGGTCTAGGATGGAGGTTGGGTGCAGAAGGGCATACAGGATAAGGGACTGCGGTCCAGGAGATGGTGTGAGATCTGAGAGGACGTTTGGGTAAAGGAGGGGATTGTGACCTGGGTGAGGAGATGGGGATGTAAGGTCAGGGAGGGAGTGCGGGTACAGGAGAGGATTGTGGCCTAGAGGAGTGGTATAAGAGGGGGTGCAGGGTCTGGGACAGAGTTGTGACCTGGGGCAAGAGGGTGCAGAGGGTTGGAAGGTGACTTGGGGGAGAGATTTTGGGGTGGGGCAGGAGTGCCAGAGGCAGGCTTTGGCTGAGAGGTGCTTACCTAAGCATCTCCCAGACAGCAGCCCTGCAGCACCCCCAAGGCAGGCTGGGATCCCTGCCTGATGCAGTTCCAGAGCATTGAAAATGCAGCCTGCTCCCTCCATATAGCTCTCAGCTCTGGGAGTGGGGAGAGGCTTGCACCACTCCCATTCCCCAGGCCAATCTCTTGCTCCCATTGGCTGACTGTTTCTGGCCAATAGGAGAAAAGATAGATATTGACTGGGGTCAGTTCCTATTGGCTGGTTATTTCCAACCAATAGAAGCTGAGGATTGGAAAGGTAGATTACGTGAAGTCTCCCCCTCTCTCTAGAGCAGAGAGTCGCATGGAGCAGCCCTGTGTTTAAAATAGCGGCTGCTGCATGCCTGAGGTCCCAGGAGGGGCATGCGTGGGCCAGATCCGGTGGGTTGGCATGCCGAATATGGCCTGTGAGAGATATCTTGCCCCGCCGTGATTGTACTGTACTGTACTGGAGTGAATGCTATTCACCATTCTGCATTTCTACACACGGCTAGAGAAAACCTGTGTTCTACTGGCAAAGTTTTATTGGCAGACAGGGCAATTACCCTTTTATACTTACTGGGGGAGAGGTTACGTCAGGAGGAGTGGACATGTCCCCGAAAAGCTCTAGTTGGGTAACAGCCTGGAAAGAAAAGAGAACGTCTGTAATTAGTCTTTAAAGAAAATCAAGGAAGAGGATGCATTACACTTAACAAGCAATGAATTCCTATCACCTATCTCAAATAAAGCTATTTATATCTTAATTGTCCCCTCTGTGGGGGGCAAATAGGCCATGGGGCTGGGTCACAAACCCAGAAGAGGCTCAAACTGTCAGTAGCTGCTCCCTGGGAAACACTTTTATGGGGGCAATCCACCACAGAAGGGGATAGGGCATAGAGAAAACATCTGCAATGGGGCGATATTATCTTTCTGTTCTTAGCTTCTCTGGGCACATGGAATATGTGTATGTCCCACGGCCACCCAGTCCATGACCTTGTCTCTGATCTCTTATGGCCTGGACTGCAACCTCTATTCGGTCCAGGGGAAGTGGGTGGGATGCTGCAATGTAGCTGGCTGAGAACCACTCGCCAATGGAATGAGTGTAGCCTACACGTGCTCTACAGGATGGGGTGGGGAGGTGATAAGGCCATTACAATTGGGCAGCTTTCCATTAATTAATTTAGTTTTATCAGGGACTCCTTTTGGGTTCTGGTCTTGAAAAAAACCAACCCAAGAGATCTCACGAAGCTGGACCAGAAGGCCGAAAACCCTTTCATAACACATACCGGCCTCCATGGCTGCATGAGCAAAATATCGGCCGAAGCTCAGACTCAGCACCCACAGAGATGAATTGAGAGTGGATAGAACCACAGCTGCCATGGAAACCCAATCAAGCCTGAAGAAACCTTGCTTTCAATGTGCCTTCTATAGTACAGAAAACTACATAGTGTGATCATAGTGATCAAATCACAGCTGCTATAGAACAATCATAATTCCTCCCATACAAAACTCCCAAGAAAGCATAATCTAAGTATTTTGTTCAAAAAGAGCTACCTAAAGGTATCTAGGCACTGATCATGAATGGAATTGGTTGCTGGAGTAATATCACCCCAAATTATTTGTATATTTAATTTTTAAGGGGACTTATCAAATTTTCTGACATGTTGCACAAAGTCAGATTACTACTGTAACTCTGCAGTGTAAATTACTGTCCCATTATGAAACAGTCTAAGGAAAACAAGATAACATGATAAGTTGATCAGTACTCAGAGTAGTGAAATTCATAAACAATATATAGGTGGGACACCTTTTTTTTTCTTTTTGGTAAGCAACTTGTGCTGGAAATGAAAATGTTTGTTTCTTTCAAAAATGTTTCAGTTTGTGATAAAAACATTCACCTTCCCAACCAAAAAAATGTGGTATTTGATTTTTTTCATTGTAAAACTGGAAAATTCCAGTGAAAACTACCAAAAAAGGTGGATGGGGGGCAATTTTTGTTACTTCACATTCTTTTCCCATGGATAATACTCACCATTTTCTTACTAACTGTAACAATTAGTTACTGGTCAACACTCTGGAGTCAAAATGCCTTTCCCTACCAACCTTATAATGTAGACCAGGAATAGCACCCCTTTTAACCAACTGCTGAAACATATCAGACTAAAAACCTTTATAGTTCTATTTTAAATTAATCTCTAGACACATTACTTTGAAGGATTCCTGTGGGAATCCGAAGCTTAGAACAGCTCCCAATTTTGATAATTTTTAAAAGTGTCCATTTCAGAACAGTAATTTTTCCAAAGCTTGATCTTGCATCAAGTAGACTAATCAAATCAGTAGCCCCATTGATGTTCTCTGTACAGATTATTTGACAGGCAAAAGTTATAGAGTGTAGGTCGCAGTTGTAATGAGAAACAACAAACATTTTGGAACTTCACATAGTTCTGAGGGTTGAGGTATCCACAGCACTTCCACTGCTCTCCACCTAAATCTCTATGCACAGTAAGCGATAATAGAGCTACTAATAACAGATAGCACTTTCATAACTATGTCTGGAAGTTCTCCATCAGAGCCACTAGGCAGATGTACGGGAACTCAGACAATACCACTGTATATCTGCTCTGCCAGGGGTAGTGGCTCCTGAAGCAAGAAACCAAACCGGCAGAACAGTTCCTAGCATTGCATGGAAGCATTTAAAATCTACCCCTTACTTTTGTTACCAAAGGGGACATTCCCAGAGGGTAATTCAGTGAGGTTTTCCTCCTTTCTTACACTTCTTCAGTACTTCGTGAGCATGAAAAGTCAGACTTTTACATTTTAATGGGATTGAACATCCATTTTAACTTTCTTACCATGTCCCCCACTTTAGGTGGGATTCCAAGGTCTGGAAACCACTTTGAAGCCCTCTAATTCTATAGTAGAGTTGATGTTACGCTTGGAATTCTGCTCTCTGAAATCAGTAGGGCCATGGGAGTAGCAGATGGTTAGGACACTTAGGACAATCAGGTCATAGTCTGTTTTCTCAATCCTCTTATGTGAAATGGAGAGGGAAAATGTGAAAGGTTTCCTACACAGCATCAGCTCACAGCTTTCTGTCATTGTAACAATATGTTTTTTCTATAGCCATATTCCAAGGCCTGTATCCATATTGGAAGGTCTAAAGCCTTCCTCTGCAGCCAGACTGAAGAGCAGCAGACTTTGTGTAAAGCTCAGAGTCCCATACTCACATTCCATCTCCACTGCATTAAAATAACGTCACACCAGGCTGCTAAGAAGGGGATTCTGTCCTAATGGCACCCCACTGTTGCCAGATAAAGAAACAGATATCAAGATGGGTAAAGAAAACTTAGTTAACAGCTTTTCGTCTGTCAAGAAACTGTTTATCCATAATTGGGGGTATGGAATCCTCATTCTATTGTTATGGTCCTCACTTTCCAATTGTTTGTCTGTATGATCGCTGTCTATTTTTTAATTGTTTCTGTCTGCTGTATAATTAATTTTGCTAGGTGTAAATCAGCAAAGGTGGTGGGGTGTGATTGGTAGGGTAATTCTGTTACAGTATGTTATGATTGGTTAGGGAAATTATACTAAAATAATTGGTTAAGGTATAGCTAAGTTGGACTCAAGTTTCACTATATAAACTGGGACCAAAAAGGAAACCAGCAGAAAAGGGAAAAGGGAGGAAAGGGAAAAGGAAGAAAGAAACAGAAAGGAGGAGGAGGAAAGATTTGGAAGAACTCACCTCCAAGACCCAGTCTAAGACCAGAGCTGCCAGAACTCCTCTGCATGCCTGTGACATGCAGCAAGGACAGATCTCCAACGAGATCCAGAGAGACTGACCTTGCCTGGCCAACAGGGGAAGTTTGCCTGCCTTTATTAGGATTGGTGAGCATGACACTGTGTGCTTAGCATGTGTATTTGTCTTGCTTTGTAATTGTCAATAAATCGAGAATAAGAATATTACTGTGTAAAACTCTTTCAATGGCAAAAGATCTTGCAAACCTGCAGGAAGTTATGCTCTGAGACCTTTGAATTGTGTAAGGATGGGTGTTTATATTAACAGGGTTGCACCTTGAGTCCTAGGAATTGGGTTAAGGTTTGTGTCCCTAGTGTGTGTGAATGATAGAGAAATCTGTGCGGGTTACACCATGAATGATCTTCTAAGGAGGAAGGCTATTTATTCAAAATGCAATAGTTTCAGTGACTTTTATATTTTTCTTATATATGTATTGTTTAAAAAAGAGTCAATGCTACAATAAATAAGACACTCTCCACCCTGAATTCGTCTAGCTGCATTAAAAGCACTCAGCCTAGAAATGAATTATTTCACATCTCTTCACATTCTGTATTGTGTTAAATAGATCACTTTGTTTTGGTGACATGCCAACACGTTTTCCACTTAAAGGTCTAGATTTCCTTTCAAGAGTGTGAGTATAGTTCTTATTAGATTCATGTGAATAGAATTTATCCATGTACTGTATATGGGGAGATCATTAGCCCCCTTTGTTTGTTAAAGCTGTAGTTATTTTGTTGGGAGCTAATACAGCTATAGAAGTAGCCTCTCCAAGGGTCCGTCTACACAGCACCCTAAACTCAAAATTGCACAAATTGCGTATCTTATTTCAAATCTATTTGGAAATAGCTTATTTTGAATTTGGCACATCTACCTAGTGCCATATTTCGAAATAACACGCTATTTCAAGCCATCCTTTATCTCTCGTGCAACGAGGTTTACTGGGATGGTGAAATAGCACGCCCGTTATTATGAAAAATATTTTAAGATAACAGACGGCTTGTGTAGACGCAGGGTGGCTATTTTGGGATACACATGCAATGTAGAGATGAAATAGGCGACTCTGGTACTGTGCACAAAATGTGCTAGCCATTTATTCTTAGGAATGTTTAGAAAAACCTGAGAAATAACAATACTCCTAATTTAATCATTTCAGATGCAACTTCTTGCCAACCAATGGCTGCAGGGGTGTGACAATGGCAAACAGTTACTTTCTTCTAAGACTTCTAAATTGCTTGTTCAAGGTTGTCTGTGTCTGTGTCATTGTGCAACTTGCGCCAACAACCTTCTCCAGCCTCCTCTACTCTGACTTCTCACTAGCATTCTAAAGAAAGTGTACATAGGCTTTCACAGATGAGACCATGTGGGTTTTCCTGCCCACAGGGAAGGATCCTCCAAACCTTCCTCTTCTACCATAAAAGAGAAAAAGTGACAAATAGACGTGTCAGTGACTGCAGGGATTACCAGAGATCTGAGACTGTATCCTGCAGGTGGTCAGCCTAGGGCAGGGGTCAGCAACCTTTCCAAAGTAGCATGCCAAGATTTTACTCTCCTGCCCCGGGCCGTGCCACTTGGGGCTCTCTCCACCGCGTGCTCCGTGGACCATGTGAGTCAATGCAAACCTTTCTGCAGACTACCAGTTGCTGATGGAAACTCACTGTTAATTAACAGCCGAGCCATTTTGCGAGTGCTGCAGCTGAGGAGAATGGTTTAATTTAAATTATTAAACAGATTAAGCATTTTAACTTTCTCATGTTAGTTATCAAACTTCATTTTAAATAAAGTAAAATATTATGTCCAACACTAAAGGTTTCAAATTTTTCTTTATTCATGGTAAGGGTGGGGAACCTTTTTTGGGTTGGGGGTCACTGATTAACAGAAAAATCAGTTGGGGACCACGCAAGTGAGAAGCAAAAAAACTCCTCCCAAAACCTCCAACCCACACTGATGTGGCCCCCAACTGACACCTCACTCTTCTGGCACTCCAGCCCTCATGGGGTGAGGGGAAGGGGCAGGGAGGACTGAGGTTCAGGGCTTCCCATAAGCCAGATTTACTTTTCTGGGGTTCCAGAGTGAGTGGATTTTGGGGACTCCCTTAGGCTCTGGAGTGGGAACAAAAATAAAAAGCTCAGTGTGTGAGACAGGGCTGCTAGTGAATGGGATGGGACTGCAGGATCTGGGTGGGAGGTGGGGTGCGGGACGGGGTGATGACGGCAGGATCTGGAATGGAGTTTGGTGTCAGGAGAAGTTGTGGGGTGGGGGGATGAGAGGGAGTTTTTGGGCTGAAGGGGGCTGGAGGAGTATCACAGAAAAGGTGAGAGGGTGAGAATGGAGCCAAATAGCTAGTTGGGGAGGGAGGCAAAAGTGGGGAGTAAAGGAAAGTGCAACATAAAATTGTATCTCCCCTTCACATCTTCCCTGAGCCCCATGATACCCCCAGTCTGATCCCCTGCATTGCCCCATGCTCCTCATTGCAACCCCTACCCCTGCATCCTCCTTCACCTCCCCACCCGCACATCCCTGTGCTCACAGCACACTCCCTGGCAGCACTGCAGCACTGGGACATACAGCGCTGGAGCAGTGCTGGGGTGGGGAGAGGTGGGCAGAGTTTCTTTCCTGCCTAACCCAGCCCTTTGCCTGCTGGCTACAGCTCCGGAGCCTGGGCAGACAGAGCCCGGGGTTGCCCAGGGCTGGCTCCAGCCTGGTTGGGGGCAGAGGAGTACTAGGGACACAGCTCTCCTCCCCACAGCCTTTGGGGAGCAGAATGGAGCAGCCTAGGCCTTGGCATGCCAGGTGTGACCAGCAGCCCCCTCCCAAAGCAGAGCCTGTAGCTAGGGTGGGACGGCGTGTTAACACCTTAGGTCCCAGGAGCTGCACGCACACGCCGAGCAGGGGCAGCCCCAGGGATGTGTGCGAGTGCCTCTCCCGCCCCCTGCCCCAGCAAGAAGCTGGAGCTGTTGCTCTAGCCTGCAGCTGCATGGGGGGGAAAGGGGCAGGCCTGAGCTCCCACCCCGTGTGCCAGTGAAAATCAGCTCTTCTGTCGAGGAGTGCTGACTCCTGGCCTAAGGGGAAGAGACTCTGTCATGGACGAGGGGCTAAAGATTTGGTGGAACTCTTATCCCATAATTCATATTAGTCACTCTAGCCTAATGTAGAATAAGTGAAACTGAGAATTTAACACAATGGCTGCGTCTAGACTGACAAGTTTTTCCGCAAAAGCAACTGCTTTTGCACAAAAACTTGCCAGCTGTCTACACTGGCCGCTTGAATTTGCGCAAAAGCACCGATGTTCTACTGTCCAAAATCAAACCCACAATTATTTCCAGTTTGAGAACAACTTATACCTCCAGATCAGCGGCACAGCCATGGGTACACGCATGGCCCCACAGTATGCTAACATCTTTATGGCTGACCTAGAACAACGTTTCCTCAACTCCCGTCCCCTTTCACCCCTCCTCTACCTACGGTACATCGATGACATCTTTATGATCTGGACGCATGGCCAAGAAACACTGGAGATATTCCACAGAGATTTCAACAACCTACACCCCACCATCAACCTCAGCCTGGACCATTCTACACGAGAGATCCACTTCCTGGACACCACCGTACAAATCAACAATGGAAAATTAGACACCACTCTCTACAGAAAACCCACCGACTCATACAGTTACCTACATGCATCCAGCTCCCATCCAGAACATACCACACGATCCATCGTCTATAGCCAAGCCCTTCGATACAACCGCATCTGCTCTAATCCCACTGACAGAGACCAGAAGCTTCAGGATCTCTACCAAGCATTTATAAATCTCAACTACCCACCCAGAGAAATAAAAAAGCAAATTGAAAGAGCCAGACGAATACCAAGAAACCATCTACTTCAAGACAGACCCAAGAAAACCAACAATAGAACACCACTTGTCATCACCTACAACCCCCAACTTAAACCTGTCCAACACATTATCAATAAACTACAGCCTATATTGGAACAGGATACCATACTCAAAGAGGCTCTGGGAGACAGACCCATAGTCTCCTATAGACAACCACCTAACCTCAAGATGATTCTTACCAACCACCACAGGACATACCACACTAATACCAACCCTGGTACCTTCCCTTGCAACAAACCCCGTTGCCAGCTTTGTCCACATATTCATTCTGCTGATACCATTATTGGACCTAACCAAGTGAGTTATAAGATCAAGAACACATATTCCTGCGCATCCAGAAATATAATCTACGCTATCGTGTGCCGAAAGTGTCCGTCTGCTATGTACATTGGACAAACATCTCAGACACTTCGCCAAAGGATTAATGCCCACAAAACAGATATCAGATAAGATCACAAAGAGAAAACAGTTTCTTGCCATTTTAACCAGAAAGGACACTCTCTCAATGACTTAACCACCTGCATTCTGCTACAAAGACCTTTTACATCTGCACTTGAAAGGGAATCCTCTGAACTGTCATTCATGTTAAAATTCGACACTTTCCAACAAGGACTTAACATTTGAACTATCTCACCCATTACCAAGATAGTTTCCCCAATTATCACCTCTAATACCATTAACTCACAAACATCCCACTCTCCCTACCTCTAATATAATCAATTCACAGACACTTACCTTCCTTCCTTCCCCCCCCCCTGCATCTCCCTCCTGTTCTGCAATGTGATTTGTCCTTTTCATATTTGTTCATTTTTTTTTAATGGTATCCTTTGGCATATATGGTTGTGACTACTTTCTTCCACTATTTGATCTGAGGAAGTGGGTCTGGCCCACGAAAGCTCATCATCTAATAAACCATCTTGTTAGTCTTTAAAGTGCTACATTGTCCTGCATTTTGCTTCAACTACCCCAGACTTACACGGCTACATTTCTATCACTGTCCAAAATCAGTGCTTCTTGCGCAAATGCTTTGACATTCCCGTTCGGGCAAAAGCCCTTTTCTGGAAATGTTTTTGCGCAAGAGGGCCAGTGTAGACAGCTAAAAACTGTTTTGCACAAAAAAGCCCCGATGGCGAAAATGGCGATCAGGGCTTTCTTGTGCAAAACCACATCTAGATTGGACGGACGCTTTTCTGCAAAAAGTGCTTTTGCGGAAAAGCGTCCGTGCCAATCTAGACACTCTTTTCCACAAATGCTTTTAACGGAAAAACTTTTCTGTTAAAAGCATTTGCGGAAAATCATTCCAGTCTAGACGTAGCCAATGAGTCTCTTTGAACTCAAGGTTCCAGCATTTAGTTCAACAGGAGCAAGTCACATAACCTGCCACTCTGTAAAGTGGGGATCATGTTACTTTTCAAAGTTCTTTCAGGTTCATGCACCTGAGGAAATTCATTCTGATGGAACTCCAAAGAGCTCCTGAGAGTCTCTCTGATATTAAAGTGGTAGGATCCATGTTAACTTGACAGAGAAATACAGAACCGCCATTACTGTTTATTCTAGTATGCTCTTCCCCAGGGTGACCCCAGAAGAAGAGCAATATATTGACAACAGCGTTCATTTGGGCTTGACTGCAACTCTTTGTACAGGACACTGGCAAGTTTTGTTAGCAAATGTAAATTGTAATTTAGTGTGAAAATAACTTCATTGGATTCTTGCTAAAGAGGCTTGAACAGTGACACTTTAATCTGGATTTCAAATCCTTCGAAGTCTGGGATTGTTTGCATTAGGAGTTCTAGTTCTGGACCCCAACTAGAGCTCAATTCTGGACTGGTCTAAATGAGTACAGCTGCTTTCACATAAATGGAATTTCAGCCACTAGCAGAAATTTTGGGAGCTAATTTTTACCTTTCATTGATTTTAGACAGTTCCATTTTCAGTGTCACCACATACATGAATTTTCCAGCTATATAATTTCTTTTAAAATTATTTATATTTTGCATTAGCTACATTCTGGTGTAGCTCAACTCAAATTAAACATTTTCAAATAGCGCTAATTCTACTGGTGATTTCATCTCAGTTTTCCTTTCACAGTTTTAGTGTCTTACCTGAGTGACTGTTACAAGATTTTCATCAAAGTCCAGCAATAAGTTTCCATTCTGCAGCTGTAAAGCATGATTTATGACAATGAAATGAATGATTTATGAAAATGACATGAAGTTCTGAGCAGGACAATGATAACCTCCATAATTATTGACTTCACTACTGAAATGAAAACTCCTTCTGTCTTGTAGCAAGCTGCTGTACTCACCTCAAAGATAACAAATCACACACTAAAAACTGTGTGTGTGTTTGAATGCTGCTAACATACAATGCACTCCACTTGCCTATAGTACGCTCTTGTACAAATGCCAACTTGTCATGTATAAGGCTAGGTCAGTGCAGACATTATAAATAGTGACTGCTTTAGGGATTTATAAATTTTGCTATAAAAATTCATTGTACAGCCTGCTCCCACTGAAACGAATGGAAATCTTTACTGGCTTCAGTGGAACTAGTACCTTCGACCTCTAACTAAGGTTCAGAGTGAGGGAACCCTGGAAAGGCATGAGGGGGCATAGCTGGCTTTATGTCACCTCCAATGGTACCCAACTCCCCAGCGCACAGGTTCTATCAACGCTGGCTGGGGAAGAAGGGAGCAGAAAAAAAGGTGGAGCTGAATTACTATGTGATCCACCAATCCCTGCTGGTTGAATGATCCTTCAGGAGCAGCTCATTTAAATTAGCCCTAGGGGTGCTTTGACTTGGCCTCCACTGGAACATCCTTGGGCTCCCAAATTTAAGGAGCCATAAAGATGCCACTTTCGTTTCTCTTGTCCTCATCTTTGTGCCACTCAGGATTGGTGTGATACCAATCTGAATTATGTATTATCACTAAATCATCTGAATGCCCCCCAAAGTGTACCAAAGACACATTATCTTCAATTATTTTACCAGATTTAATACATAAAGCAACCTGTCTCCTAAAGCAACTGTTCATTTCAGAAGAGACAGCTTCTTTATGCTTAACATACATAAGAAGATGTTGAATATAGTGCAGTATGTAGACAAAAACTAAAGTTATTCTACCAATGTTAGGGGTTAGTCCCTGCAGCAGCTTGTGGAGAAACAGAAGCAATGGTAAGTTTCATCTTTCAGTGTTACAAATATGAATGACTAAAGAGCACATCTAATTAAGCATATTCTTCAAATAGTAACATTAAAACAAATTTGGATGGAATGACAAAGTGCAACACACGGAATCACTGTACCTTTATTATTCTCTTTACAAAATGTATGCAATGGACTGAAAATATCAATGAGTGTCTAATGCAGCTTTCACTAAGTGCTACATTTCTAATGTGTTTTGTAAGGAAAAAGATGCAAAGAGTAGGTGTTGGCATTCTTAGGTAAATACAGTAAAATCCCTTTTATCCTGCATGCTGCGGGAGGGAGGGTTCTGGGGTGCTGGTAAATGTAAAATGCCAGTTAACTAAGAGGGAGGGATTTGGAGTGTGGCAGAGGTACTGTACTCCATAGGTCCCATTGGCCATCGTTCCCAGCCAATGGGCCGGGAGCTACAGAGGCAGTGCTCAGGGATGGGGGATGGAGGTAGAGCCACTGGGCCATACCTTCACCAGCACTAGCAGGGAAGAATGTTTCTTCTAATTTTTATATCCATATGAGGAATAAATGTTCATGTGCACCGAGGCATGTATGAGATGGGCACCACCAGTAGAAACACATGCTGCTGGCTCTGGGTGCTCTGTTAAGTGCCTTCTCCCATCCGGCATCCTGAACTCCTCCCATGGTCTGAGCTCCCTCTCAGACCCAAACTCTCTCCTAGAGTCTGTGCCCCACAACCCCTCCTACGTTTCAGCCCCTTGTGGTGCCTACATCAACCCCACTATAAACTGGACTTTCTGTGCATATCAGAAATGACAGTTTCTTGACTTTGCTGGTTGATGAAGTGCTGGATAAAAAAAGCTTTTACTGTAAATTGATATTATAAATGTGGGCTAAAAAAAGTCTCTAAAAGCAAATAATATATGCAGCAAAATGAAATGTCTATTTAACCAGGTAAAACTTTGGCTTTTGAAAAGTGTATTTATCTACTATACATTTGAGAGTTTGTGTGTCTGCGGGTCTGTCTGTTCAGAATAGTCCTCCTGAATGGTCAGAATAAGGGCCATCAAATTTGGCATGCAGCTCCCTCTTATTCTAACTTAAAGCAAGATCAAGGTTTGGTTGTTCCAGGGCAATGAGCTGTACCTGGAATTCGATTGTGTCTAATCAAATGAAAAGGGAGAAGTCTGATAACAGCAACAGTCATGATGTCAAATAACCACAGAAGGGCAGACACATTGGGAACAGAATGGCTGGCTTGGTGCAAGGCTCTAGCTGTTGCTGGCCACCATACCTAGTGGCCCACACTGCCCCACTTAGTCCAAAGGATCCACTGGCTGGACAGTGTGGTCCCTGCTGCCTTGGCCAGCCCCGGCTCTAGGGGCGGAGGACCGGCCAATGTGGTTCCTGATGCCCTAGTCAGCCCTGGAATGCTGCCACCTGGCATGCTTGATGGTGACCACCCCCTATCCAGTCTCCTGCCATTACTCCTGCATCCCCCACGTTTACACCCTAAGAACCTCCCTGCCCTAACTCCTACACTACCAACCCCCTACCCTGACTCCTGCTCACCCCACATCCTGCCTTGACTCCTGCACCCAACATATCCTGCCCTGAGCCCCCGCCCTACACCTCCATCCAGCTGCCCTAATTCCTGCACATCCCACCCCCTGCCCTGAGCCACCACACCCAAGAAACACCAGGTAAATCATCCAGTGAATGAATAAATGTACATCTAAGATTATAAATGGCCTTTTTGTATCCTGCAACAGAATATTTTTTTTAAAGGAATCATCTAAACTTATAGGGGTGGGTGTAATTGTATGTATAATGAAATACACTAAAAATTCCATTCTCATCTATAAAAATACAGGCAGTCCCCGGGTTACATGGATCCGACTTACATCAGATACCTACTTACAAACGGGGTGAGGCAACCCCGCACTAGCTGCTTCCCTCCAGCAGACCAGGGAGACGCGAAGCTAGGGCCCCCCCCCTCCCCCCACCAGCAGACCAGGGAGATGCGGAGCGGCTTTTCTCGGCAGACACCTCAGCTTGAGAATAAAGGACTGAGGGAAGTGAGGTGTGGGAGAATAAAACTGAGCTCTGGAGAAATGTTTGGCTAGAGTTTCCCCTACAATATGTACCAGTTCCGACTTACATACAAATTCAACTTAAGAACAAACCTACAGTCCCTATCTTGTACGTAACCCAGGGACTGCCTGTAATATTAAATCACCTGACTTAAATGACATCAGAAGACTACAATGTGGCAAACACAGCTGAGATAAAAATTGAATGGCTTAGGGCTTGAATAAGGACCTCAGGCTTTGACCAACAGATTATTTTTCTTGGTTTTGGCCAGCACTTCACCTAGCCATCTCTACCAACTCTTTACAGGTTATGCTGCTGTATACCTACTCATTCTGCTGCTAGCCATACTCCTGCAGCTACGATTGCTCTGTAAAATCATTTGAAAAGTAACCAAACTGTAGCATGGAACAAACACATGTACGATATAACAGACCATTACTAATAACTTGATGGTACTGCAGTGGGATGACCCAGAAAAAAATGTGCCCATCATGTCACTGCACATCCCTAAGGGTGTGTCTAGACTACAGAGTTTTGTCGACAAAAGTGGACTTTTGTCGACAAAACTATACCTGCGTCTACACTACCGCTGAGTTCTGTCGACATAACGTCGACAGAACTCAGCAGTTTTGTCGACGCTGGTAACCTCATTTTACGAGGCATAATGCCTTTTGTCGACAGAGTTCTGTCGACAGAAGGTGTTATTGCATCTAGGGTTGTGTCTAGACTACAGGGTTTTGTCGACAAAGCAGCTTGCTTTGTTGACAGAACTGGCTGTAGTCTAGACGCTCTTTGTCGACAGAAGCTTTGTCGACAGTATCTGTGGACAAAAGCCTGTAGTCTAGACGTACCCTAAGTGCCCAATTATCATGTGGCATTTGGGATGCATCCTCCAGCAATTTACGCTCAGCATCATCTACTGTTAAGGAGACACTTCCAAAAGGTGAAATACTAGGGTACGTCTAAACTGCACGGCTCTGTCGACGGAGGTATGTAGATAAGTTTACGCGAAAAAGGGAAATGAAGCTGCAATTTAAATAATCGCCACTTCATTTAAATCAAAATGGCCACCGCACTGTGCCGATCAGCTGATTGTCAGCACAGCACGACAGTCTAGACGGGGATCTGCCAACCCCAGAACCCTTTGTCGGCAGATCCTGTAAGCCTCATTTCACGAGGCATAAAGGATCTGCTGACGAAGGGTTCTGGGGTTGGCAGATTCCCGTCTAGACTGCCGCACTGTGTCGACAATCAGCTGATTGGCATGGCGGTCATTTTTATTTAAATGAAGCGGCGATTATTTAAACAGCAGCTTCATTTTCCTTTGCTGTCCTGCCTAATCTACATGGCTCCGTCGATGGAGCCATATAGTCTAGACACACCCCCAGTGTCTATTTTTGCCTGGAACAATAGCAACTTCACTGGGGTTGCATTAGTGTAACAGAAGACAGAATGTGGTTAATTAAGTCTGTCTTTGGTTAGACATTTCAATACAAATGGATTTATCCTCCTCACTTAAAGTAAACAATCCTCTCCCACCCTCCCAGGGGACTATGTTAAAAAGAGAGAGAGAGAGAGAGAGAGGGAGAGGAAGAGGGAGAGAGAAATATGGAAAGATACTTGGTTCCTTGATCTTCCTGTACAGTTCCTGTCTCTGTGGATTTCTCTGTGTTGTGAAGTAAAAGCTGACTTCAATTATTGGAAAATGCATCTCATTTTAATCAAAACACCTCCACAGCTAATTAAGAAGGCACACAAAAGTCAGTTGTAATCACCCAAAGGTGGGCAGTGAAAACAGCATCAATTCTCATATCTTGGTGGCATTAGGTCTTCTAATAAAAGCTGCATCTTCCTATGTAGCTATATCACCTTTATTCCAAATCCTTTAACATTAAATATTTAAATCTGGCTTCTTAAAGCACTTCTTATGAAATTTTTCATTGTTCAGTGGAAACAAGGAAGTGGAAGGTGTATTATTCAGGAGTTGGAAAATATGTGAGAAAAGTCTAGAGAGTATGACTATAAAGTTGTGGTAAGCTGCTACACTTTGTTGATTCCAGTAGGGGTTGGAAAAGTACTTTGTTGGTTTGTTGAATTATTGCAAAGATACAGATTTACAGCAGAAGAAGTCTGAGGCAGGGACCTCTGTACTCACAGGTCTGTAAAGCAACCTGCAAACCCTACTAAAGAAATAATAGTGCAGCTATTTAGCTGGTGTTAATCAGAAATGCGCTACTGAATTCAATGGACATTACATGAGTAGGGATGTGAAGGACTAGTTGACTATCCGATAAGCAAATGCGACAGGCTAGTTGACTAGTTGCTTCTCCCCCGCCTGCTGTCTCTGTCAGAAAGAGGCAGCAAGGCAGGTGGGGGAAGAGGAGGGGGTACTTCAAAGTGGCAGCACTGTGTGGAACCTGGAGCCAGACCCTGGGTTCTACATGACGCTGCCACTTTGAAATGCTGTCCGCAGGCTGCATGTGGCATTTCAAAGTGGCAGTTCCACGTGGAGCCCAGGATCAGCTGGGGACATCCCCTGCTGATCCAGGGCTCCACAGGGCGCTGCTGCTTTGAAACACTGCGAGGAGCCTGATGCCAGGCTCCCCATGGCATTTCAAAGAGGTAGCGCCGCACGGAGCCTGGAGTCAGTGGAGGGAGTCCCCAGCTGACCCTGCGGTCCATTTGGCACTTTCACCTTTGAAGTATACCTATATTTCAAAGGCAGAGGCACCCTATTGACTAATCAAATAGTCGATACAAAAATGCATCGACTATTCGATTAGTCAGTTACTCGCAATTTAACATCCCTAACCTGAGGACCTAACTTAAACATTTTTGTACTTTAATTCTGAATGAGACAGTAACATGACGGCTCTAGAATCATGGTACAGAAACTTCAGAGGATGAAAGAAGAAGCAGTTCTCAAAAAAGGATGAAAAGTGCATGGCAGCCTCATCATATTCTCTAATATACAGCTCAGCGGGTTAAAATGACAATAAAGTAGTAAGTGCAGTAATTAAGCAGTAAGAAAAGTAATTAACTTTTTATTTCTTCCTCCTTTCCTCTGAGCAAGCTCTTGAGAATGTCACGAGGAGTTCCAAGAGCAGAACATCAGTCAGCTAATACAAGCTGCATATGTCTAGAATGTATTTTTGATAAGAGAACAGATGCTTGACACAGGTACTTGTGTGCAAGGGTGTATGCTGATATTGAAAGAGGCTGTCTGTACAAAGCTGTGATAAACAACAAACTTTCTGGTTTGGAGTAAATGGATATAAAGTAGCTCTTACACTGAACTGAAGTTGCTTGACTGAGTTTCAGCTCACTTTGTATAGAGATCAGGACACTGAACTGAGTGGTGCAAGAAAGTCAGCAGGGCAGTAGAAGAAAAACAAAATGACATCTGGAGACCAAGAGGCAATATACAAAGCACCACTACTTGGTAAAACAGGGTCAAATTCTCAATTGCACCATTTAAAAAGATACTCAAGTCCCTGAGTTTGTATCTTCATGATGTATTTATATTTTGTTAAATATATTTCAAGTCAAATGTATGGTAAATATTTTAAACTTTCAGAATTTGCATCCATACATACACAAAGATTTCCTTAAAATGCTGATATAATGTTGAAACTGCTAACCTTTCTAGAATCAAAATGAGTTCTTTAAACCCCCCCATTGTATATTTTTCAGATGGGCGTAAGCCACAATGCTTGAATCAGGATTCCAGGCTTTATCAAAATTTAAAGGGTTTGTAAATCTGGGGGTTTATTTATTATTTACAATAACCCATTATCAAAAGCCAAGCTGTGCTTAATGTTAGGTCTGCACTTCCCAATGTTCAGGAATGTTTGGATCTGGGATTTTGGTCCAGGGCCATCTCTAATGAATTCATACACAGACTGTCATGTCTTCAAGGGTGTGTCTACACGATATGCTTAGCTCGAAATAAGCTACACAATTTGAGCTATGCAAATTGTGTAGCTTATTTTGAGTTAATTTTGAAATAACTTATTTCATAATTTGGCACTGACTACCACTATAAAATAAACAACTATTCCAAAACGTCTCTTAATACTTGTGGAACGAGGTTTAGAGAGACATTGGAGTAGCGAGCTCATTATATTTCAAAATAACAGGCTTGTTTCAAAGACAGTAAAGAGATATTTCAGGATACCAGAAGTATCCGAAATAGTGTTGCAGTGTAGACATAGCTAAAGAGCATGCCAAGTACCAGATCCTTCTCTCACTGAGGGTGTGCTTACACAGCAGCGCTAGCTCGAAATAAGCTACACAATTTGAGCTACGCAAATTGCATACCTTATTTCAAGCTTATTTTGAAACAGAGTGCTATTCCGACAAATCCCTTAATCCTCGTGGAACAAGGTTTACCAGGATATCAGAATAGCGTGCCCATTATTTCGATTACATTTTGAAATAATGGGCATGCTGTCAAGATGTGGAAAATGCTATTCCAAGATACCAGAAGTATCCCGAAACAGTGCCTCAGTGTAGATGTACCCTTACAGTACAGTAACTCCTCATAACATGTTGTTGTTACTCTGGATTTGCACAAGTATAACCGAGGACAGAATCAGGCCTATTTTGCAAGTGTGGAATTGATTGCTATAAGCAGTTACGACCAAATCTTCAACTGGCATAGGTTGGCTTAGCTCCACTGACTCCATTCAAGTTACATATATTTAAATCATATGGGAACCTGGCCTAGAGTAACTGCATTAGAGCTCTGATCACTTTCAATCTTAGTTGAAATGATGTTCATTTTTGGCTAACCTGGTTCCTCACTGTTTGCTTCTCTTCTTAAAACCTTCTGCTATGATCTCTTATTGTTGGTGCCATGGGACAAAACTCTTTTTTAATATCTCAAGGAAGGTTCTCCCATTTAAGGGATCCTTCCTTTGGACATCTCTCACTGGAACAGTGAACCTGAACTTGAGCTTGGCAAGATTCAGATCACAATATAAGATACCTAAATATAAATATAATATAATATATATATATATATGTATATATATATATGTTAGCTTAGTGTTCGATAGATTAACATGTACTAGCAGCTGGATAGATTTACATGTACTAGCTTTGATCAAGCTATCACATTAAAAATAGCAGCATAGGCATACCAGAGCAGGTGATGGCCTGGGCTAGTCATATGAGTACAAATCCATCTGAGACCCTTGGTAAGTACTTAAGTGGCCAGCTCATGTCACCACAGCAACAGAGTTATATTTAGCTTGCTAATACCAACTGTGTGTGGGTGTGTGAGCATATGTGCATGCACCCGAGAGAAAGAGAGAACCCAAACTGGAAATTACACTGCCAGCTGCAGCGATATACCTCACGCCAGTCTTTCTGCTCTTTCTCCCCTCCATCCCTTTGTTAGTTCACAGGGGACTGCTTTAAAAAAAAAGCAATGTTTTTTATAAGTAAATGCTATAGCATTCAATCAAGTGTGGGTAGGCTTAAGAGCAACTGACAAAGTAGTTTACTGAAGAGATGTTTGTGCGTAATTATAAATTCATAAAAAGTATTATAATTCATAAAAAGTAGGCTTCTTCAGATAATCAAAATATGTTTATTGATACCTTTTGGGTTATTTTATTCCATTTGATTTGAAGCTGAGTTAATTCTGAATTCCCTCTGTACCCGAGGTGTTTATCTTTGAGGGAAAAGTGATCTGAAAGACTCATTCTAGGTGTCTCTCTCTGATAGAATCTAGTCAGTCAAGAATCTAAATGTGGTGACTATTATATACATTACCTGACAACTTCTCCTTTAAGTTTTACTCTTTATTCTTTAAAAATTCCCTTTTAAATTATTGTGCATAAAGCTCTCCCCAAATAGAAATACTCTGCAACCATTATTTTATTTACCGATTGGAAAATGCGAATGGAACTAATAAGACATGTGCCTAGAGTAGCCCTGGCTGTTTTGCGGCATTACCCCTTCTCCAATTTTGTTTTTTGACTCTAAGTCTCGGAGGCAGATGGTTTTTCCTTTGTTTGCACAGGAACTGGCACACTGGTACAGTAACTGGAATTTGAACACCACTGCCTTTATTATTAACAACAGAAATGAGACCAAACCCCCATTTGAATTTGGCGCTTAGATCTCAATACCTCATATTTTCATAATGGGCTAAAGAATCCCCCAAATAAGAACTCCCCTTTGCCAGGGAGTGGCTTATGATTTTAGAAAGCGTATTAAAAATACAGCAGGTTAAATTTGAAGAGCGCTGACATTAAAGAAAGCCCATGTTAAGAGGTATTATCCTGTAGTCACTACACAGTTTTTAATCTCAAACATATATCAGTGAAATTCAGTATTTAGCATTTTAAACTGATAAAATCAGTTTCTTCCTTCCCTTTTGTATTATCAGAACAATCAATTTTTCATTTAGAGTGAGTAGTCACATCACAAGTATTTAAAAAACAATGTGGCAAGCCCAGAAATGCCACTTAAGCAGTTAAATTAAATGTCACCACATTACTCATGGCTTTGAGAGTTGACACAGCTTGCTTGCCATTGAAATTTATATTTAATATGTACTAAGAGGGCTTGATATTCACACTCTAGAAAAATGAGTGTCCTCCTTGTTTAAGTACTGTACTAACAATACCCCGGAGACTTCACTTTCACTCTACGCAGCCACTAGAATACAAAGAGAATTTAAAATACAATATATCTTACCACTTAATACAGAACAGCAGCAGCCCCTTTTTATTGGTAGATTTATATACTATTGTTACACTAGTGTATGTGTAGGAGAAAGAGTGTGTGCGTGTGTGTATGCACATATGATAGAATTTCAACGCAAACAAATGAGGTGAAATGTTTTGGTGTATACTGAGGAAGAATCTGGCCTGCCCTAGATTTCTGTTCAACACAGGAAGGGGGAGAGAGTGTAATGGAGCTGGTTCTGGCTACCTGAATCTCAGGGCTAACCTCACTCTCAGCTTCCATGAGTTATACTTCCCTTAATATACAGTGATGGGAGCAGAGTTCTGCCCTCTTCCCTCTCCCTAAGCTGGGAATGGGAAACAGAAGTGAAGGGCCCAGAAGCTGCACATGCATCCCCAGATTACAAAATGCATGGTAAATGATAGTAGAGCATTTCCCAATTCCAGGGGAATTATTGGCAGGATGATAGCATGTTTATGGCATCTGTAGCGCATAAAGCGGCCACAGTACCAGCTCTTGTGACTTTTGTTGTGAGTACCATGACATCTGGTGACCTTGTTAAGATCTCTGCTCCTAGAGTCATGTGGTGATGTATGAATATCTTTTTTTGGGGGGGGAGGTAATATAAGCAAAGATACAAGGCTATCTGGTAGCAGCAAAAAGTCTTTAAACATGAAATAAATCCAATAGCCTACAGACTCAAAATTTCCTCCAACAGCCACCTCCCCAAACAAACCAGAGGCAAATAAAAAACAACCCCAAACTGATTATTAAAAACGATTTTTTTTAAGCCACTCACTTTTGAACGCTAGGGGTTAGCAGTACTGAAGTTATAACCAGGCTTGAGAATAAAGCCCTTTATTATCTGCAATGCTAAATGCTAAATTAAGGTGACACGGACCCTTAAGACCATGTATGTGTGATCATATGTGATAAAAAAAAAAGCCAGGATTGACATATCTATACATAATAATGCAGTATGAAGGTTGTATTGGCACTTGTATGGGATGACCTGCCCGAGTCCAACACTAAAGAGTAAGGTAATGAAATGTATAATACATCTACTATCATTTCTCATGCATTTTGCAATAGGAGTAATAGGTGTGGGCCTGCGTTAATAAATGTATGAATAGTGTATGTGATGCACCTTTTTCAGATGGCCTAGTACCCTATAATGAGTTAGTAAAATGTTTATTATGCACTTACATTGCTTTAATTGGATGGGGGCTCTTGCTGGGAAAAGAATAGCTTCCAAGAAGGAAAGAACAGTCTCACACATACTTGAAAAGATAAATGGAAAGCTATTCACTTTGAGCATTCTGCACCCTCTCTCCAAGGAAGATGCAAGGCTTGTCTGGCCAGTAGTGGGAACTAACAGACCAAAGGGCTATAAACAGTTTAAAAAGTTAGTTAGGCCTGACCTGCATTAGAAAGTTAATTCTGGTTAACTGTGTCTGCCAGTTGTGTTTTAAGTGTAGACATGCCCTTCGCACATGGGTGTTGGCATTGCCAGGGGAGGAGCCAGGATCAGAAAACTCTGCTGGACTGAAAGCAATTCTCTGAAGCAAAAAGACTGAACTGGTTTGTGATTTAAGGGAACCAACTGCCACCTCGTCTCAATGGGTATCGTGGTACCTGTTTAGATCTACCAGGAGCCCCAGGTGGAAGAAGGGCAGACACCTGGTAAAGCATTAGTTCAAAATAAACTCTACTTTGCCTAAAGAAGATCTCTGGTCATTCAATGCCAGTGGTCATAGCTCCAGAGCTGAAGGGGCTGAACGTAAGTCAGGTCTGCTGAGGTAATCATGGTCAATGCCAGGCAACTGCAGCCAAGGGGCATTCTGAGAATAGGAGACTTGCGTGACTGCACACTGAGAGAGGTGATGACTCGAGGCCTGACACTGGCAAGAGAGTGCATTCAAAGACACTAGGAGTGGTCAGAGGTGCAGTCTGCCCAATACTTGTGACAGCTAGCTGGTGACTCCCTTTTCTAGGACCATCCCCAGAAAATTTAAAGCTGATATAGCTTACTCTACAACACCCACTCCTGGGCTCCCAGCATGAGGGTATTCTGGGGGCTACCTCAGTGCAAAGTCAGAGAAAATGATACAGCTTAAAGGTTATTGCATAAAGTAAGAAATATAGAAATGACCAGGAAAACAATGCCAGGTAAACTTATACCTCTAAGTTTTGTTTCTTTGTACTGAAGGTTTTTTTTTCCAGGGGGCTAATACAGTGAAAGTTCCACCCAGCTTCCATAATGCAGAAACTGGATGGATGGATATTTGTGAATTGGTCTTAAAAATTATGTGAATGTACAGCCATTGCATCATCATCTAACTTACAAACACAGGGAGCAATACAGGGTTGCCACGCACTCCTATCTGCAGCTAATTCCTCCATTAAGCCCAGCTTGGTCATGTCCTGTCTTACAATGTCACAAAAACAGTGATCAATCACTAGGTCAAACTAACTGTGGCTGTGTTTACCACAATTTGCATGGTATCGCCACCATTATAATTTTTCCAACAGCAGACAACCGTCTACCCTGATTTCACTTACTATTTTCCTTCTAATGTCCTTTGTTTTAAATTCATTACACTTGACAGCTGCCATCTTTAGAACTCTCATGTCTACTGTCTCCAGCCTTCTGATGTTAGTTTCATTTAATGTAGCTACTTCTAGCCTAGAGAGTGTTAGGACTTGGACGGGTTAACTTTTCACTTTGGTACCAAACATGTTCATCAGCTCGTAATTTCTTCAGTTTGCTTGCAGCCACTGTTGCCAAGGCACATCTCCTTTTAACTTCATCCTTGATGGAGCCATTGGCACTCATCAAGCTTCCTAAGTAAATATATTCTACTTGTTCTAGGATTTCACTGCTTTCCCAAGATACAATAAATGCGAAGGAGGCAAAGTGGTGTGAGTTCAATTTTCCAAGGTTGCAAAAGAGTATCAGCATTAATTCAAACATTGTCAGTTGTATGATGTCACTTGCGTAAACTAAGGAGCTTAACTCTAGATCCTCCAAAATCATGCCCTCCGATTTGTGTAATTGTTATTGTCCAGTTTAAAATCATGAAGAAAAGTGATTGTGATTCCATGGAATATTGTCATACAATATTTTATATCAACTTTTGCCATGATCACCATTAAAGGACCTGCTATGCTATTTAATGGCCAGATGTTATATGTTACCAGTAAGATGTTAAAAGGGGTACAGTTGGTAATCTATATTAATCAGAACTGGATAGTGTATGGGCAGAATTTTTAAAGCATGAACAACTTTGCCATTCAATTAAAAATGAAAAACCCAACAGAATTGATTCTCATCTCATCTATACTAATGTACATTACAATTAAGCCAAACCAACTGTACAGAAGTCAATGGAAATCATGTGAAATTGGAATCAGGCCCATTGTATCAAGAGGAACTAATCTCTCTTTTGGGCTCATATCCTGCAAAATTCCATGTCAAATGACAAAGCTAGGCAAGCCCACTGACAATGAAATGCAGGGCAAATATAAAGTCCAAAACCAGCCCTTCCTTTTTAGACTATTTCCACATCATCAGATCAGCCTCTGTGCTCTTTGTTTGCTCCCTGCAGCAGTACACGTGCTACAAGCAATGCAGGAAAAGAGACCGATCAAAGCGAGTGCTGCCAGGACACACTTGAAGGTGTATGAATAATATCCTTGTGCCGAACATCTAAATTGAAAGTCACTGAAAGCACTATGCTAGGAAATAAAACACAGTGACAAAGAACATAATGCAAGACCACCATCTTAATGCTAGTGCTGCGTGGTCCTAATTATGGAGGATGCAGCAATCTCTGCCTGGCTCACTGCTCCTCATTTCTGTTAAATATACCACTTTTGGCAGAAATATATTTGACGCGGTGAAGTTAACATTGCAATTCTGTGAGAATTTATGGAGGTAAATCACACTTGTTTGGATGTTTATAGAAAGCGAACACAAACTGGGGAATGAGAACAGCCAAAGGAAATTCATTTGCTGATTTTAAAGGTAAATCTTTTGCACTAGTTGTCCAGCATTAATTCTGGGTAACTTCAAGACATATTTCAAAGAATGAGTGCTCAGTCACATGTGCTGCAAGGAAGGGATGAATCTTTACAGAAATCTTTTGAAATTTCTAGCAAGTATTATTAGAAAATTATGGTACTGAAGCAAAGAAAAAGAAGCTGTAACCAGATTTATCTAGAGAAGAAAGATTAGAAAACCATGAGTGAATACAGCTGTGAGTATCTATGTAGATTATCAGGAGTGCTCATTATCTCTGCTATAGTTAAGGATCTGTGAATGTAAAGAGCACAGGTAGAAATGCTGATAGATCTTTTATTACAATACTGTGACTGGGAACCATTGTGACACACACATTTATCAACATGCACACTTATTTTAGTGCCTCTTGGTGCAATATTTAATGTGTGTGTTTACTTCACAACATATTCAAAGTGAAACACGCAACTATACAAGTTTAGAAGAACAAAAATGTTTCAGAATGAAAATAATTTTTACAAGGTCTGGATAGGCTAAGGAGGATCTAGCTCTGGCAAAGAATAAATACAAGCAAAGAGTTCAAACATATTAAAATGTCTGAAACCATAATATCAATATAATCTTTCAATCTTATGTTCTGGGGTAAGTATTATCCCAAAATATAGGGTATATAACTTATGGATTGTTAATGCTAATTAGATCGTAAACTCTGAAGGGCAGGGTCTGTGGCTTTCTATGTGCCTGGCACAACTGATGCCTGATTAGGGTCGGTGGCCAGTATCAGTAATAATATTGCTTTATTATAGTCCTTAGCTCGGAAAGTGAAAACCGTGTTTCTTAGAAAATAGCAGATCCATATACTCACAGCTTTACCTTAAATCTTCTCAAAGAAATGCCAGTATTTTTGTTTTAAGTACCATTTTGTCTAGGACACATTTGAAATGCAAAAATTATTTTTATCTTATAGCAGAAATGTTTTTCACTGTCATTTTAAAATTGATTCATTTAGCCGTATGACTATAATTTTTAGACTATATCTATAATTTAGATATAATTTTGAAGCCCGGAAAAGTCAGGGAAAGTGTCTTGTGATAGAAATGCATAAACTTCTAAGAGCTCTTCCTTTGACCTCAATAGCTAACACTGTCCAGCAAAGCAGGTTTCTGAACAGTGAGATAAGAAAACAGCATCATTTATAATACTTTTTCTACCTAAAACTTTATCGCACATCTCCAGAACATTTACTCAACATGAATAGGGAAAAAGAGAAAGATTACTAAACAAAGATATGATAGCTGTTACAGGATTTTGAAAATGAATGTTGGAGATGGGGAATTTATGGCTTATGGACACATTCTGGGTCTGATCTTGCAAACTTAACTGTGCAGTCACATTGGCACCAACAGGATTACTCAGATGAGTAAAGATAGGCAGGATGGGGCTCTCTGTAAATAGTATAAACATAGCAGTCAAAGACTGCTTCAGAAATCTGCCACCCAAGGCAGAACATCAGAGAGCCTGTTCTCTCCTACTATACAGCATGAACCGTGAGCGCATTAACAGTTCCTTAGGGCTATGTCTAGACTGCAGGCTTCTTTCGAAAGAGGCTCTTTCGAAAGCATCTTTCGAAAGAGCCTCTTTTGAAAGA
This sequence comes from Pelodiscus sinensis, assembly GCF_049634645.1. Classification (NCBI taxonomy): domain Eukaryota; kingdom Metazoa; phylum Chordata; order Testudines; family Trionychidae; genus Pelodiscus; species Pelodiscus sinensis. The sequence goes on from NC_134719.1 coordinate 13,239,232, forward strand.
TTGCGTCTAGACTGCAGGCGGATCTTTCGAAAGAGCAATCCGCTTTTTCGAAAGAGAGCACCCAGCGAGTCTGGATGCTCTCTTTTGAAGAAGCCCTATTTACATTGAAGAACGCCTTCTTTCGAAAGAGGAACTTTCGAAAGAAGGCGTTCTTCCTCGTGAAACGAGGTTTACCGCCATCGAAAGAAAAGCCGCGTTCTTTCGAAATAATTTCGAAAGAACGCGGCTTGAGTCTGGACGCAGGGGAAGTTTTTTCGTGAAAAGGCTACTTTTCCCGAAAAAACCCCTGAGTCTGGACACGGCCTAAGAGAGGCACCAGGCTGTGCCTAGGTCAGGAGGTAAAGCCTCCAGCAGGTTGTAAGGAGCAAAGTCCCCTACATTTCAGGGCCTGGGGAGTGACAGTAGGAGGGAAATATTGAAGGTAAGGCCTCAAAGAAAGTCTGGTTCACACGGACTGGATTGGACTGTGTTGCTAAACCTGGCTGGGTGGGAAAGTGCCCTCCCCTGGCATCTTGGGATCTGATATAAAGGGTTATGGGGACCTAGTGATGCCCGTAAAACTGCACCCACATTTCAGAGGGCATGCTCATACAGACAGGGGTGACTCCATAAGACATTCTAACCTGCCTGCTACCCAGGTCAGTTTCCCTTCTGGGATGAGAGAATAGAAAATAGAGCAGTATGCTTCATAAGCAAGCTTCCCTGGAAAGAACTCAATTGGGGTCCACTGCCCTGAGGGGCCAGCAGCCCTGCCCAGCCCCCAAACCAGGGATTTATTCCCAAGAAGAACATGTACTGAGACTCATGGCATGGGGCTCCTATTCCATCAGAACCCTGCTGGGTGTCAATCCAATTTGCACCCTAGGGTGTACAGGAAGCTGCGACAGGTCAGAGGGTATTTGATGTAAGGCTGAGGGAAGAGGGACATGCAACACATGGGTGGGACAATACATAGGGACTGGAGCCTAGACATGAGGTGGGGATGGAGACCAGGACACAGACTGGAGTCTGTACAGAAAAGGTGGAGGGATGAGGACATGGGGGCAGACCAGTGCGTGGGGCTAAAAAAACAGGGCAGTGAGCAGACAATGTGAAAGATTGCTGGGGGACAGAAAACAAGAGGCAAGCACTAGAGAAAGAGGCCGATGGCATGGGGAAGCAAGACTACAGGAGATTGAGGAAGGGTGCAAATGAGGTGGGAGATAGGCTAAAACATGGGAGAAATGCGGGGAAGGGGAGGCAGAAAAACTAGAGTAGGAGCACTAGGACATATGGGGAGATCAGGCCAGTACCACTGGGAGGGGGATTAGGGTAGAAGCCAGACGGGAGACAGGAGATACCACATACCTAGGTGCTAACTTCAGGGGACACCTTTGTTCTCAAGTTCTTCCAGGGAGAGGCCACCAGTGGCTGGGACTCAGCCCCCGGCTGGCTGAACCTACTGGGACTGGCCCTTCAACCTCCTGGTCCCTCTCAAGGCCTCTGCACGTATATTAATGCACACCATCAGTTACTTGACGCACATTGTTTACTAATGAGAGGCCAGTCAGTTCTTCTTCAAAGAGGACTAGATCAAGGAACTGTTAAGGCATGTCAGAGCGTGTATGGACAGATGTTATATGCCATTCCAGGCTAGTCTATATAGACCACCCCTCAGCTTTCCATCCAGCGGCCATTCGAAGTAACTTACTTGCCTGTGCCTAAAGCTGATGGTAGTTAATTCATGCCATTGTTACTCAGGCTGTGTCAATGTTTCTGTAAGAAACATTAAACTCCATTTTAGGTATAAAACTAATGATGGGCCAAAAATAAAACTACAGTAAAACTCCGATGGTCCGGCATTTGATGGTCTGGTACTCCTGATGGTCCGGCACCATCAGGAACCCGGAAGTGCTCTGGGCAGCCGGACCATTGGAGCTGCTCTGCCCCCAGCTTCCCCGATTCAGCTGCTGCTAAAACTGACCAGCGGCTGAATCGGGGAAGCCGGGGGCAGAGCAGCTGGAGTGCTGCCAGGTAGATCCCGTAGCGCTGCCCTTCGGGACTGCGGGACCAACCGGGCAGCACCCCAGCTGTCCCCGATTCAGCCGCTGCTGAAACTGATCAACGGCTGACTCCAGGAAGCCCAAGGCAGAGCAGCTCTGCCTCAGGCTTCCTGGAGTCAGCTGCTGATCAGTATCAGCAGCGGCTGACTTGGGGACACCTGGGGCAGAGAAGCTGGGGTGCTGCCGGGTTGGTCTCGCGGCGCCAAGGGTCGGTGCTACCGGACCAACCAGGCAGCACCCCAGCTGCTCTGCTCCAGGCGTCCCCAATTCAGCCGCTGCTGAAACTAACCAGCAGCGGCTGAATCAGGGACGCCTGGGGCAGAGCCGGACTATCGGAAGGGGGGGCTATGAGGGGTCTGGGGTGGCATCCCCCCCACCCCACCCCAGACTCCTCATAGCCCCCCCCTTCTGATAGTCTGGCATATCTGATAATCCGGCACCCCCTGGGTCCTAAAGGTGACGTATTATCGGAAGTTTACTGTACATATAAATGCTCCCACACTGGGAGATGTGAGGCTTTGTTAATACTTTGTTAATAATCCATAATTTGATTTATATTCATCTGATCTAAATTCCTTCACTTTCAGGTGGAAGGAAATTATAGTAAAGAATAAAATTGTCAGACACATAGATGAACATAATTTGTTGGGGAAAAGTCAACATGTAAAGGGAAATAATGCCTTTCTAATCTACTAGAGTTCTTTGAAGGGGACAACAAACATGTGAATAAGGGGATGCAGTGGATACAGTATACTTAGATTTCTAGAAAGCCTTTAGCAAGATCCCTCACCAAAGGCTTTTAAGTAAAGTAAGCGGTCATGGGATAAGAGGGAAGGTCCTTTCATGGATTGATAACTGGCTAAAAGACAGGACACAAAGGGTGGGAATATATGGTAAATTTTCAGAATGGAGAGAGGTAACTAGTGGTGTCTCCCAAGGTTCTACCCTGGGACCAATCCTGTTCAGGTTATTTATAAATGATCTGAAGAAAGAGGTAAACAGTGAGGTGGCAACATTTGCAGATGATACCAAACTGCTCAAGATAGTTAAGACCAAAGCAGACTATGAAGAGCTTCAAAAAGATCTCATCAAACTAAGTGATTGGGCAACAAAATGGCAAATGAAACGTAATGTAGATAAATGTAAAGTATTGCAAATTGGGAAAAATAATCCCAACTATACATACAAAATGATGGGGATGAATTTAGATACAACTACTCAAGAGAGAGATCTTGGAGTCATTGTGGATAGTTCTCTGAAAACATCCACTCAGTGTGCAGTGCAGTCAAAAAAGCAAACAGAATGCTAGGAATAATTAAAGAGGGAATAGAGAATAAGATAGAGAATATCTTTTAGCCTTTATATAAATCCATGGTATGCCCACATCTTGAATACTGCCTACAGATGTGGTTGCCTCATCTCAAAAAAGATATAGCAGCACTGGAAAAAGTTCAGAAAAGGGCAACAAAAATGATTAGAGGTTTGGAACGGTTCCCATATGAAAAGAAATTAAAAAGACTTGGACTTTCAGCTTAGACAAGAGGAGTCTAAGGGGGGATATGTTAGAAGTCTATAAAATCATGACATGTATGGAGAAAGTGAATAAGGAAAACTTATTTACTTGTTCCCATAATATAAGAACTAGGTAGGGGTCACCAAATGAAATTAATAGGTAGTAAGTTTAAAAAAAGAAGGAAGTTTTTCTTCACTCAGCGCACAATCAACCTGTGGAACTACTTGCCAGAGGATGTTATGAAGACTAGGATTTTAACAAGGTTAAAAAAAGAGCTAGATAAATTCATGGAGGTTAGGTCCATGACTATTAGTCAAGATGGGTAGGAATAGTGTCCCTCACCTCTGTTTGTCTGGAAATGGATGATAAGAGAGTGCTACTCAAGTGATGATTACCTGCTCTGTTCACTTCATCTAGGGCTTTTGGCATTGGCCACTGTTGATAGACAGGATCCTGGGCTAGATGGATCTTTGTTCTGACTCAAAATGGCTGCTCTTGTGTTCTAAATTGGGATCTAAAACTAGAAACAGTATGTCTCACCAGAATCCTCATCTAGCTAAAGACATTCCAAAAATAAAGCAAGTGAATTCTTCCTAGTAATCTATTACATCTTTGAAGTAAATTGGACTTTGAAATTCTTCCCTCTTCCAGTGTATAATTTTATCTTGTATGACATTTATGCTAACTTTGTCAACAAAGATTATAATTTCCTTATGGTACAATGCTTAATTAGAAAGGAATGTTCAGAATAAATGTAATCCAATCTATCTTAATCAAGTTTGTAATATTAAAAAAACACCCACTTGGACTGTGAAGAGAAATTCATATGCTATAACAAAACAAAATTAGAATGTTGTACAAAGTACTACTTACATCTATTTTGAACATTTGTCAGCATTCCTTTCTTATTAAGCATTGTACCATCGGGAAATTATAATCATCACATTGTAACAACTACATTACAGAATGTATATTGAAAGACTTCTAACTCAGCTACTGCTCTTACAATATAGCACCTTTGAGAAACTAAACAGAACTCACACTGGAAAATTGTCCCTGGGAGGGAAGTCTAGATAAGCTATGGGTGTAGACAATTCAGACAAGAGGTAAGAGGAAAACACTAAATCAAACTGACTGCAAATGGCCAATGTACATGTGCTATGTCTCTCTAAACTGAAATGCTAGAACTAATAATAAATCAGTCTTAATGCCCAGTGGGTAAAGAAATTGCAATCATCATTGTAAAAATAGTAGCCAATAATGCTGTTTTTATAATGTGGGGGATTTTTTAATTTTTTTTTTGCAAAAGTGCTTCCAAAGATCAAACCAGCATAAATAAGACTAAGTTTTCAGTTTTTTAATCTGTTATATATTCAAAATGGGTAGCATTTTCTAAATCTTGGCATTTTCCCCACCCCACTACAGATTTTTCCAAGATTTATAATTTTAATTCTATTTCAGATAAAATGTTGGCAAAAAGTTAATTTTAATTCCCCAGACTGCTCCTCACTGAGTATGTCTTGTATTGATTTATGACTAGTAAATGGAGTTTTAACTGGTAAGCAAGTTTGTTATAAAAACACGCTTTTTTTAAGCCCACAACTTTAAAAAAAATGTCAATCTCTTTAATATAGAAAGTAAAAGAACTCAATTTACTGAGTGAGTGGTTTGAGGATCATGATTGCTAAGATAAGATCTACTGGTTTAAGGTAAAGTCTATTTGCCAACCAAAGTAACTTTTGTTTTTAAATCAATCCTTGGCATACAAACTATTTCCCAGAAAGTTAGCACCTCTGATTGTGTTAATTTATTAGGGTTTTGCTGTGGGCAGAAAGAGGCTTCTGGATACTAAGAGATAAGGCAAGTTGGGACTCTTGGGTAGATTAGATTCCACCTTCCTCTGTACTTTTAGGAAGGTCTATTCCTAATGTGATCCAGCTTTTGTTGTATCTAGTTCTGTCTATCCCCCATAGATCCAGAATGTTTCAACATTCTTGGGGAAGAGAATATAGAGACAAAAAGGGTGACGGAAGATCCTTGTTTTTTAGGAGAAGTCTGTCCTGAGGGATGCAGAGCACTAAAGGGTAGTCTTCACTACCAGGAAGATCAACACTGCTGTGATCGATGCAGCAGGTATTGATTTAATAGGTCTAATGAAGACCTGCTAAATTCATGGCAGAGCGCTCTCTGGTTCTCTAGCTCCCCCAGAAGAGTAAAACAGAAGAGCATCTCCTGTCCATGCAACACAGTGAAGACACTGCTGAAAGTTGACGTAAGCTATCATTATTCATGTAGCTGGAGTAGCACAATTTAGGTCAATTTATCCCAGTAGGATAGCTAAGTCCTCAATCTTAACCCCCAAAATCCAGCCTGTTGAGTTTTGATACCCATCACATATACTGTACAAGGTGGACCTAAAGTTTGTTTAATAATGGCCCTATGGTCAGCTTTCCAACAGTATGAGAGCAGTACAGAATGAAACCAAGAGCTGCTCTTAACTCAAAGATGAAGGTGGAGTCCATAGAGACGACAAATCTCACACATGTGCTACATCTGCTCGACAGAAAAATGGTATGGGTTTGGGAAGAGGTCACCTTTCATTGGCGTCCCATCCATTCTAGATGCAAGGGAAAAGGGCTCCATTTTTTAAAGACTAAAAAAGAAATGGAATGCTCAGTTCCCAAGAGGGCAGTCAGGAGCCAAGCCTTCCCTGGCTTCTTATTTTGTTGATTTTATCCTTTAGCAAATCAATGGAGGCAAGGTCTACTACTAAAACCAGTGTCCTTGTGTGCCTAAATCAGACACAAGCAACCTGGATAAAGTAGCACACAATGAATTTTAGAGGCAAAAGGTAATTTGTGCACAAAGAATGTAGGAGATTTGTGTAATAGGACAGTCATAAATTACAGAACTGCTGGCAAGTGTGTCAGTGACAATGAGGTTTATTTAAATTTCCCTTTGGAGCCAGTTAGATCACGAGATATTGGGACCCATGTAAATTGTGCCTCTGTATTTAAGGCATGAACTGTGGCAGGCCATATTGTAATAGTAGCATCATATAAAAACAATATTTAGCACTTTCATGGTACTTTTAATATTTGAAGCAATTACAAATATTTACCAATAATTCTTAATTTATTAGGAGTATTTTTTTTATTGAGTAGAACTGCATGAGATGCAGAAAACTCCTAGGCTGCTCTATTTAATTCTGAAACAATAGTCTTGGCTCATTAGTTAAAGGCAATCCCCCTCCTCCGCTGCCTCTGATATAGCTCCCGTCTCTCCCCAAGTGTAAATGTGTACCCGCTGAAAATTTTAGTGGGTGCCCGTTTACACAAATAAACACATTTTATCCCTAATATTAACATCCCTCCCATTTCTTTACAAATACTATTGACTAAAGGCAGAATCTTTCCAGGAGCTTTGCAACTGACATCAGTGGTATCCCATGATTAGAAACAGCTTTCTGTTTCTAATCATGGGTCCTATTTAGGAAGACAACATTTATGATAGCTACTAGTTTCTGCCCCATTTTAAAGGGTAAAATTCTACCCTTTCACCATACAAAGCTTCACTGAGGAAAAGTCCCACTGAATTTAATAGAGAATGTATTTTATAATCACGCTGTAGAATTTAATCCAGAATAATGTTCTTGCTACAGAAAAGTACACAATAATTCAAAAGGGCAATAAAAAGGATGTCACTATTACATTCAATAGGTTTTGGGGGTAATTTCTATAGAATTTGAGGCTATGTCTAACTACAAGGTTTTTGTGCAAAAATGGATTTTTTTGTGCAAAAACTGGCAGAGTATACACACCTCAAGCACATTTTTGCACAAAAAAAATTACAGGAAATCGACAGGACAGAGGGCTTTTGCCATGAGGAATAACTCCTTTTTGCGCTACAGCTCTTGTGCAGAAAGGCATGTATGGACGTTCCACAGAGGTTTCTTGCGCAAAAAGAGCCTATCTGAAAAAGCACAGGTGCTCTGATGGCCATTCTGTTAATGGCCATCAGAGCTTTCTTGTGCAAGAGCGTCCATGCAGTCTGGACACTCTCTTGTGCAGAAGCACATCGCTTTTCGGATGCGCTTTTGAGGTGTGGACGTGCTTTTGCAGAAGAAGTTTTTGCAGAAGATTTCTTCCGCAAAAAGCTTCTTGCACAAAAACTCTGCAGTGTAGACAAAGCCTGACTGATTTAATCCCTGTTAACATGTTCAGGACTTTCCTATAGCACCTGCACAGTTAATGATAGCAATACCAGTGCTGTGTTGTTATAGGAAAAGCACAGTCATGTTCTGACTTGTAACTATCATTAGGAAACGTCAAAATACAATGGGGGCCAATTCTCCATTTCTTCACGCACGTGGTTATTTAGACCTGTGCAAAATGAGTGCAAAACATTACTTGGTCAGGACTTCCCCCTTTCTTTTGCAAAGGTGTAAATGAATGAACCAAATATGGATCAGTGGAAAATCTGGTGTATTGGACTCAAGAAGATGAATGAAAAAAAATCCCCCTTAAAATCTAGTTACATTTTCTGTGGAATTCCCACAATGTGGAAGTACTTAAATAATGGATAAAACCCATGATTTGTAATACCCATCCAGAGCACCTCACATAAGGCCCTAGCAAATTAATATGACCTCCAAGGGCATGACAAAATAAATGTGTCAAACAAGGAAAAGATTTTTGCCTCATTTCAATTTGGCACTGAATGACTGTATTTGCTTTCTAGCATGCTATCTGTCTACTTCTGAAGCCAAAATGCAGGGGAAACAAATCTAAGTAGACTAAAGACATAACAGTGCACTGTAACCCATCAAATGTAAGTAGCATATGGCAAGATACACATTGCTAGAGGCCACCTAGCAACATTGTAAGGAAACATACAGTATGACACCAGGTTGATGACACAGGTCACTAAAGGGGTGATATTCATGTGTTGACTAGAAACAAATCATTCTAGTGTGGAGTGCCTATTAAAATAATGGTCTCTTGCTACAGTGTGAGTCTTACTACTGAAGGCACGTGACAGTTACATCTCACCTTCAGTGCGGGCTGAGAGTTTCCATTACCGTTAGACCTAAAGGCAGTAAATTCACAGCAAGTGCATGCTGTCAATGCATACTGTCAACACCGCACAAAAATTCATCTGTCTATAGCAACCACTGATACAATTTCTAATCCATAGATGTCCGTAGAATGCCCCCATTTGTTTCCTTAAGGGAAAAAAAAAAGCCCATCCACCAAAAATGTGTCAGACCCAGAGCCTAAGGCAGCTAGGAATCAGGCTCAAAATCTTTATACAGTATTAAGATGAGTTGTTTGAAATCCTTCAGAAAATTGTAAGCAGATAGTTTAGACACACTGATAAGAAGAGTAGGGTTTTATTGTGACTTGACTGACAGACTTAGAGAAGAGTATTTACAGTTTGACTGCTGTTACTAAAAACACCGTGACAGGTAAAACCTGACATGTATGTATAATGGAAAAACTGTGGAAAATAATGACAAAAGGAGTTAATTAAGCAGCTAGTATTTTCGAAATGGCTAATTTCAAATACTGAGCTTCAATTTCTAAATAGCATGTATGCTCTTAAAACATACACGCACACACACATGCCATTTGGGGAAAGTCCGATTTGCCTGAGGTTCATTCTAAGTAGGCTTGTCTGCAGAAGGGACCAGGTTGAGAACAGGGAAGACAGCAAGTAAGGGGTGAGGGAACAGAGGTCTTAGGGAGGAGCTGACAGCCATGGAAGGAATATGTGAAGAGGAAAGAGACATGCCTGAGAATGGGGATCTATCAGGGATCAGCAGCAGGAAAGGGGAAGAGCAAAGAACTGAAGAGATACGAGAAACCTAACCTTAATTGTTGGGATGTGTAAGAGTTTAAATAAGGAGTCTGGGTAATTGCAACCACAATGACGGGGGTACAGCATAGGCAAGCACTGTCCCTATTGATTTAAAGACATATTTTCCTCTTTTCTTGCTTGCTTGGGATAGATAAGCACGTAGGTATACCAAGGATGTAACTACAAAAGAATATTTTTTGTCTATAACCATATATGTTATCTTCCTCCTTTCTATCTTTCCCATCCACTTTGAAACGTATTCAGGGTCACATCTCCTTCTTGCCTGTAAACTGCTGATTCAAGGACTTTGTGATGTGAGAACTGCATGCTTTAGCTAAAAAAACCTGTAAGCAGTGATGGATATAATTATATTCATCTACAGATTTGACACGTTTTCCCTGGGCTTGAATAAAGACATTAACTTGTTGGCGCATTACAAAGCCAATTTCTCCTGCCTTTGACACCCACATTTCCACATTGAAACATACGTATGGGATACAACCAGCCCACTTAATTAGCCTCATTATCACGGGTCCTACAATTGACAGGTACTTCTCCACCTGTTATATATAATCTTGTTTTCAGTTATTTCCACTCCAATTCATTGGATGAAGTGGGTTTTATCCACAAAAGTTCATGATTCTATAACATTTTGTTAGTTCCTAAGGTGTCACAGGACTACTTGTTGTTTTTAAAGTTACAGACTACCATAGTTACCCCTCTGAGATTTTCTGAGATAAAAAGGTGTACCTGTGGTTAATTTGTTGCTCACTTGGACCAGGGTTTTGAGGGTCTGAATTGGAAGGAGTATCTGCAGTAAAGGAGCCCTTCTACTCCATCTGCAGCGGGGATGTTCTTTTCTAACATCGATGCTTTGCATTTGTAAAGAAATCTCTCCCCATGATGTCTGAGAGGGTGACTTTTCTATTGGCCACTGCACAGAGCTGGGTATGAGCTGATCTGTGTTCTGTTAAAGGCATGGCATTTCTTCCAACTTACTGTGTGAGCTTGGGCAAGTCACCTTACCTTTCTTTGCCTTACTTTCATCATCCTTACATATTTACTTGCATGTCAGGGGCCTTAGGGTTGTACAGGTTGCACTTCGATTAACCAGAACTCTCTGGTCCAGCAACATCCATGGTCTACAAAGGTCAGGATCAGAGAGTCCTAGAGCACTGCAGGTGGTGGGTGGGCTACATGGGGTGGGAGCGAGGTGACGTGTGGCCCAGATAGGCTGCAGAGAGGGAGCAGAAGCTGGAAGCCCAGTGCATGGCTCAGCTGGACTGCAGGTTGGGGGAGGGTGTGGGAGTCAGTGTGCAGCTCAGTTGAGCTCAGCTGCTCTGCATGGGGGGGGCAGGAGGCCAGGAAGCCCAGTGGGAAAGGCAGGACCCGGCAGCAGGGTAGGGCAGAGATGACCTCCCCATATCCAGAAAAATCCCTCATCTGGGACCAATCAGGTCTTGAGAGTGCTGGACTAGGGAGGTCCAACATGTACTACACAAATACAAAGCATTGTAATAGTGTTGTCTCAAAGCCTATATGTGCAACATTAATGAATTAGGCTTTGCAACACAACTGTGAAGGAAAGTAGATGAAATCACAATCCTCCTACAGATTGGAACACAGATAACACAGGGGAGCTAAAGGCATATTTTGCAAAACATCCAAGTGATTTAGGAGCCTATGTCCGAATTCCAAAAAGATTTGGGAGCCAAGTCTCACTGAAAGACAATGTAGGCTTCTATATGCTGACATCACTTTTGAAAACTAGTTGGCTGTGTCTACACTGGCACCTTTTTCCGGAACTGCTTAAAACGGAATACTATTCCGTTTTCAGTTTTTCCGGAAAAGGAGCGTCTACATTGGCAGGCTGCTTTTCCGGAAAAGCCCTTTTTCCGGAAAAGCATCTGTGGCCAATGTAGATGCGCTTTTCCGGAAAAGAGCCCCGAGCATCATTTTTGTGATCGGGGCTTTTTTCCAGAAAAGACTACTGGGTTGTCTACACTGGCCCTTTTCCGGAACAGTGTTCCGGAATAAGGACTTATGCCCGAGCGGGAGCAGAATAGTTTTTCTGGAATAGCAGCTGATTTTGTACAGTAGATCGTTGTTGCTTTTCCGGAAAAGCAAGCGGCCAGTGTAGACAGCTCGCAGCTTATTCCGGAAAAGCGGCCGCTTTTCCGGAATAAGTGGCCCAGTGTAGACACAGCCGTTTAGTCTCCTAAATCACTTAGGCTACGACTAGACTGCAGTGTTAAATCGGAAAAAGATACGCAATTTGTAAATCTTTTTCTGATTTACTTTTGAAAGAGGCTTTTCCGAAATTTGGTGCATCTATACAGCGCCAAATTTCGGGAAAAAATGCTCTTTTGAAAAAAGGGGATGCGTTCCTTAGACGAAGCATTGCCTTTAATATCCCAGAAAAGCAATGCAATCTAGACGTAGCCTCTGTGTTATCCTTAAGTAATTTGAATAAGGAAGTGCTCCTGCAAATAAAACCAGAGTTTTGATTCTCGTTCCTGTTCCAACTTCTGAATCAATAACCACGTGAAAGGAAAGTATTGGGGTTCAGAAATGGACTCTTATTTATGTTGTCCAGTCCATTCATTTGAGCTCAGGTGAAATCTGCTGTGTTTTTATGGACTGTTTATACAGGTGAAGAAAAAGAAATTCACGATCCCAAAAATCTATTAGAAACTAGCGAACGTTTTCCCCTTATTTCAGCCTTAAAAAATAAATGGAAGCAAGCTATACTAATAAAGAAAGTGTCCTTGAATGTCTAAATCAGGTAGAGATAGCTGGGTAATTTGAGCACAATTTGAATTTTAGAGGTTTATGTAACAGGAATAGCTTATAAATTAAAACAAAAAATCATGGGAAGCATCTAAATGACAAAGATCTTGCATACAGAAGGACAAGTAATAAAACCAGATGGGTAATAGAATATTACACAGATTTTAATACCTGCCTTGTTTTTTTATTTTAGAAATCAATAGAAAGGTGAAATAGAGTCCTGGCTACCTATTTCTTTGTTAGTACCTCCATTTTCTTTTCCATTTTATATTAAAGGGCATACTGTCATTGTGTTTTTCAGGTCCAATTTTGATTTTACTGAGATGGGGCCAAAATGAAAGCTTATAACAAACTTCATGGAGTTGAGAGCTGCATTATGTCATTAAGAGCTCATGTCAGAGTGAAGTATCTTAAAAAATCATCTTCTTTACCACGGGTGGTCTTACTGCACAAGCTTTTGCAAACTCTTTAGCAACAATAGTGTACCGTCTTTCATATGGAATGAATCCAAACCAGAGTACAATATATAAAGTAAGTCTGAAAAGTCATCAAGAGCTTAACCCTAACCCTCAAAAAAACCCAAAAAACACAAACCTTTTTTTTCTAATTAGACACTTACACAGAAAAATTCTAACGCTGGGCTCTGAGGAGTTTATAACTATTCCTTGCCCATAACAATCTTAATTAATTATGCAACAAGAACTCTCTTACTATAATTAGCCTAGCAACAAGAGGCTCTCCCACAGGGGATTATCTGAAAATATTTAGAGTGGGCTTTGCTTCAGTGTGTGTGGCAAATTAACTTCATCCATCCTCTTTGCTTTCCATCTTGCTCTTTGTGCTCAACCCAAGCTGTACAATGTACAGTACCTCTTTGTACCTCCTCTCCTGTCCATTTTTCCTTGATTACATTTAGAATCCCTTTCCTGACCTCTTGTCTTTTGTTCCTCTGCACTCTTCAGTAAATACGGCCTCAAAACACAAATGAAGTTTTCTACCCTAAATTGCTTCCCAACTTACCCTTTATGCATAAAACAAAAAAAAACAATCCTATACTTGGGCAACTCTCAACTTACTAACTTCAGCCAGTGAGTGCACAATCTTATCACAAAAGCTTGTCCTTTCACTCCTCTTACTGTTTGTCACTAGTCCTTTTTATATTAGGGCTGGGATATGGAGTCAATTCCCCACTGCCTTGCACTGGGGGAACTATGGAGAGTGAATGCAAAGAGTAGCATATTATACCCACATTACACAGGTGCAATTGCTTTCATAAGGAAAAAGCAGAGGAGGGTCAACCCAATCGTCTTTATCAGGCTGATGAGGGGGGAGGGAGATAAAGGGCAATTATCCCGGAATCCAGTGGTTCACTGGGCAGCACTGAAAGGCTGGCTAGGGGAGGCTAGCTCCAGTCCTGCCCCTTCTGCCTGAGATCCTGTCTCTTCAGGGGGCCACCCCTCACCTTGCCCAAAGGCCTGGCAATTGTGTAACATGCTGTATGCTCACTGCATTGTGGAAACTGCACATAGTAATGGTAGGAGGAAAGCCTCCCTGTTCCTGTTATGACTAGTTATGCCCACAAAAGCAACATGACAAATACAGCAAAGATTCTGTCACTTGGGAGATGTGTTGAATGAGGCATCTTTTTCCAGTCACCTGAGCTTGGACTATTTCCTTCTGGAGCTGCTCACTGTTGTACTGACCAATGGCATTGCAATTATACAGTGGTTATAGGATTAAGTTACTAGGGAAGCTGGCTTTTTTAAAAACAATTGCGTTAAATGGGATTTTCTATAGCCGTTTTCAGTTTAGACAACTGTAATTTTTATGCATGTTCCTGATTGTGGATCCCCTGTCTAATTTGAAGTTTTTATGCAGTCTTTACACATTAGCATATTTTATTTTCCGGGGTAGTTCTAAGAGGCTGCACATGTTGCACTGAGCCCCAAAGGGGACCAAGAGAATTCTGATTCCTCATGTCTGTTCCTAATGCTCCTCTTCTAACTTCCAACCCAGGTGGAATATACAGTTTTAATTGTAAGTATTCGGGGGGGGGGGGGGGGGGGTGGACGCAATCCACATCCATTATATTGGCATTCAGAAAAGAGCAACAAAAATGATTAGGGTAGGGGTTCCCAACCTGGAGTACACGTACTCCCAGGGGGTATGAGAAGCTTGTCAAGGGGGTACAGGGAATATTTGGTAAATAACTAGATTATCCTAATTGAAATATTCCAAAAGTATTAGTGAAAAAAGGTGTGGATTCTAGAGTCTAGAATGTATTTCCTTTCATATTGAATAGAGGGTACGGGAAGGTTTACTAAAAGCCAAGGGGATACGGGGACCAAAAAAGGTTGGGAACCCCTGGATTAGGGGTTTGAAAAGGGTCCCATATCAAGAGAGATTAAAAAGACTTGGACTTTTCATCTTAGAAAAAAGGAGACTAATGGGGGGATATGATTGAGGTCTATAAAATCATAACTGGTGTGGAAAAAGTGAGTAAGGACAAGTTATTTACTTATTCCCACAATAGAAGAACTAGGGATCACCAAATTAAATTCATAGGCAGCAGGTTTAAACAAAAAAAAGGGAAGTTTTTCTTCACTCAGTGTACAGTCAACCTCTGGAACTCCTTGCCAGAGGATGTGATGAAGGCTAGGACTTTAACAGGGTTCAAAAAAGAGCTAGATAGATTCATGGAGGTTAGGTCCATCAATAGCTATTAGTCAAGATAGGTAGGAATGGTGTCCCTCAGCTCTGTTTGTCTGGAAATGGATGATAGGAGAGCGATCAAGTGATGATCACCTGCTGTGTTCACTCCCTCTGGGGGTTCTTGGCATTGACCACTGTCGGCAGACAGGACACTGGGCTAGATGGACAGTTGGTCTGATCCAGTATGGCCATTCTTATGTTCACTCAGTGTGATGCTCTGTTTCCCTCTAGTGGTGGTTGGATCAAACACCGCGGGCATGTCTACGCTATGGAATAAGGTCGAATTAAGATATGCAACTTCAGCTACGTTAATTGTGTAGCTGAAGTCGAAGTACCTTAACTAGACTTTTGGCGCTGTCCATACTGCAGGAGGTCAAAGGGAGCACACTCTCCCTTAGACTTCCCTTACTCCTCGTGGAAGCAGGACTATCAGCATCAACCAGAATACCCCTCTCAGTTCGAATTAGCGTTTCTTCACTAGACCTGCTAATCCAAATCCAAAACATTGACAGCGGCAGCTTTGATCTTCCCTATAGTGTAGACATACCCAGAGACTGATGAGCCTGCTCCTGCATTGGCCACCAGAACTAGCTATTTTAGCTCAAGATGCAGAGGTTTATACATTAATGTCCAGAGGTCAGGTTCGATTCCCACTGCTGACATCTTCTGAAAGATTTTGCATTAAAAATGGCTAGAAGGGGAGGCAGGAATAAGAGTCCAGGAAGGAGGAGGCTGGATATAGATATCAATAAGTGCATACAGATTGGAGAGCCCTAAATGAATGACTCAGTCAGATTCCCTACTAGGATTGAACCTGCAGAACACTGAAAATCAGAATGCTAAAAGGAATTGCACATTCCAGGAAATTATGAGAGTCAAAGTAGCTTTGCTACATATCACTTCTGCTGTGTATAAGCAGGGAAGATACTTACACTTACAGGTTGACTTTTTGGCACGTCATAAACACCTTCCTTCTTTTGGCTCGTAGGAACCTACAACAGAAAATCAAACACGCAATCATCATCAAGGTCGGAGTTTAGAAAATTTGAAAGTTGTAGCAATGTCCACTGTACTTTACTATAGATTATGTCACTGTATATGACTGAAATCAATAATGGTCCCTTTTAATATAGGGAATGTCTTTCAGTGGAGATGACCAAGAATGGCAAAACTTGGATATGGTTTCAAACAACCAAAAGTGATTCTTCAAATGTGAGGTTTTCATGCAGCCCATTATAAAGTTAAATTTGAATGTGGGTATGAACTTCCATGAAGTTAAGGTGTTTTTGCCCCTCTCTTCTACATTAGTGTTTACTTTTTTTCTAGGAGGAGCTAGGGAGTGGCACAATGGGAGTCACGTTTGGGCCAGGGCTCCATTTTCTCTTTAGATGAGCTCATTTAATGGAGCTATCTCTTTGGCCAACAGCATCATTAATTTCCTTGTCTCACCTAATTTAATACTGTTAATCTGAAAAAAACCCAGCTATTAGTCTTGGAAGGGTAAGATTTGTATCTGTACAGGCTGTTTTCATCATACACACATGACCCAAAGAAAAAATATGTCCATCGATGATGATGAGTGAAATTTACAAATAGGCAAAATAAGAAAAATACTGCTTATTGGAATTTGACTTAAGGATATTTACTATGTATATTTTCACATGTGATGTTGACAATTTGTGTTTTAACTGTCATAAAGCTTTACATTTTTGAATCTCCATGTCTAACTGTCATTAAACAGTTAATGTCTGACCCTCTTATAATTTCCTGCAACTGTGATAATTTAAATAGCTAAAAGTTTAAAAAAATATAAAAACCACATGTGGATATTATCTGTAAATAAAATAAAATAAAATAAAATAAAAGTTTGTGAAGCCTAGTAAACACCAATATCTCTGGGGTGGGGCTAATCACGGGCCACTATATAATACTTGACCTAGCATTCTGCAACTCTTAATGAAGGGGAAGTGTCCTTCAGATTCCGGGCAGCATGTACAGCAGCAAATGAGGGATTTGAAATCATTGGCCCTTCTCATGGGCACAGGCGGTTGTAGTTTAGTAATTTTGGGCCCAAGTAACTCCTTCTGGGCTTGATATTCATGATTTATAATGTGGGAGGAGAAATTCCATGGACATCAGTGAAGTTAACCCAGAGCATGAGTGAAAAGCGGATTGGTCCCTATCTGGTTTTAAAGTAAAACCCAAAGAGTTATGAGTTTTATGAACAGTTACAATTTTTTACATTTTTTATTATGTTTTTTCCTTCACTGAGCCTGCTGTAAATGGGAAATACCAAACTGAACAATTACACTAATGTCCTCTGCATATAACACACCAGCGCCACCTTTACAGAGACAATCCTACTTATTTGGAAGCGGGTTATATTTTAGAAGTCAATGTGCTTTACTAGTTAAATTAATCCTCATAAATGTAATAAAACATCTTGTAAATCTTTAAAAAAATCTATTTTTGACCATAAAAGCATGAAGAGAACTAATGCTTTGGCAGAAATTATATAGTAGGTCAAGTCCATGATCTCACTATACATTTATCAGATGTTAACTATGCAGTGATATATGGCACAAACTCCAAATTCTAATAGTCCAAGAGGATGTCAGTCACTCTCAACTATTCACACTTTCACAAAGCCCACAATTATTGTGACAGTCTAATTTTTCAAGGAACACTCTGCATCTTAATTAAGAAAATATAGAGCAAAAGCAGCCAAGAGATTTAAGAGCAAATTCCCATTGGAAGAGAATGGGACATGATCTCCTGAAGCTGTCGGGTGCTTTTTAAAATCACTCCCTATATTCCTACTTCAAGAATGACCAATGATAGTATTTCCTGTAGTGTTCTCACAATGCTTTTGATTCCACTGTGTGTGAAATTAGTAAAAATGGAAAAATTAAATTTAAGAGAATCAACTTCCTACCCACTGACAGATTGCTATGTGCACTTAAAGATTAGGAACCAAGAATTTTTATTTAACAAGTTTCTTGGAGTTCTGTTATTCCTTGAGAAGAATGCAAACAGTACATAAGAAACTGCTAGGATATTTACTAGGCTAATTTTCTTTAATGTAATTCAGACCTGCCCATCACGTCCTCTTATTTTCCTTTCTTTTGGTAAAAGGTGATTTAATTCAGCAAAGGTTGCATATGCCAAGCACTGCACGGAGTCCAGTATTGGAATGATATATCACTCTTTTAAAAAGAACTTATAACTTCATTCTTCACTTCTTTTGGGGATGGGGTAGAAAAATTTGGAATCCTTTCACTTAAATCCCCCCACCCAGGAATCATTAGTCGTTAACACCTAGCCAATGGGCTCCTATCACAATATATTTCAATGAAAAAGAACAAGATACTGTATAACTTTGTGGCCACATCCTACTCAGTGAGGCACCCCTGGAATTTGGATGCTTTAGCAAACTGCAGCAGAGTCTTCTGCAGGGCTGTAGACGATTAAATCAGACCTTCTTGGCTCCCCCTTTTCTCTCTCACACTTGACCGCAGCATTACCCTCCCTTTTATGGAGGTTCACAACCATGCAGCCACATTCAGATTATTCTGTATCTATCTTATCACACATTCAAGAGCTTGTTAAGTTCTGTGACTTTTTCCTACAGAACTGCTCTACAATTTGTCCTCTTCCCTCTTCTACTGCCAAAGCAGCAATTCTAGTTTATTTGTTGCCACTACTACTATCTCTTTTCTGCCCTCCCTTAGTCACCTTCTCTTCTTAACCATAACCCTGAAGCCTACAGTCTCTTTGGCTTTGCTACAGAAGTAAAGGCCATGTCTCCTTTGGCATCAAAGTTCAGACTTGTTCTATTCTGATTGAACTGTCCTAGCTGACAGCTCATTTCTCACATATGCCCCACAGAAAGTAGAAAATGTTCTCTAACTTTTTGGAATACAATTTAATGAATATATTGATGAGCATTTTAAAAAGGCCATTCTTCCTCAGAGAATCTTTTTGTGGGAAAATTTCAAAAGAACTCTACTCAAGATTCAGGACTTTTCTTCACGCTTCCCCTAATATCTGGAATAGTCTCCTTCTTCCTCTTACTCACTCTCCCTCTTTTCCTCCTAAGCGCTCTGAAAAGTCATTATACTAAGCATGTTTTCCATCACCAATCTACTCTAGCAGGGTCACTTTTCTGCACCATAGTGCCATCTAAACCCTGTTTTCAATGTGAGTATATGAAATAATGATTATCACATGAATCACAACATCATAACTGATCTGAACTCCTGCAGAGAATATTGACCATAAAGCATAACATTTTCCCTTTCCTCCCACCATATTCTGCTGTATTTCTATCATTGTTTAGACTGCAAACTCCTTGGGGTACAGGCCTTGTTTTCCTTCGGCTCTAAAGCATCATAACACCAATGATACTATATAAATAATATACAATTAATTAATGAAGATCCTGGTCCATAAAAACAATTGCATTCACATAAAACCAGCTGTTATCCGATGGAAAGTCTGGTATATAAAGAACTGCTGCATGTTTGGAGCACAGTAACTAGTGCATTAGAAATACCTGGATAGATTAGAAAAGACAGAAAAAATACATGTACACACTTCGGGGTAATGAGTCAGAACAAGAAATGAACGGAAAAACCATTTCTAATAAGAGAAAATGCAAGGTTAGTGATATTCAATAGTAGAATGTTGCTACAGAGCAGTGCGATTTAATATTTATGTTTTTTATTTAATTAACAGCTGCTTCGGGACCTGTTGTACTTAAGGGAAATGAACTCATGGTGCACCAGTCTTAGCTAGGAAAACCAGAATGGTGTCACAAAAACAAGTTGTGAATCAGGCAGAAGATGATATGTAAGATGCAGGACACTTATTCCCGGGGAGCCAGCCACGATGGAAAGAAACTGCCTCGAGTCAAAACATCACTGTCCCCTGTGTGTCTTGCACACTGCTTATTACAGGTAATGAGGATGTAGCATCTCAGAGTGATAAGGTCATAGGTCGATGAAGAGCTTGCAAGTTTCCCACAATTAAGAATGGACAGAAGCAATAACTTAAAGGAGAGAGAATGAATTAGGCAACAAGAAAGACTCTAGTTCAGAGGAATCTTACTAATAAGACTAAACTGACAAGTTCTGAGTCAGTAAGAGAAACAGCCTTTCCAATTATGTAAGCGTAATAGGAAGGTTGTGAGCACCTAAATTTATAGCATCTAGGGAAATCAAAAGGTACTTTGAGACTAGAGTGCCATGGAAAACTCTCCTGGGATGATACAGAACTTTAGTGTTTGTCAGTTACAATACATACTAGAGTTAGTGGTTAGCTAATCTCAGTATTTGCTTTATTCAGTATATTGCCTATAGTAAACGTAGAGAAGTACAAGGGATCACAGGTAATACTGGCATGGTTTTCAGGGCCACCACTCACAAAATAAACTTTTCCCCATGTCTAGATTCAATAAAATGAAGCCCTAAACAATTCACTGATGACTCAGAGGGAAGAGGCAGCACTTCACTGAAGCCCTCTCATTTACTCTCTTCTCTTTTAGCAAAACTTTGAAAACTATCCTTATTCATTCCCAGGCATTCCCTCAAAACAAATGGTTTTGACTGAGCCTAGTCTGGCTTCCACTGTTTCTGGAAAGGCTACAGTGTTTTGCATGAATGGGCTCCTCTCTCTCGTTCTTCTCAACCTCAGTGCCTTGTCTGATACACCATTGACCATGACTCCCCTCTTAGCCACCTACAACAATTCTTAGGGGATTCCGTGCATCTTCCTCCCTGGCTTCACTGACACTTCTTTAGCAGCACTGCATTTTGGCCCCCACCCATTAAACAATCTTCATCTGACTGTGTGCATTTGATATGAAAGTGATAGGGTGTGGCAGTATGTCATGTCACTAGGACATGTAGAGAGAAACTTTTAAATAAGGTCACTTTTCAGACAGCAACTACACTTCAAAACACGTCATAGCTCAACAGCTTTCAACCAAGGGTCTAGGGCTCATTGACGGGTTGTGAGCAGGCCATGATTATAGCATGTGGGGGGGGGGGCCCTCAGAAAGAAAATAGTTGAGGACCCTTTACCCCAGTTTATCTCCAAATTGCACACATGGTGTGTGTGCGTGTACAGGAAAATACATTCATCCTGAGTGGCTTTAACATGCTTACTCTAGATAATGGGCTACCAAAATCCCATTCTGCTCCTTTGTTCCTTTACTCTTCATTCTTTCTTTCATTATTTTTTTTCTTTAACTTTCCATCTCTTCCTCTTCCATTTTATTCCACCTTGTGTCTGTTTTTAAATGTTTGTGTTACAATCAGATCAACCTATGCTGCATCTCAACAAAATGCCTGGGTACTTTATAATCCTTCACCCTATGAAGGATTTATTGAACTCTTGCTTTTCCTATTGTAATTTCTTTTAATAGAAAAGAGATCTCTGTCTCCAGATTTACTCTAGTTTGTGATTTTCTTTTGATAAGTGCTGCACTGACCCCTGGAGGATGGATTGAATGACAAAATGGGAATTTTACACTACCACCAATGGAAGTTCTGTCAGAGTGCCAAATGCAGGACTGGGCTGTGTGAGAGTGTACGTGTAAGCATATTATAAAACTGGATGCTGTTACAAAAATACTGCAGATTAAAAGGAAAGAAAGAAATCCACTATCTGTCATACTTTACAGAATACAAAATGTGTAGGGCCACTACATCTGTTACCAAAGATAAAATATTGAAAAGCCTGAAAAGAGAAAAAAAATGAATGAAGAAAACATACTGAGACTATGCAAACTATTTATGTAACTTGAATGAAGATGAAATGTGACATATTTATATGATGAATGAAAACTAGTAAAAGTCTATGAAATGTACTTTGCTAAATGTTTGCACTGGATGCTGTAGTAACACAGATGTAGCTATTTTATACCTGATATATGTTTTCTTCTGTTTCAGGCTCACGGATTGGCTCGTGTCCAGCCTCAAACACAATGTACTATTACATCAGCCGCCAAAGAGGAAAGGTCAAAGATGAAACAGAAGGGAAAAAAGGAAATTCAGAATTCAAGATTAAAAAAAAAAACCATAGGCAGGTATTAAGGAAACAGGTTCAAAGTAGAGGTTGGCACAAGCATAACTGGTTTGCTGGAAAGCACAGTAGTATGTTGTTTTATTTTTAATAAAAGAGCAATAAAATAGACCTAGCTCTTTAATGAGCACCGTCTTGCTGCTTTTTCACTAAGGATACATCCTGAAGCTCATTTCTATTCCCACTGAAGTCAATGGGAATTTTGACATTAACATCAATGGAAGCAGGAACAGGCTTCTGGGCTGCATCATCACCTTTTCTCCTTTCCTCCTCCACACTTATCAGTAGTGAATAAAAAAGCAAAACCAAAACTCAGTATGTAACAAGTTTCATATTTAAAGTTTGCCATTTTGCTTTACCTTTTTTTAGGCTACAGCTTTGCAGTCCTGGGTTTAGGGTTTGCAAAATAACATTCTCAAGCAAAATAGTGATAGAGATGTAGCCGTGTTAGTCTGGGGTAGCTGAAGCAAAATGCAGGACAATGTAGCACTTTAAAGACTAACAAGATGGTTTATTAGATGATGAGCTTTCGTGGGCCAGACCCACTTCCTCAGATCAAATAGTGGAAGAAAGTAGTCACAACCATATATACCAAAGGATACAATTAAAATTTAAAAAATTTGTTCATTTTTTTTAAATTGTATCCTTTGGTATATATGGTTGTGACTACTTTCTTCCACTATTTGATCTGAGGAAGTGGGTCTGGCCCACGAAAGCTCATCATCTAATAAACCATCTTGTTAGTCTTTAAAGTGCTACATTGTCCTGCATTTTGATTCTCAAGCAAGATTTTCAAAAGTGAATAATGAGGGTGTCTCCATTTTGGACGCTGCCTTTGGGGTATTTCAAAGGGGCTTGATTGTCACAAAACACTGAACGCTCAACCTCTAGAAACCAGGCTCCTTTAAGGTGTTTTAAGATGGCATGCAAAAATAGAGGCACCTGAAGTCTCAAATTACTTTTGAAAATCTTAGCCTCAAATAAAATTGCATTTCACATTAATAAGATCCCACATTTTCAGCAAAAGATCAGACTGAGCATGCACGACAGCTGACGTCTTTTTAAAAATCTTACTAACTTGCTGAATGTAAATGCAGTCATGTATTTCTAAATTAGTCACCTTTTCCAGTAAGGTGGAAGAAGTCATAGCCTGAAGAACTTAGGGGTTTAAAGTGATACTTTATTTAGATCCAAACTGCCAACATACCAAATTAGCAGGTTACAGCAGCCAATTCCATTTTTTTCCTGGTTCAAGTTTTGATGTAGTGGGCAAAGTTTTGGCCCCAGGGAAGTCAATGGCAAAACTCCCTTTGACTTCTACAGGGTCAGGATTTCACCTTTGTTATTTTAAAAATAGCTTTTGTTTTGTTAGGTTTCCCCAGAAACATGTCATTATTTTTAGAGAGAAAACTTTCACTTCAGTTTCTAAATGACATTCTAAACAAATACCTTAAAGTTTTCACTCAATATTGTAATATTACATATTAGTATTATTATTTGGAATTTAATCGCTAGTAAATATTCTACTTTATGTTGAAATTTCTCTACCTTTACTTTAAAATGTATCTCAGTAAACTTTTCCAGCACTTTGTTCTAATATTTGTCTGTCTCTGAAAACAGGATAATATATATCTAACTATTTCTGAAACTCAATCTATACAGCTTCAGAAATTACCTGGTATACAGGATCTTCTACATCTTCTTCCAAAATGGTCTATAGAAAAGTAAGAGGACAGGGAGTAAAAGCAAAGAACATAAACAGCAGAGAAACAAGACTGTATTTGGAAATTAAAGGACAGAAAAGAAATGATCTCATTTATATTAAAATATATATTTCATTTTGTGTTTACAGATAACTGTTGTGTTATTGCACAAAGTAACTATTAATCAAAGATGCATCTAGTCTGATTTTAAGAAAATGCATTATGAAGCAACATTCAACCTGTGCTACAATTACCAGTCACTCTTAAAACAAATTTATCAAACATGCTAGCTTCCATTAAAATGCTCATCTCTAATTCAAAGGGATACTCTTTTTTTAGGCAATGAGTAAATCATTTCAAGTTTCTAAGATTTTTATCTTACACAATGTTACAATTGCCTTCATTGTTTCATCCTACTTTGATACTGTGAGAGTTATTAACTTCCTATTTATCCATGAGGCCTACAATCCTAAACCTGTTGTACGTTCTTCAGTATCTACTGAAATTAGCAGTGATGTAGGTGCTCAACATCACTCAGGAGATGCTTGGGAGAATTGTCCCTCCCTCCTCTACCCTGTGACTGTCAACAAGCTAAGCACACATAGATTGATACCTGGTATACTGCTTGTTCACATTGCTTGTCCTTTTGTGCCTTTTTTTCCATTTCTTCCCTTTGTTTCAATTCATAAATGAGCTGAAACAGGTCCCGCAAGTCTAGAATCACAGGCTCAGCCTATTGAAGCAAAAAGAGTAAGTAGGGTTTAATACAGGAAAGAAAGGAAAGACGACCATTTCCCCCCCTGGCCCCGATGACAGAACAGTGATATCTATATTTCAAGAAAAGAAACTTCACACGGAATTAATTTCTACCCTGTTTATGTTAGTTTAGCAAATAGCATTTAGGCTAAGGTTCATTTCTATAAAACTAATTATAGCTGAAGACTAATGATAATTATAAAGCATTACTTATATTTATTAGTGGCTTCTAATACAATACAATTAGGGTAGACTTTATGTAAAGTAGCTATTTGTTTTCTATTATTTTCTGTTTAAATGAGTCTACGAACATATGTAAACTTATTTGTATTCCATCAAAGTATCTAGTTTAATTAGAAAGGAAAATAGTTACTAATTAGGAGGAATATAGCAAGAAAAATTAAGAAGGGTAAAGTACATTCCCTTTTTCTCAGACCATATATTGCTAATCCTACATCTAAGACCTTCCATGCAGACACATTTTACAGCACATATACTGCACAAATAAGCTAGCATGCCCTTTTGAACAGAAACATTGTAGACATAACATTCCAAATAAGTTAAACTATAGAAAATGACCAAGATCTCATACTCACTGCCTGGGCTGTTTTTATTGCCACAAATCTATGATTTCCTTCTTTTCCGCACACATATCCAAAGGCTCGGTGGTCTGTGATATCCTTTGCAATGTACGAAATTTCATGAACTGCATGATGGTGCTGTAATAGCTATTAAAAAGCATACCAAAAAACATCTATAAAAACATTCAATTTAAGCTCTACTTTCCTTCTCAAGGCACACAATTTTACTTGTGTCTTGATATGTCTAACAAATTTTAAAAAGCCATTGGGTCAAAATGAATAGCAATGTTTGGAGACTGCAATCCGTAGGGTACTCAGACAAGCTCTAAACAAGCTTTTTGACCAATTTAAGCACTCTATTAATGTTTTGCATAAATGTTTCTTTCAGTACCTTATAGTGACAGATAATTCAATAGAAGTGTGCTCTTATTATCTAATTAGTACCTACAAAAGTATTCGAGGCACCTTACCAATTATTTTCATTAATAAAATGTATAAAACAACAAGGTGCGCCTATATTATTATTCAGAATTATGGCCCCAAGAAACTTACTGGAAACATGTGGGAGGACTCCTAAGGCAGCATACAGCTTCACTGACTGTAGGACTGAGGCTTAAGGGCTGATCTTACTCCCTATGGAATCAATGGCAAAATTCCAATTGATCACAAAGGGATAAGAATCGAACTACAAATTGTATGTTTAGAATTTCTTTTAGGGCAACATCAGAGATGCAAAATTTTACTTTTCTAGAAATTTCTTGTGATTCCCCTCCCCTCCCCCATTGGGTTGAAAAAGGATTCGTTTTTAGTTGACTGGCTCATTTCTGTCTAAAAAAAATTGCAAATGTTGTTGCAAAACGGTGTGTGAAAGCCATACTGGGGCCCAAATGCATGAATTTTCATTTTATTTGCAAGTATTTCCACACAACTATATTTAATGCAGTAAATAAAAATAGCCTCCTGTTTGAAAGTTCTGGAATAAAAAGGTTTTACAGTCTTCTGAATAGGGTCCCACACCCCATAGTCTGCTTCAGGTCCATCCAGAGACAACATAGAAGCTGCAGAGGCAAATAAATAAGCAGCAGTCTCTTTGTCCATGCCCATCTCTTTGGATCACACAGATTGGGATCCCATGGAGGAAGCTAAAGGTCCTGGTATACACTAGGACTTTATTTCAAAATAATGCCCTCCCCCCCCCCGCAGTTGAATGTATAAGTGGAGTGTCCCCACTATCAAGCCTGTTATTTCTAAATAGCGGGCCATGCAATTCGAAATCTGTACTCCTGATTTTCATCAGAAGTAATGCAAATTCCAAAACAGTTATTTCGAAATAACGATAGTGTGGATGCTCCGGTGCTGCTATTTTGAAATAATTACTCCACAGAGTAATTTGAACTAATTACTCCCGAATGCTTCCTGGCACTCTCAAGTCCAAAGTAATGCATCCACATTAATGGAGCCTGCCTCGGACTAATTTTGATGCTTCCCCATAGTGTGGGCCCACTAGTTCGAATTTGTTAAATCGGGAGCTATTAAGATGAATTTGGTAATTCTGAAATACTTTCCTAATGTAGACATGGCCCAAAAGAGTGGCACCCCTTAAGCATAACCAAACACAAGCCAAGGTTTGCACCAACTGAATCAAATCCCTCTATATTACTATCTACACCGATACTGAGTCAGGGCTACCTGCCCGTGTACAGACAATACCTTTTTATGTCTGTCCTTGAACTGTTTCCCTAACTAACCTACTAGCCTGACTTCTTACGCCCTACATGTCTGCTGCTCTTTACCTTTCCCAAGTCAGACAAAACCTCAAAAAAGGAACTAATTGGAGAATCATCTTTCTGCCCTTTTTGAGATACATATGGACAACCAGCATTGGTACCCTGAAATGTGAAAACAGAATGGCAGTGTGTCTGTGTCATGATGAGATTGCTGTATGGAGGATTCAATTCAAATGGAAAGGTAACATGTAGGACAGTGATGACTACATGTAAGACCAACCCCACCTCCCCTCACCCTGGATACTTTTTTATTTTTTCATTTTGTTAGTAAGGGACATGCAACTTTTGGGGCTCAAGATGGCTCATGTTCAGGCTACTAGTGTACTGCCAGTGACTACAGCCTGAACAAAGATTGCAGCTTCCTCAAGGTGTTAATGATGAAAAACTGATGATGGGCTATTTAAATAATATTGGGGTACTGACTTGTTTATTCTCAATTCAAGTTGCATGCTCTCTGCAATAGTGAAATTAAAAGTTCCCCATCTCTAAATGGTATAGGGGATGCTATCTCACACTCCTGTTAAAAATCAAAGTTCTTTATTGACTGCCAGGCAGCATTTCGCACTGCAATCAAAACTGCGATCAGACTCCTTCCTCCTGGAATTAGATCTGAAGATAATTCTAAAATGGAAAAATATCACCTACAATGCAAGACACCAGATGGAGACATTTTAATTTATTCAGGAACCCTCATTAATATTTCTAAAATAATTACATTTGTGATTGTCGATGATGCCCCGTATTGCCTTGAAAAGAATATCAAAATAAGTAAATTGCCCGCAGCATTATCCTTTCGCACAGCTACCTTTGCAGAGTGCTTAGAAAGATTGCTTTCAAGAAGTTTTCATTAGTCAGAGAGAGAGAGAAAGAGAGAGAGAGATTCTGAGTGTACGTGTCATAATTTGGTCCAGGCTTGGTGCATAGATATAAAATGAAATGTTGACCATACAGTTATACTGAAATGCAAATGTACATTTTCATTTGAAACTCCTCTTCTGCAGATGCAGATGAATCTCAGAATTGCTTGATTTTTAAAAAAATTGTCAATTTACTTAATCTAAAGTTTTGATTTAATAAATATGTGCTCAATTCTCCTCTCTCATACACTTACACTAAATTGGATGTAACCCATTGCGGTCAATGAAGTAACAACTATGTAAAACCTGAGATCAGAATCATGTCCTGTAGCTAATCAGCTATCCCCCTCTTTGCACTAGTCCAAAAGTGTAGAACAGTGGTTCTCAAATTTTTTGGCCCACGTTCCAACCAACTCAATGCAGACCTTTCCATGGACCACCAGACTACCACCAATGATGACAAAATCAGTGCAGGAGGGGGTGCAGGTGTGGGGTCTGGTCAGGAGGGCTGGGGGCAGGGAGTCTGGGAGGGAGATAGGGTGCAGGCATGGGCTGAGGGTGGGGCTAGGAGGTTGATGTAGGAGTTGGCTGAGGGTGGGAGTGCAAGGTCTGGGCAGGAGGGAGATGGGGGTGCTTACTTGGCTCTGTGCCTTCCCAGATACCTGCTGCTTCCATTGGCTGTGATTCTGGCCAATGGGAACAGTGGGAAAAGCCTCTAGGCAACCAATTTCCTGCACTGCCATTCCCCCAGCTGGGGGGGGAGCCACTTTTTCCCCCACAAGCCATATCCAGACCATGAGGCTCCCCGCCCTACAGCAGAAAGCCAGCACTGGTGCTCCAACCTCACCAGTGCAGACTCCCCGCTGCAGGGGAGGTGAGCCCTAAGCCTGTGGCCCATTTGCAAGATGGCTGCAGGTCACTAGTAGTCTGCAGACCACGCTTTGGCCATGTCTACACTACACCCCCCTGTCGGCAGAGGGATGTAAATGAAGCACATCGGAAGTGCAAAAGAGGAGTACAGGATCTGTCGAAAAATCACTCCTTTGTCAACAGAACCATGTCTAAACCGCGGTTTCAATTTTGAAATGGTGCTTGTTCGAAACAGCACCAGAACGTGATTATGCAAACGAAGTGCGGGATATTTAAATCCCCGCTTCATCTGCACTTTCAATGTGCTTTATTTACATTCCTCTGCGGACAGAGGGGTGTAGTGTAGACCTAGCTTTGAGAACAATTGATGTAGAGGAATGGCGAATATGGCCAAGGTCTCTCTTTTTTCAAACAGAAATTAGAAATGGCCTGCTAAACAAAAGAACAGAATCAGTCTACAAATACATGGTCTTTATAGATAGTGATCAATTTATGAGAATCCACCAGATGCTAATTTAATTTGTCCGATAAAATATGATTAACTAATGCAAATGCTTTCTTTATACATTCAGTTGTATAACACTGTTTCCGGTCAGTTACTACTCTTAAATGATTTTCAGCAACCCCAAATAGAAACAAAACAAAGTCAACCTCTCCCACACCTCTGCAGTTTAGTTTGATCTGCTGATCTGCACTCAGGTTCACATTCTAATTTTTTCTCTCCTCTTTAATCTTCAAGATTTTTACCATGACATTATCCTGCCTCAGAAGGATTAAGAGCATAAGAAATAACTATTTCATCATTTACTCAAGGGGTGTTCATGAGATCCCCTTTTATTATCCTCCCTGATACATTCCTTCATCTGTTATTTGACAATTCTACAAAATCTTTGCTGAGTGTTTCTATGAGCCATTTACCAATTTATAAATGAAGTATCAAATTGTGTGGAGGGTGGTAGAATGACAAAACAAATTACAGAGATGGCTTAATTTGTATTATGGTTCAATACAGTCAATTAAATACTGCATAGATTAGAAAGCAATTTGCATTACTATTTAAGATTTAATTGTTTTTAAAAAATCTATTATACATACCGTCCATATTATTGTTTGAGTCTCTATACAGCAGGATCCACAGTACAAAATATACAGGATTCAAAAATATGATAAAGCATGGATAAGCAATTGCCCACAGGATAACAAAGAGTAGTATAGACAACTGCTCAGTATTATAGCCTTCCCACTACAGGTTGCTGATCTAAAATCCGGGATTCTCTGGTCCAGCAACATCCATAGTGGAGCATCACCACAGATGTTCCAGGTTCAAAGTATCCCAGGGCACTGCAGGGGAATGCGGGCCCAGAAGCCGGTGTGCGGCTCAGCTGGGCTGGGGGGGGGGGGGGGGGGAGAGACATTTAAGGATCGCAATATCCACTGACCCTGAGCTTCTCTTCTCTTTTGGCCTATGTATCTCTCTAGTCATTATAGTCTCTCCTTTTTCCATGGTCTGCCCTCTGCTTCTGCCCCTTTCTCATGCTGCACCCCTTCCCCATCCCGTACATCATTTTGAACTGATTTCACTACCTCAAAGATCAGAAGCATTTCTCGTTTCCCTCGGGCTACTTAGAGCCTGTCATAAATTTGTTCACCCTTGCTCCTCATCTTGCCCTTTGGATTTCCATACCCTAGCCTTCAGGTCTCCTGAATCAATTAAGCACTTAGAGAGGCCAGCAATCATGTCAAGTACGAGAGCTGGGTGGTGTTGCGAAGTCATGGCCATGCTATCACTATTGCCTTTTTAATGAGGCAGCCTATTTATTGAGACTGGGGGCAAAGCAGTAAGACCTCAATGAGAATTATCCTACAGGAAAAGCAGCAAAGCATCTTGTAAATGGTGCCAAATCAATAGCAGAAAGCTCAAATAAAATAACATTATGTTTATATGGACAAGGTCCTCAGGGAATTCATATAAAGAACGTTTCATATTAATTAATTTATCCCAGGAGCCTGCTTTCAGATCACTGGTATCAACTGATTCAAATTTATGTGCCACTACAGCCACTATTAGCTTTGTGAGCGGAGTGACAGAACTTGCCCATCCATTCTCTGCATTTCAATTCGTGTTTGATATTTGTCAAGAGCATTTCTCTTCCATTTGAGCCAACAGACTTTTAAGGCTCTTCAAGAAATACTGCTGCGTGCTAGGTGAAATCCACTTGTGCATGGAAGACATATCGAATAAGGCCCTCTGCACCACTTAGGCTTTATTATAGTTTTTTGAATACAGTTATCTGGCTATCCATTCTAATTCAATGATCTATACAATATTAAAAATTACATTCAGAAATGCTCAGAACCTGCAGTTGGCATAAACTCTGACTCAAGCTGAGAGAGTGCTTTGCACTTCAGAAAATCAGGCCATAAATGTCTAGAGCTCTTAGTAAATCAGGATTCCAGAATTTGAATTTGTGGAGTAAAATTATTGCATTACCTTAGTTACAGGATTGGTGAACTGGAAATCTAATAGCTTGTTTTACCATAATTTATGGCAACATATTATATTAAAGCAATGGGGCACTGCATTATTTCTGAGGTTTGCCTCTGCCTCCACTGCTGCCAGAGAGACATGAGAGGGGTAGAAGTTTGGCTAGTTTCTCTTATAGATGTGAGACTTAGTTACAAATACTTAGGATGCTTTGGCATGCATAAGCACCCGCCCACCCAAACACTGTTCACTTCTGTCTCTCTAGCAGTCAGTTTAATGAGAGACCTTTTAGATTTGCAAGGTTAAAAGGAGCTGTAGTTCAAAACATCCGTATCTTGTGTGGCATGGGCTAGTGGCTTAAGCAGCAGATTTTAAATACCAAGATTCTCTACAATTGCAAGTTCAATTATAGGCCAGGAGAGCCTAGCTTTACACCTGTCAGTGCTGGAGAGATTGCATTTCGTAGAGGTACTTCCTGTAGGTTCTCTCTGGACACTACAGATCCCACTGGTAGGGATTTTCCCTGGTGTCTTATGTAGATGAGAGGGCTGTGAAGATATCTACCTTTTAGCTACCTTCCTTCCCAGGGTGGCTGCATGTCAGTGGTAATATATGTATATACTTTGGGGGGGAAATATAACAGCTTCTATGTCAGAGCTCAAATATTGGTGAAACGGAAAGGAAATCTGCAAACCATTTGGCAACCTGAACTTTTCAGTGTTGATTTTCTAGAAGTTAGCAGTTGGAGTGGCAGATGGAGTGGCAAAGAATGTGCCTATGAAGCTGTGGCGAGTGAGCAGATGGAGAAAGTGCACCGAGTACCCGCTGCAGAAATTCTCCATTTAATGTGAAGCAGTAAAAAGGATTCAGCTTGGTGCATTTCAGAGCTGTAGCTAAACAGTTTAAAAATCACTGAATACAGCACATAGCAAACATGAGATGAAGTAGTGCCAGAGTTCCTTCACTGGGAGAGCCACCCGCTTTCATGTCTCCTGCATCATTGGCATTTCTCTCTCCATCTCTTATAGTTTACTGGCATACTCAGTTCAATTCAAGAACACTCTGGCAACATTTGTTATGTCAACAAAAATATAAAAGCAGAGGCAGAATCATCTGGTCTCTAACAAAGGTAGCTATAGTCTAAACTGAGAAGGTATCATAATCTACTTGGAATATTATTCACCATGTGAATTTGTCACTGCTCTTGATTTCTGAATTGGTGGCAAGTCACTCTTCTCCTTTCTCCCTGGGTTAGGCACAATTTCCCCCCTCATCATTTCTTTTGACTGAATGTCTCTTATACTTTCTGCTAATTTTTCTAGTACCTACACAATAGTTTTCTGGATTGTGTTTGAAGTCCAAGTAGGAAAGGATGTAAGTAAACAGAACACTAAAAAACACATTTTCCCCCCACCCTCAGATCCAAACATTTTGGTCAGTCACACTTAAACTTTCAGGAAACCTGAAAAATACACCTCCAACTAATTATGGTCTGGGAGGTGTTCCCCCAAATCTACAAAGTAACAAAGGGAGTTATTTATTTGGAATATTGCTAGTAACACTCACAAGCGGGAAGGCATAGAGAAACGCAACTAAACAAAACATGAGACGTGGGACAGATCATAGCTTAAATTAAACTGCTTTAATCTTAACCATGAGAAGCATAACTGTAACATTTTAGATGCAAACAGCAATGAGCATAAATTGCTGTATATCAAGGAAAATGTTAGTCTCATATTTTTATTCTGAATTCATAATTCCTGAATATCTATGCAAGTATAATAATTCTTCCAAATACCCACTTCTGCTACATGTTGTGGATAGAAAATATAGATCACACCATAGTTATATTTGTATGCAACAATGACACAGTGAATAACTGCATATATATTTGTAATGAATAATGTAGCATCAGATACTTGTAGTCTCGTTTCATACTCTGCACTTATAATATATTGCAGCGTCTATTTCATGCTCTCAACAGATGAAGAAAGAAACTAAGGCATAAATAGATTATATTTTCTGTCTAAGGCCACCCAAAAAGTCTGAAACACAGCCAGAATTAGAATCCAGTCCTTCTGACACTGAGCTCTATGCTTTAACCACAATTCCATATCATCCTTGCTATACAACGTCACATCCCTACTGTTCAGCTATTTGTATTTTACATGCTGCAATGCTGGTAAATGCTATGTATATATGTTAAGAACCCCATCAAACACAAATATATAGTATAAAATAAAATAAAAAGCCCATTTCATTAGCTACCATCATCTAGCCCTTTGATGTGGTAACATTAAAAGCAACAATACAAATAACTATGTGTATGGAACCTAGCTTGATTGTAAAGGAGTGGGGGATATTTCACAGTTAGCAAATGAGCAACATATTAAACTTCTATTGAAAAAAATTTGCACAAGGTATCTTTTCAATTCAACCTTCAGAAAGAGGCATCTCACACTTTAACAGTCAAATAACAAACGCAAATGGGACCCTCTCTTGTAGTCCTGAACATAACAGTATAGTATGGTACGTTTCACATCCTGGCTGAGACACCAGGGATTACACAATTAGGAAACAAAGAAAAGAGAACAAATTGAAACTTTTGGGCAGAGCAAGAAAAGTGAAGAAAGAACAAAACGAGAATGTGTAGTTTGATTGCATCACATGCTGCAGAATGGCTTCGAAGCAGGAGTTTTAAGCATGCATATGACTGAACCCTCTGTCTGTTCTGATGAACATTTGCAAGCTCCATGTGGCTGAAAATGGATGGTCCTACACTGAGGCTGTTTGACCTTAAGCCATTCAGTCTTGGTGGACAATAGGTAACAGAATTTCTCCCTTGTGGAAAATGAGCATAGAAGAAAAAAAGGAAGTTGTAACCTTTGGAATGTTCTCTGAGCATGAATGGACTTCTCTTCACATGGCTGGCCTTTAAGACATGGCTTCAAAATGCAAGGAAAATAAATCTGTCTAATTCCCGAGCCTGTTTAGTAAGGACAAATGTTACCCAAAATAACTTGAGGAAAGGCTTTTGTAAATCCTGCTAAAAGAAATTTCAGTGGATAAAAAAATCATACCCTATATGGCACACTTTGAGTACTTCTAGATCACAAGCCTCTTTCGAAAGAGAGCGTCTAGACTACCGCCAGTACTTTCAAAAAAGCAGTTTGCATTCAATAGCGCCTTTTTTCGAAAGAGTACTTTTGAAAAAAGGCGTTATTCCTCGTAAAATGAGGTTTACTGCGATAAAAAAACTGCCGTGTTCTTTCGATGTACTTTTGAAAGAACACGGCTGCAGTCTAGACACAAACTACACATACATTAAAGAATTGTGTCTGTACCCAAAAGCAGCATGTAAAACTATCTGGCATCATTAAAGATCCCCTCCCCGCAAAACAACTATTATAATAGGCACCACCCTACAAGCTCCTGATCCAGCAAAGCACTTCAGCACCTGCTTAAGTTTAAGCATGCGAGTAGCCCCATGCAAGTCAATCTCTTTTTCCAGATGACAAGATGACAAGACGAGTACAAAAATGTTATGTCACTTGTCTAAACTCAAACAGGAAGTCTATGCTAGAGCAAGGCTAATGAGACACTTTGCCAGGCCCTGGGAGGGGGGAAGCTGGTGGTCGGCCCCTAGAAGCAGTGGGGCCACAGGTGAAAGGGCAGGGCTGGGGCTATCCTTCTCCAGCCAGCCCTTCGGCACCATCGGAACCACAGGACGTGCTCCGCTGGGGTCTCTAGTGATGATTTAAAGGGTCTGGCGCTCCAGCTGCTTAAGTAGCAGCAGTGTCATCCAGGAGTCCCATGCCTTTTTAAATTGCTGGGTCCTGGGGCAGCTGCCCTCTTTCTCTCCCCCATTTCCTGCACCACCCATTGGCAGCCCTGTTTTATGCCCAAGAATAGAATTAAAACGCAGTGGAACGAATCACCTGTTTAAAGCATGTCCTTCACGCTTTGCTGGATTGAACCCAATTATGTACATTCACAGTGTTTCAGTGTGCTGAATTAATCTGCAGAGAATCTCCTCTGTTGAGAAGGAAAGTACTGTATTCACTATCCCCCATTTTGTCAGTGGAGAAACTGACATAAATTCACCCGGGCAGGAACTATTGCCTTTACTTGTGTTTGTACAGTGCTAAGGACATTGGGACTGTGACTCTGGGTCAACTGTGTTAGGGCCTTATTCAAAGGGGATTTGCAGTATATCTACACCACAAAGTAAAACCTGCAAGCTACGTCTACACTGGCATGAATTTCCGAAAATGCTTTTAACGGAAAAGTTTTCCGTTAAAAGCATTTTCGGAAAAGCGCATCTAGATTGGCAGGATGCTTTTCCGCAAACCCAGTTCATGAAGCCCCCACCTCCATCAAGTTTTGAAGAGGGGCACCAACTACCTGGAAAATTCATCCTGATTCTGAGCCACTCCAAAGTATGAAGGTGGACAGTTCATCCCATTGTAAAAATAAGATCTGCTCCTGAAATATGGATCTGCATTTTGAGCATATCTAAAGTTTAGGGCTATTCAATTCTGGGATTGTCGTTCAAGGCCATCTCCATATTAAATATTATACTGACATCTTATAGTGTCTTTGCTATGCCCAGATAATAGGAAACACAACGTTTACTTGCAAGAAAGTTTTTATTGGCTTGGGGGATGAAACAAGGAACAAATTCTCTCCCTCGTGAAAAGCTGTTGAGTTCTGCAGGGAACTGGAGAAAATTATGCGCCAAGAGTTTCCACAGCATCCTCAAGGCTGTCACAGCTCATCACTGCTGCACTCTTCCTTCCTATCATGCACACTCATCAGTTGACGAGCATAACCATAAATACACCATTTTTGACTCCCCACCCACCTACTGTAAAAGAGCCTCTGAGCCTGGTCCTCTGACCTCAAGTTATATTTTCCTTTGAGGTACTCTAGGGATTATGGAGCCCTCTACTGACTGGATTTTGAATTTGGGGGAATAGCATGGTAACTGCTAACGAGCAAGCAGGTCCATTATGGTACCAACATTAGGGATGTTAGATATTGGGTAATTGAATAGTTGTGTAACTGCATGAATTCTTATTGGTTATGTGACTATTTGATAGTCCCTGGGGGCGAGGCTGGCAGTCAGTGCACTCCAGCCTTATTCCCAGGGAGCCCCCTGCTACCCCTTGCTGCTGCCTCTCTATCAGAGGCAGCAGTGTGTGGTGCCAGGAGGGAGCTGGTCCATGAGGGGAGCCAGTTTTAAAACCAGTTCCCCTCACAGATCAAATGCCTGCTGCCCCGTGCTGCTGCCTCTGTATCAGAGACAGCAGGGCGGGATGGAAGCACCTCCTGTCTGCAGGGAGTCTGAGCTCCCTGTGGACAGAAGCTACTGTGGGGGAAGGGGTGGGGAGGCCACGGACAGAGGCTGGTCCCTGGCAGCAGCTTCTGTCCATGGGGGGGTCCAAGCGCCCTGTGGACAGAGGCTGCAGCAGACAGTGGGAGGCCCAGGCTCAATGCAGAAAGAGACTGCTCCATGGGAGGCAGAACAGCCTCTGTCTGGGGGGAGCTCAGGCCTATCGCGGACAGAGGCTGCTTCCCAGCAGCCTTCCCTGCCTCCCCCCCCCCCTCCGCTCCCACTGCTGCCTCTGATAGAGGCAGCAACGTGGGAGGACAGACGGCACCACAGAGCTGGTGCTGGGGGAACCAGCTTTTAAACCGGCTCTCCCCAGCACCAGCTCCTGCTTCCCCCCCACAGCTGCCTCTGATACAGAGGCAGCAAGGGGGGGAGGTTCATGCAGTTGACAAGATTAACCGATAAGCTTAACAGATAAGTTAATCATATAGTCGACTACATGGTGACATCCCTAATCAACGTATCTGGATATTTAGACTAGGTTATCATCCTGGACTGTGAGTGCTTTTCAAGAAGCTATTACTCTTAGGAAGTCTTTTTTATGTAACCTTTTGTCTCTTTAAATGCTATTTCATTTACACAAATCAAAATGGAGGTTAAAAAGAACCCCCCCAAAATATAAATTCAATATATGTTACACATCCCCTTCCTGGCGCTTGTTCTTTGAAAAGCTCATCAATGAAGAGCAGTCTCAGACTCTCTTTATCTGGCACTCAAACTTTCAGCCTCCGAGCTTATAAAGAACATAAGAAAATGCTCAGCTTCAAAGTATTAAAATTCCAGGTGCAATTGGAGGTCAGCAAGCAGTAACCCTCTTTAGCCACAAAATACAAGGCCATAAGGTTGGAAAGCAATCTGCAAGGGTCTGCAGAAAACAAACAATGAAAATAAGAATAAAGGGAAAAAATGACGCTACTGTATTTGTAGTTCATGGTTTTCTACATGGTTTTACAGACTTTAAAAAGTGTGTGTGTGGCAGGGGGTGAGGCTTCTACACACAGGGAGAAAAAAGGCAAGAAAGGCACTATTTGCACATTAAAAAAACCTCACTTCCCATTGTCCCATTGAATCCATTACGGTAAAATCCAAAATGTGGGCAGATTCAGAAGAAAACAAATTTTACTCTTTCCAAATGTGGAAAGATATTTTATTTATTCCAAAGGAAAAACATTTACTGAACAGACCAGAGCATTAATTATTCCTTGGACGGAGTGTATTGTTGTCTCCAGGATGGAATGTGTCAGATATGTTTAACTCTATCAGTCTCCAGTGGTTTAGACTTCCAGTGTCAGGCCTCATAAGGATACAGAAGCATATCTGCTGTTAATGGCTAAGTGAGATTTCCCTTTAGCTTAATAGCATAAAGTTGTGAATTCTTTTTTTCAAGGTACTTGTACATGGTTCACTGGAGAACATGTGGTGTGTGTGTGTGTGTGTGTACTTGCTCATGGATTGATACACCACGAATTCACTGATGCAAAAATATACTACCAAAAGATATTCTTCTGGTACTAAATAGTCCTCTATGGGGTTGTCTATACCAGTGTTTCTCAACCTTTTTTTTTTTTTTTTTTTATAAAGAACCCCTTTAAAAATACAGTAGACTTCCAATAATCTGGCACCTTTTGGACCTACGTGGTGCCAGATTATCAGATTTGAAAAAGTACAAAAATAATAAAGCTCTGTAAAACTTAAAGCAAAAATTCAGTTTTCTCCAAATTTCAGTTGTGTTGACTTACCCCCTATACTTCTCTCAAGTACTCCTAAGAGTACTCATACCATTGGTTGAGAAACACTGGTCTACACTACAGAGAAGATTGAAGCTGCTGCAGTTGATCTTCCGGGGTTTGAATTAGCGGTCTAGTGAAGACATGCTAATTTGAACTGAGAGGCTGTGTCTACACTGGCCGCCTATTATGGAATAGGCATGCAAATGTAGCACTTTGGAAGAGGCAAATCCGCGGGGGATTTAAATATCCCCCGCGGCATTTGCATTTCCATGGCCGCCGCTTTTTTCCGGCTTGGAGATAAGCCGGAGAAAAGCATCCAGACTGGCGCGATCCTCCGGAATAAAGCCCTATTCTGGAGGATCTCTTATTCCTAGTTGCTCTGCCCCGGGCTTCCTGGAATCAGCTGCTGATCAGTTTCAGCAGCAGCTGACTTGGGGACGCTTGGAGTTCTTAAGTTGATTCTGTATGTAAGTCGGAACTGGCGGTCAGTTTCAGCAGCGGCTGAATCTGGACGCCAGTTCCGACTTACATACAGATTCAACTTAAGAACAAACCTACAGTCCCTATCTTGTACGTAACCCGGGAACTGCCTGTAATATATTTGGTGCAGGAACCTGCAGCTTTCAGAATGCACAGAACATTGAGTGCTGCTACTTTGTTAATAAGAAATACCTGCAAATTCTTCGTGTCAATCTGCAGTCAGTCCAACTAGAACACAGGATTAAGTCCCTGTGATTTATGACTGCAAATATCTAATTACCTCAAATAAACCCATTCATACCCTAGAATTTATAACGCATCTGGCACAAAACTTATGTGTGTTTCAGTTGAGCCTTAAAGCCAAAAATAAAATATACTTTTTAAAGAAAACCTCAAAGAAACTAAAAAACAACAAAAACCTTTAAAATGACCCTCTTTTAAAGTGTTCTTTTGCCTTATCCAAAGGAGGGAGTTTCTATAATCTCACTCAGAGTGGCTTGTCACTTCCTGTTACTAGTCATCTATATTTCAATTAAAGCAATACAGCGATTTTAAAAGTTGTGCCACACCACTATTCACAAGACAGAGATCTAAGGCTTCCACTCACGCATTTTAATGCCCAATGTTGTTTTCCCCCCTTCTCATTGAACTCAAATGTAATGCTCTCCTCTACTTTTTAACCTCTAATTTACATCTCAAAAGCCAAATTCCAATTAAACTGTCTCCAGGCAATCTTGGCCCAAAACAAGACATGGATCTTCCTTGTTGCTTTCCCCCACATTCTCTAGCTTTTCTATTTTATAATCAACGTATGTCACACAAGTTCTGCCTTTCAGAATGTCCATCACAGAGTGTTGGGTTGCTCTCACCAGAGACTTAAATGCAAACAATGGAGACTTTTATGGCTTTGATGCAGCAATTCTTGCTTCTGTTTTTTAAACACCTGTCACTTTACTTTTCCCCTTCCCCCGCCTTTATAACTTGTGTGCACAGCATATGGTTTGTCCTCTTAGTCAAAACTAAACCACCTAATTAAGTCAGTCTCAGTATGGTTCAATAACAGGCCCCAACACATGCTATAATGTAATTCAAGGTGCTTTCTGCTCCTACTGCATTAATCACAGGAACAAATGCAGATTTTGGCTAATCATATATATCCTAAAGCTGTTAGGCCCAGAAATTTTCTCAAACAAATTCTGGATCTGGATCCATTTTTTTTAACTCTCCAAAGTTCATTTGCAAAATGACAACCTTCCCTCCCTTTCCCTGACTTTGAGAGGTATGCAGAAATCAAATTTTAGGTTAGACTCATCTCTTTTTATGCCACTGTCATTAAAGTCAATTAGAAAACTGATGAAGACTTCAATGAGAGAAAGAAACTCAGTGGTGAAGGAGGATAGGTGCTAACTAGGACAAAGAAATAAAGGGACCTAGAGTTTACTAAATCTCACTATTCCTAAGACAGTATTATTCTTTAAGGCCAGATTCTTCTATCTCAGGTTCACTAGCATCTTACTCACAAATACCACTAGGTACTTGTCAGCATAAGTAAGGGTGAAAGTCCTAGCCCTTAAACACTTATGAGGGCATTATGGATGAATTAGATGGAAAGGTTTGGATTACAGAGGTCACCTGTAAAAAGTAGACAGTTACATACACACTTAGCTTTGATTTATTTATTGCTATTTGAGGTAATTCTATTTTATTCTAATTAGGAGTAAAAAATGTATGCTAGTCTGACAGTTGAAGACAAATTTTGACATTTAACTCTGGCAGCTGTCCTTCCTCCCCATTTTCCACAGGGAAATTAAGTATACCAAAAAACTGAATGAATCCATCTCTGAAAGATAGTCACTATAATCATTGGGCCAAATTCCGCCTTTGGATTCCACACAGCTCATAGTGACTTCCTTGGGAATTTCAGACGTGACTGAGGGCAGAACTTCTGCTATGTACTTTGTTGCTATTTGGGAGCCAGACCTATCGTCAATGAGACTACAGGTAATGTTAAAAATACAGCCTCTCATATTCTTCTCAACCTATTACTCTAACTTCTAAGGTCATCTCTCTCTCCTGCATATGACACTTGCAACAGGAGAGGTTTGAAAGCCTATGAGTTAATGCAAGAAGTCGGAAGTGCTGCTGTTTAATATTGCTATAAAATGCCCTAAATAGAAAGAAAAATCATTGGCATGCCTGGGAAATAGTGCTTCATACACTTCTAGAAGAGAAAGTGAATGACGATTTCAAAGAGGGACACAGGTACTTGTTATGACACTTGCAGAACGTTTACCACTGTTCTGGTAAACAGAGGAACCTCTGGTTTCAGAGGTTTTCAAATGGATAAATGCTGTATTAGTCTGTCAGCACTTATGTAACTAAATACTTTTCTGAAGGGTTTGAAATTCAACCATTCTAATTTTCTCTCTTCTGGAAACTGGCATGCATTTTTTTTAACTGTGTGTAAAATGCTGACCTGATTTGAAGGAGGCTATTGGTTCCAGTCAGAAAACAAGACAGCCATGTATTTTAGGAGTTTTAATTGGGTTAATAATTTTAATATTTTGACTCTGAAGAAAGTTAGTATAAATCAGAAGTCAGTGGAGCCATGTTGATGAATCTAAAGATCCGGCTAATTGGTAACCGTTTATTTAAAAGAAAAAATATTTTGCAAGCGCTTAATAAATTTTGTACCAAAATTTAGTAATAATTTTTTTTGTTGTTGAACAGGTGCTAGTTATTAATGTCTGAATGGTGGCTACAGTGTTGGCACAGTATTTTTATTATGCTGGTTCTATGCACGACATATAAATCTTATGACACTCTTCATTACAATATGTGTTCAATTTGGGGTAATCATGGAGGCCAAATCCTAGTAGCCAATGAGACAGTTTTCATGAGTGAGTAGAAGGATATTGACTCATTGACTCATACATTTCACGTAGGGCCTGATCCTTATGGGCTGTAAACTACCACAGCCCTGTGGAGTTCACTGGAGCTACACCAATTCATGCCAAATGAGGATCAGGCTGTCTGCACTGAGACACCAAAGGTAAGCCAGTTAAAAATGTCACATACTATCCTTGAGTCATCCTATTATTGTTAACTTCTAATATTTCCCCTGCAGAAAACTTTGTTTCCTATAGATATTTTATCTTGGATCCTATGTGACAATATTTCTTTGTATATAAGAAATATATTTGTTTCAAATACACTCGCTCCATACTTACACCAAGATACCCATCAGTAATTTTGTAGTTTGACAACCATGAAAATACAAGTAATTCCCCTTTCTAACAAGGCATCTTCCTCATTCCAACCTTTTGACCTTGTATCTAAGAAATAGTGCTGTGCTTCCACAGAAAGACAAGGGGAAAAATGAGAATCCTTGCCCCCAAGAACACAGCCACACCTCAAAATGTAGGAGTTTCTGGAGAACTTTAGTCTCTTAAGGGGGAAAAAAAAGTAAGGTCATCTGCTAACTTCCTTCCTTAGTCTCCTTGTTTTTCCCTTTTTTGCTCATTCTTTAAAGGACTCCATTTTGGCTGTTCCCTTCTCTCCTTTCCCCATCCTCTACACGGTTGCTCTTTTATTCCTTATTGTCTGTCTCTGCAAATAGCTTCTGACATCCTTTTTCTTTTGTTCTCTAAAACTAAGATCTATGACCTGGGAAACTCATCATACCATACTGCATTATCAAAGTACACACGGAGGACACCATCTTAGATCAAGACTGAACCAGGGACCTTGTGTGTGAAAAGAGCGAGCTGGTATTAGCCCATCTTTTCAGCTGGAGCTGTAACAGGGCCAGAATTTCCTTTCTGCAGGAAATTCTGCTTTAAAAAACCCAACTATGAATGGAAAGCAGAAATTTTGAAATTTCCTACAAAACAAAACTATTTTATATTTTTTCAGACCATTCAAACATTTCATTTTCTTTTTGATTCATTTATTTTTAATGTTTTACATTAAATATGTATCAATAGAGACTAATATTAAAATTAATATTGTAATATACGTCAAAATTAAACTAATCAACGTGAAACATTTTAACATTACTGTAACCTTTCATTTAGTCCTCTTCTTGAATGAAAAATTGTGTTGAAAAAGACATACTCCTGAGAACAGTTTAGATCAGGATCACCAACCAGTAGATCAGGATCTACTGGTAGATACTGGAGCCCCTGGAAAGTGATTCTACCTGGTTTAGCTACCAAGTGCCGGCACTTCAAGTACCCCTCCCCCCCACCGCTGTGCATCTCCTGAGCTGTCACCTCAGAAGCATCCTGTTTTCAAGGCAGGGCAGGGCAGGGAGAAGAGGGTGCTTGTGTCAAGGTGTCCCTTCCCACTCTGTATCCTACCTCTGCAGAGCCGAGAGGGGGCACAACAGGACTTGTGATGGAGTTTACTGGCTGCTTTTGAGAATGGTGCAGGGCCAGGCCAAGGTGAGCCTGCCTTAGCCCCACTGCACCACCGCCCAAGAGCCACCTGAGGTCAGCAGAGCCCAGCTGGAGCCCATGTCCTGAAACCCTATCTCAGTCATGAACATCCTCCTGCACCCCAAGTCCCTGCCCTAGCTCTGAGCACCCCTGCATCCAAACGCCCTCACTGAGCCTGCACCTAGAACCTCCTACAGCAACCCAACTGCCTGCCCCGAGCTCAGCTCAGAGCCCCTCTCACACTCCAAATCCCTTAATCCAAGACCAGAGCCTGCACCCAGCCCA
This sequence comes from Pelodiscus sinensis, assembly GCF_049634645.1. Lineage (NCBI taxonomy): Eukaryota > Metazoa > Chordata > Testudines > Trionychidae > Pelodiscus > Pelodiscus sinensis. The sequence goes on from NC_134719.1 coordinate 13,282,602, forward strand.
CTGCCCCAGCCTGGTGAAAGTGAGGGAGGATGGAGTGAGCAGAGGTGGGGTCTTGTAGAAGAGGCGAGAAGGATGCAGGGCAAGGGTATTTGGGTTTGAGGTAGTTCTTGGATTGCACTTAAATACAAAACATGATCTCATGCTTAAAAAGGTTGGATACCACTGGTTTAGATTTTGAAAAACTGCATCTTTTTATGGAAAACTGCTCTAAAATGTCTTGACTTACTCTACTCACATCCTCCCTGCACTGGGCACAGAAGGGGCCTACGATACATACTAACCAGCAGGTTGCATACACATATACTTTTCAACTATCCGGACCCAATTCTGCACCTACTGAACCTAATGAGAGTATTGCCATTGACATCAATGGGAGAAAGACTCAGACCCACTTTGATGTGGGAACTGTGAATGTGTTGAAGGAGAACTGGATCACTATATGTGGTGAAATTGTACCTTATATTTTTCAATGTCCCTAGCAAAGTGTTTGGAATTCAACGGAAACATTAATACATGTACATACAAGCAAATATGTTCCCTTTCACACTCAGTTTTTAATTTTCTAGGCTTAAATTACACTGTCATCTTTAACAGACTGCTAAAACACCACATTTCTGTCAGCCATGCATGCAGTATATGTGGCATACAGGTTTGCTTGAATGGCAAGCAGGAGTAGTACATTACAACTGGACAATAAAAAATATTGACTTTACAGTATTTATACTCCTACACCCCATCCGCTGCCATGACCCCCTCACACTCATTCCAGCCATCTGCCCTGACTCCTGCACCCCTCACACCCACAGCCTCCTGCCCTGAAGGACCCGATCAATGTTGGGTAAATCATCTAGTATAGATATAACTAGTAGAGGTTTCTCTACTAGTAGAGGTGTCACTGACCAATAAAAAAAGTGTAAATAATATTTATTAAATGTGTTACTGTTTCCTATTTTACATCAAATATTGTGAGTACCATATTTCAGCAAATGTAACGTTTTTAAGGGGCCTATTCTATACAAATTAGTTAGGTACATTTAGTCCACTTATACCAGGAAATGTTTAAGCCTGGCTATTTTATCAAGAGGACAAAAGAAAGGAACAATGAAATTCTCAATTAGTAAGAGAACTACTCATATGGCTCGCTAACTACAAAAGCAGCTTCTCCTCTCTTGGAATTCTCACCTCCAGATCAGCTACTAGAAGTGGGTCTCATCCTCCCTGACTGTATCTACCTCGTCAGCTCCAGCCTGGTTCTGGCCTGCATATTTATACCTGCCTCTGGAAATTTCCACTATATGCATCTGATGAAATGGGTCTTTGCCCATGAAAGCTTATGCTCCAGCACTTCAGTTAGTCTATAAGGTGCCACAGGACTCCTCGCCGCTTTTGCAGATTCAGACTAACACGGCTACCCCTCTGATACTCATATGTGCAGGAGGCAGACTTTTTACCAATGCAGTAGCTCACTCTCACAAGCTGTAAGAATGAACAGACACATCACCACTTTCAGAACTACATGTTGAATTTACATATTCCATTTAGCTTTCCTTTAGCTGACAGACAGACAGACAGACAGACAGACAGACATCACCTCTGGCATTTGAATCTCAAAGGATAAATGAAGTTCCATAATGATACCTCTGTATTTGGCAAAAGATGCTAGAACTACCAGAAATATAAAAGGCAGCTAGGGAACATTAAACAAAAGATGATTTATGCCAAGAACTTTAATCTAGCTAGGATTTTGTTTCAGCCACTTTCAGCTATCCTTTGGCAATTTACCATCATAATTATGCCATCATTCACATTTACAGGAAAAGCCAAGTAAATATCAAAGTCATCAACATAAAATGTGCCTCAGATTGTACTGTACAATGGTTTGCAGAAGGCAGAGCACAGAAACTTTGAAGTCTTTGTACAAGATGGGCAACCTGTGGCAAACAGCTCTGAAGCCATGGTAATGGGAACAGTATAAAACCTACACTGATTACAGAATATTAGAATTGCCCATATCAGGCTGACAGTATAAACTGATCAGAAGTGAAAGGCAAAGGTAAACCAAATTAGGGTGTCCCTAGATTGATGGGCATTTGTATTCAGATACAGCCATTTGTATTCAGATATAGTTCAGAGAACAATAGGTAAGATCATTCACTTTTATTTATCAGTGTATTACACTTAATACATAAATGAGATATTCTTTCTGTTGTAGACACCAAGAAAAAATAAAAGGAATTATTTTGCATTAAATGTTATAAGAAAGAAAACCTACTGCAGGGGCTGATTTTGTTGCACTTACACTGCAAGGTACCATTCAATAGGATAACCTGTATAGTCAGATACTAGTCAATATAAGAAATAGGTGCCATAGTTGGGTAGCAGAGATGATAAACCTTTATGATTATCCTTCTTAGAGGAGACGGAAGCTTCACTAAGGAAGGAATAAATTGGAGGAGTGAAAATAGATCATCGTTTATGCAGGGCAGTTACTTTCTTCTCCTGACTTCCAGACAACTAGCCTGAACAAAATGGTTATAGATTTCTTTGACAACACATGAAAAATACTGTGACAGAAATGAAAACAGTGAATTGATGTATCATTGTAACTCATTCATGAGTTTATAGTCACCATGTGTTCTAGGGAACATTACAAATCCATAACCTGTCCCCAGTGCTAGATTTTGCATGAGGATCTCAGAGATGCACATTTGAGGAGACTCAAGAGGGCTAATTATTCCAGCAAGTGCATGGAATAAATAATATCCATGGGATTTGTTTTAGATGACAGAATAAGAAAAGCTGGTGAAATAGGCTAAACTTTCCTATGTTGGTTCAACGTGTGCCCCATTTGGAGATTTTTCAGAATAAATTTGATTTATATATTTAGCCTATCGCTCTTTTCAGAGGACCAAATAAATAAATGGGGTTTTGCATAACAGCAGCTGATGTATCCAGAATTATATATTACACATTATTTCAGTGATTTGCAATCATTTGCATGTATGGATCTCAGTAGATTTAAGGATAAAATTCTCTCCTTAAAACCACCCGGTGAATTTTGACCTCAGTATACTTCTCCAATTTTCAAGGTTTTCCCACTGGCATCAACGAAAATATTGCACACGCAGAAAGTAATTAAGATAAAAGGTGTGACACAGAGACAGATAGTAATTTCCTGCAGTATGCTCGAAAGTCCTTATTGAATTAGGTGTAAGTATCTTTGGAGACCATTACTATCTGAGAGACAGTGAATGCAAATGAGAGAATCATTGCCTGCTGATTACTTATTCCCAGAGTCTATAGATCTAAGATCCAAACTGTCTAAAGAAGAGACTGACCTTTCATGTTGTGCTTCTTCTGAGCAAAACCCCTGTGCGAGGTCTGAAGGACTGATCAATCGCCTACCAAATTCCATGTTGGGGTAAGGTGTAATCTCTCGTAAGGTGTGTGTAGGTTCTTTTTATTGCTTATGCTTTTTCTTTAATGCTTTCACCTTAAAAATAAATGTGCTTGCTTAAAATAGCTCTGTAGTAATTTATAACTCTGGGCAATTATGCTGTTTATAGCCTCTGAGGAGAAAGCCAAGTGCAGACACTCTACTTGTTTGGAACAACTCAATGTAGGCAGGGAAAAGTGCAGCCTGGAAAAAAACCCAGTGAGATGGGAGAAAGAACTGGATCATAAGACAGGCAACAGCCAGGAAGCTGAAAGCACCGGAAAGGGTGCCCTTGATGGACTAAGGTGCAGTTGTCCTGAATTGTGACAAAAATATATTTATTTTATTGTATGTATCTATAAGAAAACTGTTTCCAAAGTGCAGTTAAAGTATTAATTTATTATGTACTAAATGCAATTTTAGTTAATAACTTGCAATAAACCAAGATTATTGATATGCAAATAAACAATGAGACAAAACCATGTTCAGTTTATGGATCCCATCTTAGTAATGCACATCTAATGACTAAGTTATTGCAGTCAGATTGTTAATCATAGAGTTCAGACTATCATAATCATAAACATGGACCAAATGGTGCTAGCCCTTTAAAATTTCTTCTGGCTTGCTAAAAGGAGTGTTCTTTTTGTGTGCAGTTGTTTTTTACCCTGCAGAGCAAGGAGAATTTTAAAAGGGCACAATGTAAGATGCTTGTTTGTACTTGCACTAAATGCCATTCAGTGATTTCCCTTATAACAGGGCTACTCAACACGCAGCCCACAGGGTGCATGCGGCCTGCAGCCTGTTTGTTTGCAGTTTGCGGTGTGGTTTGGGTTTACGTGGGGCTTAACACGCAGCCCACAAGTGGGAGCCAAAACAAAAGAGTAGTCAATATAATGGTCTTCTGTTGATATGTGTTTTAGTAGTTTAATTTCTGGACTGTCATTGCTCATTAAAAGTGCTGTTATGTGTGTGGAAGTCGGGTAAATATTGAATTTCCTTAATATCAGCAGAACTGACCTAAATGGAGCCCGCGTGTTGTGTACAGTAGTCTTGCCTTAATCTTGTGTTCATGCCCGTCAGTGTGAAAGAAGCTATTTGCATATATTTGCATACATATGCAACCACACTTATGTTGCGGCCCTCAGTATGTGCTGTGAGTAACACTGTGGCCCAGGGGCTTCCAAAGTTGGATGTCCCTGCCTCGTAAGAAGATAAAAGCTCTCCTTGTAAAGCCAACAAATGGAGACATTCCTTTAGCTGAAGTGGCAGGGTTTTGAAAGTCTTTATTTTAATCCTCTGTGGTGGATGGGTGGTGTATAGTGGACAGTTATGATGTCTGAATAAAATTACTCCTTTTGGAATTCTACAACAGTACTATGGCTCGAAATGCAACAGCTGCAGAATTCCAACAGCATGCAGCCATAGGACATACAGAGTAGGAGTGAACAACAGGTCTGTGCTTTAGTAATAATTTTGACTGCATGTTCCTACATTATTTCTCTTCTTTGCATGTTTGGTGATATACAAATAGCAGAAGTCAAGGACATGTCAATTAAACCAGCTGGATAAACCATGACATGCCAAATAAAACAAACTGTGTAAATAAAGATAATTGTTGCTGAAATGATAACAGGGAATGATTTTTCAAGTAGTCTTATAAAAATTAAGGTATAAAAATGTAGATTGCTATACATCGGGGGGAGGGACGTTTTGTGGGTTGGGGGCTGCTGATGCACAGAAAAATCAGTTGGGGTGCCAAGGACTGCAGGGAGGTGGTGGGGGAGAGGGAGAAAGAGGAGTGGGAGATAGACTGGAGTGCCAGCATGGGTTCTCCAATGCTGGGAGAGGCCCTAAACCTCAAGGACTAGATCCAGGCAACCCAGGGCCCCATCTGGCCGCTGGGCCTTAGGTTCACCGCTCCTGGTATAGATAAAGAGGGTCAGATCAACATGTGGAGTACATAGTGGTAGCTCTATCAATTTACACCAGCTAAGTATCTGGTCTAAATCTTTTATTCATTGTGAAAAGTGGCTTTAAATCAATCTCCAACACTAGTGATGAAAGCCTATTTGAAAAATAAGCAATATTTTGTAATAAAAAGCGTGTTGGAAGAGATATTTTAGCATTAAGTAACAAATTCCATGCACTATGATTCCTTCTCTGTAAATACAGTAGTTACCACATTGCAGTCTTTTAAAATAATAACAAACAACACTTTTTAAGGAGCATTCCTCGCCCACTATAATAGCACGTTGGGACTGAACAATGTCAAAACAGCTTTAACATAACAAAAAATGACAATGCGAAAGCCACTCCTTTGTCTAAATAACAAGCTGGGGTCAGAGCATGGGAAGATGGATCAACACAAAGGAAAGGGGTAAATTTTTAGAAAAACAGAGTCAAAGTATTAAAAATTACCTCCCAGAGACAGAGGTGTAAGGCGTTCACCAGAGAGGAGCAGTTTACTTGTTACCACTGAAGTCTGTCTGAAATCGAGCCCTGGGTTGTAGTGCAGAATGAAGACGTTAGAACTGTGGTGGGGGCACCATCTGTCTGGGAGCAATGTTACCCTGATTACTCTTCCTCACTGAATACTGGCATAGAGGCCAGACAGAATCTGTCCCACAAAGTATTCTGTTACTGATTTTTTCACTTGTTTTATTACATGATTCTCTGTTTCAGATGCACAGGGATCATGTCCCAGTGAGCGTTATGTCTACACTGCAACGTAATCCCACGTTTGAGTCCAGGCTAAAGCCTAATTCCGCTGCTGTCTACACTGCCCTAAACCAGGAGTCCCATAACCTGCAGGGCTGGAGGGCCCGAGCTTGAGTTAAACTGGGACCTGGCATCTGAGCCCTACTGCTTTGCAGTGTACTTGCAGCTCCACTTATCTTGGGTCCAGCTGGAAGTATCCCACAATTCCACAGGATAACTTCCTTAGTCTTGTCGATCCCCATGATTTGCAACTCACTTGGCTGGAAATGGAAGCCATCCTCCCTTCCCTTTGCAAATCGCAGCTCAGATCAGCGTTGCCCCATTCTTTTCTGATCACTGAACCACAAACACACTATCAGAGCATCTCCTGGCTTTACATTGGGAAGTGAACCTATCAAGCCTCCCGCAAAAATGAGTTGCTTCCTTGTAATAGGCAGGTGTGATGAAGCGGGGACTGTGCTTGCTCGGTTTGCTTTGTAATATTGCATGGGATTCCAACTGTCTGTAGCAACTCTGTGTGTGTGCCTCAGTTTCCCTGGGCACTGAACCACTGCCCACGTGGGGATGGGAATTTTCGGTGTGACTCTCACTGAGGGAAGGCTGCCTCAGGTCAGCACGTACACAATGGCCCAGGCTCTCTTGTAACCTGAGCCTAGGTGGAGGATGCAACCAGGTGACTCCTTTTGCCGGGGAAGCTGGACAACGGTGGAGGCAGGGCTGCCTGCAGGGCTGGGATCCGTTGCTGAGCGTGTGAGTTTGTCTCCACTAGCTCAGAATACAGGGAAGGAGTCCAGGGCCCTGGCTCTGGGCCCCCATCTCTCCCAAAACAGATGGAGCTGGCTGCTTCTGGTTCCTGTGCTAACAAGTCTGTTCTATCCTGTATCTAATACACTTTCTGTTCTACCTGCTGGCAGAGAGTCACATCTGGCTGCTGATGGGCATGCAGGGCCCGGTGACTCCCCATACCTAGCAGGGCAGATTTCCAATAGAACACTGTGGTCCTAAGACAATAGTGGCCACATTTTAGGGGGGCAGGACATGCTAGGGACTCTGGCATCTGGTTACTTTGACTCAGGCTTGTGCATTGCAGTGTGGATGCCAGAGCCCTTGTTTTCAGCATGAATTAGAAAAAGACTCATTGTAAACTTATATACATGTAGATGCTCAAACCCTCAATCCCTAACATGGGTCAGTTGACTTGAGTACTATGAACGCTGGACTTACATTAGCGTAGACTAGTGCCATACTTGCTTGCAGGCTCTTAAAGGAGATGACATGCTGTGAGTATTCCAGCACACAGAACAGCCTTACAGGGAGGAGGACGCTAACCACTGAGAAACATAAGTATGAGCCTCTCAGGTAGGAGAGAATCTGTTTAGGTTGGTCTGAGCGGACATAAATAGGAGTTTGGGAATGAGGTATAACAGATACGTTATTAGCATCATTTATAGAATTTATTCTGCTATACTGTAAATACTAGGGATGTGAACGACAAGTCAACTATCTGATAAGCACATGCTTATTAGATAGTCAACAGGCTAGTTGACTAGTTGCTTCCCACCCCCCAGAAAGAGACAGCTGGGGGGAGAGGGGGAAGAAAGACAGGGGGCACTTCAAAGTGGCAGCACAGAGTGGAGCTTGGGGCCAGATCCCGGGCTCCACACGGCACTGCCACTTTGAAACACCGTGTGCAGCCCAGGGCCAGCTGGGGTGTCCCCAGGATGCATGCAGTGTTTCAAAGTGGCAGCACCACGTGGAGCCCGGGATCAGCTGGGGACTCCCCCGCTGACCCCAGGCTTCGTGCAGTGCTGCTGCTTTGAAATGATGCGTGGAACCTGAGGCCGGGCTCCCTGTGGCATTTCAAAGCAGCAGTGCTGCACAGAGCCAGGGGTCAGCAGGGGAGTCTCCAGCAGATCCCGCGCTCCATGTGGTGCTTTTGCCTTTCAAGTGTAGCAACATCCCTAGGGCTGCTGCTGCACTTCAAAGGTGAAGACGCCCTACAGACTAATCGAATAGTCAATGCAAAATGCATCGACTATTTGATTAGTCAATTATTCAAAATTTAACATCCCTAGTAAATACCCTATATCATCCCAATGTATAGCACATACTCCCCACAAATTCTCTGATTTTTTCCTTGGTGAGAGAAATCCTTCCCAAATAACATCCTATCCTTCTCACCTCATTCCCAGAGTAAGATTATTTGGAGGAAAGAAATCTAAATTGTTGGAATAGTAATGTTATTAAATAAATATTCTTTAATGCACATTAGGTTTGGACCATACTGATATCAGTTATAATGCAATCATATGCAATTTTTCCAATAGTAACTCAAATTCAGCCTTTCATCTATAAGGAATTATGGAGCAGTTTCTTTTAATTCATGTGTATGGTGTGAGCACTGACAGCACCAATTTGAAAAAAAATGGTAGTTTGGAGCTTCAAATGGATCTTTTATTGTAATAAATTAAAATCCAATATTAGCCAATAAGACCCATAACAGAAAACATAAATTTTTTTCCCTGAGTGTTTTCTCTTTTTTGTATTAGATCTGATCAACCACAACAGCTCATGCAAGAGCGACACAAGTTAATGACCTCAGAGGAGTAACCGTATTAGTCTGTAACTAAAAAAAAAAAAAGGTTAAAAAACAACGAGTTGTCCTATAGCACCTTAGAGACTAACAAAGGTGCTACAGGACCACAAGTTAATGACAAGAATCAAGGGTTGGCATTTTGGAGAAGTAAATAACCTTTTCAAACTAAGGGGGATTGGAGCCCAACATAGCAAGTGTAATTCGCGAGGCCCAAAGCATCCTCTCCCAGGGAATGCCTGGAGGACACAGCCTAGGAAAAGGAAAACTTTGCCCAAACTGTTTCCCTCCCTATGAATGAACAGACAGTTCTGTCCCATGGATTGCAGGTGAAACTGCTTTGGGCAACAGATGTCTGTGCAATCTGTATGCAATCACTCTCTGTGTTGGCTCTTCCTTCCTATCCACATGGTTGTGCAGATCAGCTACAGCCAAGCAACTGTGGTTTCCCCAGCTGTGGCAGCTTAATCTCACAGGATCCCCCATTAAAAGGTAGGGGTGTCTTGCTTCAACCCAGTTCCCCCTCTGAGCAGATTTTTCACTAATCAGGAGACTACCACCCTGTGTTATGGCAACAGAACCCAGCACAACTCAGAGCTGAATGGAGCTCTCTGACCACTAAACATCAATTACTATATCCTGGGACAAAGTGTGTGTGGGGGGGAAGGGAAGGGGAGGCAGGGACTCTGCACCACCAGAAGGTGCAGGGCCTCAGATAGAAGGGGTGTGTCTGGAGCAGCCAGCCCTCCACACCACCCAGACCGCAGTGCTGGACCCCTGCCACCGCCAGAGCTTCACAGAGCGGTGCTCCGGTGACAAGCCAAAGTGGCCCACGGTTCTGGCAGCCAACACAGCTACCGCAGCAACTGGAGCCCCAGATTTAGTTGGAATTGGTCCTGCCTAGAGCAGGGGGCTGGACTTGATGACCTTCTGAGGTCTCTTCCAGTTCTATGATTCTATGATCCCTTTGAAGTGCTGGGCCCTGGGGCAATGGCCCACTTTGCCTGCCCCCTCACCCCCGTTGGCGGGCCGGACTCTACAGCTCTACGATCACGAGTGCCAAAATCTTTGTGTGTGTCCGCCATTTCTCTGTCCTCTGGCACTATTCCTGGCGCCCCATGAGAAAAACACGATGTCGTTCTTAAATCCTAGGCACCTGGGCTGCTGAAAGCACCCTGGAGACAAGTCACCAGACTGAACCAGTCCATGGGGACAGATGTTCTAGGTGGGGTTGGAAGCATGGCCTACGACAGTGATCTCCCACTTTTTAAGCATGAGATCACCGTTTTGAATTTAAGTATCCACCCGAATACCTTTGCCCCGCATCCTTTGTGCCCCTTCTCCCAGGCCCCACCCCTGCTCACTCCATCCTCCCTCACTCCCCCATTCTTCCTCCCTTTCATCAAGCAGGGGCAGAGGGTTGGGCTGCAGACTCTGGTTGTGGGTTAAGGGATTTGGAGTTTCTCTGAGCTGCGCCTGGGGCAGGGGGTTGGGGTGTAGGAGTGGGTTCAGGGTACAGACTCTGAAAGGCAGTTTGGGTCGGGGGGGGGGGGGGTCGGGGCTAGGTTTGTGGTGCAGGAGGGGTTTATTGGGCATGCATTCAGGATGCAGGCTCCAGCTGGACACTGCATGCCACAGATGGTGCAGTGGGGCTCAGGAAGGCTCACCCCTACCCTGGCCCTGCACTACTCTCAAAAGTAGCCAGTAAACTCCCTCCATCCTAGGCCCTGTTGCAGCGGCGGATTTGGGGCAGGGTGAGCGGGGCGGCTGCCCCGGGCCCCACGCTAGCAGAAGCCCCGCACATGTGCCATGTCAAAGGGGGGGGGGTTGCGAAATTGTGCTGCCTGGGGCCCCACAGCACTCTCATCCGCCCCTGTCCTGTTAGGCCCCCCTCCATTCTGTGGAGATAGGCTACAGGATGGGAGAGGGGGCACCCTGATATCAGGGCCCCCTCCTCTCCTTCCCCTGACCAGTAAGGGGGACAGCTCTAAGGCAAAGTGCAGGAGATGTGCAGCAGTGTTGCAGCTGAAGTGCTGGCACTTGATAGCCTCTTAGCCCAACCAGTCAGGATCGCCTGTCAGAGGCTCCAAGATCTACCAAAAGATCCCAAACTACTGGTTGGTGACCACTGGCCTACGATGTAGGCTGCCCAACACTTAACACTATGAGACTCTGTTTCCAGTTGCTTATATCTTGACCAAACTTTAACCATTTGGGTTGAAACTTGCCGTGCTGGAGGTCTGCCTCGGGCTGATTATCTGGAGAAAACCACAGCCCACAGGGCCTCGCCGTTTCTGAGAACAAAGTCACGAGAAAATGCAGTGTGTTGTACATTTAAAAAAAAAAAAACCAAAAAACAATGGCAGACCCTGTGTTTTGAGGCAAGGATTTGAAATTTGGATGGGGGAGAGGGCTCTTTGGGTCTGTGGCCCATCTACCTGTGGCCAAGAGAGGAGCTTTAGAAAAGTAGCAGTCATGCTCTTCAGAGACATTTCAGAATGGGCAGTGGGAGACCTGCCAGCTGGGGGATGCTAGCCCCCAGATCACCTGCCCTCTTTGTCACCCACACTGAAGTACAGAGTCCCCCCTTGCAGTGCTCCAGCTCTGTCCCCAAGCAGCAGGTAAGTGGTGCATGCCCGCCTCCCCGCACCCCCCAGTGCCCTCCCCAAGCACAGGGCAGGCAGCACTGGCCGGCCCTCCTTCCCTCTTACTACTGGGTGGCTTCAGCCATCACAATTCCTGGCTACAGCCACGCTATCCCTAGTCCCAGCATGCATCACTAGTAGCAGCCAACCTGCCTAGGGCAAGGGGCAAGCAGGAGGGGGCCTTTCAGAAGGAGTGCAAGTGCAGCCACGCCAGGCTATCTGGGGAAGCACAACCTCCCCCACTTTATCCTACATCCCACTCCTGCTTCTCAGACTGAAGCAGTGGAAGATTCCAGCCACGCTTCTGTCTTGACTATCCTAAACAGTTTGGTATCATCTGCAAACTTTACTACCTCACTGCTTACCCCTTTCTCCAGATCATTTATGAATAAGTTGAAAAGGATTGGCCCCAGGACTGACCTTTGGGGTACACCACTAGTTATCCCTCTCCAATCTGAAAATTTACCATTTATTCCTACCCTTTGTTTCCTGTCTTTTAACCAGTTCTCAATCCAAGAAAGGACCTTCCCTCTTATCCCATGGCCATGTAATTTACACAAGAGCCTTTGGTGAGGGACCTTGTCAAAGGCTTTCTGAAAATCCAAGTATACTATATCTACTGGATCCCCCTTGTCTGCATGTTTGTTAACCCCTTCAAAGAACTCTAACAGATTAATAAGACAGGATTTCCCTTTACAGAAACCATGTTGACTTTTGTCCAACAAATTATGTTCTTCTAACATGCTTCACAATTTTATTCTTTACTATTGTTTCGACTAATTTGCCCGGTACTGAAGTTAGACTTACCGGTCTGTAATTGCCAGGATCGCCTCTAGAGCCCTTTTTAAATATTGGTGTCACGTTGGCTACCTTCCAGTCATTAGGTACGGAAGCCGATTTAAAGGATAGGTTACAAACCACAGATAATAGCTCAGCAATTTCACATTTAAGTTCTTTTAGAACCCTTGTCCTTGCAGTGGGACATCCTCAATGAGACAGTGATCATGATTTTTCCCCTTCTTAATTTATGGATCTGAAAGCTGTTTTTAGGAATAAAACAGATGTTTTGGCATATCCCACCCTTGTCATGGAGACTCCTCATAGCACTAGAATCACTACGACTTCTTTGCCAAAAGATGAAACCAAATTCTGGAGAGCAATGTAAAGGCTGATTCAGTACAGGCAGTCCCCAAGTTACGCGGATCTGACTTATGTCGGATCCGTACTTACGAACGGAGTTTTTCTCGCCCCGGAGGACACGGGCAGTGGGACCGCCCAGACGCGCCGCGGTCCCGCTGCCCACGTCCTCTGGGGCGAGAAAAGTTGCTCCGCATCTCCCTGGTCTGCTGGGGGAGACGCGGAGCAAAGCCGCGGAGGACCCGGGCGGCGGGACCGCGGCGCGTCTCGGTCCCGCCTCCCGCGTCTCCATGGTCTGCTGGGGGGGGGGGGGGGGCGCAGCTAGTGTGCCCCCCCCCCCCCCAGCAGACCAGGCTTTTCTCACGGACGCCTGTGGTAGAGCAGCTGGGGCAGCAGCATGGACTAGCCATCTAAGTAAAAACCTACCCAGACTTCCTAGGTACATAGTGAGTCAACTAACCCAAGCTGCTACACTGCTATTTTAAGAAAAAAACAGCAAATGGTCTGGTAGCACTTTATAGACTAACGAAACATGTAAATGGTATCATGAGCTTTCGTGGGCACAGCCCACCTCTTCAGATGACCGGAGTTATGAGTTGGGGATATGAAAACTCAAAATAAATAGGAGAGGGGAAGGAGAGGAGGGAGAGAAAGAAAAAAGGAGGGGGGTGAGAGCATCATTAATTATCTGGAGAATGGGTACCTAAGCAGATAAAATTCAAAGTCAATAGATAGATTCCTACAGGAAGGATACCACTCAGGGAGCTGTTAGCACCTTCAGTGGTTATTAAGTAGGTAGAGTCCCAACCAGCCCATACCATGATTGAGTCTATTAGCATGTGAATTGAATTTGTGGATGAACTGCGATTCCAGGGCTTTTCTGTGTATTTGGCTTGTAGAGCGGGTTTGTGACAAGACATCTACTTGCAGGTCAGTCAGACTGTGGTTAGGCTAGCTGAAATGCTCACCAACAGGCTTCTGTATATTCCCTTTATGTATATCTGATTTGTTGTCCATTGATTCTTTCCCGCAGAGACCGTCCAGTTTGTCCAATATATACAGCGTGTCTACACTGTAATGCTATTTTGGAATACTGGAGTATCCCGAAATAGCTATCCTGTGTCTTAATAGCAAGCCCGTTATTTCGGGCTCGCTATTCCGACATCCCTGTAAACCTCATTCCATGAAGAGTAAGGGATGTTTTGGAATAGTGAGTTATTTCAAAATCTGGCTCTGTGTAGACAGCACCAAAATACAAAATAAACTATTTTGAAATAAGATACACAATTTGCGTAGTTCAAATTGCATATCTTATTTCGAACTATGGTGCAGTGTAGATGCACCTGTAGTGGGTTACCTTGAGGGAAGAATGTTCCCAGCCACACTGTAACTGTACCCTTGACAGCCTTGTTAGGCAAGAGAATTCCTTCCTCGTCCTGGCCCAGGCCTCATCCAGCTCCTCTAGCTAAATGGAAGACATAGAGTCTATCTGTAAACGGGTTTATGGGGTGCCCCGTTGGCACAGCTATCTCTCCCTCAGTCCTGTGCTCCCGTCACCTTTTCAATCGCCCTCCGGCGTCCCAGTTTGTGCCACTACCGGCCTGTAAGACCTCTCCTCAGTCGAGAGTCGCCTAGCCTCCTGAGGCGGTGAAAGGGGGGTCCGGGCCTGCCCCCTCTCATGGACCCCAGCCCAGGGCCCTAAGGACTCAAACGTCTGTGTCGTCCGGTCCGGCAGGCAGGGCGTCCGCCGTAACTCGCCACTCCGCAGGCTCCCTTTGCCCTCCCTGAGCTACTTCCTCTCCCCGCCGTCACTACTGCGTCCGAGCCGGCGGGCTTACCTCCTCGTCTTGGGTCCCATCCGTTGCTGCTCTCTGCTGCGGGGGGGACTCTCTCCGAGCTCCCCCCATCTCTGGCAGCTCCTGGGGTTTAAATCCCCACACCGTCTCCCGGCCCAGGGGATTCCGCCCCTCCCTGCGTGGGCCTGCTTCCGGCCGGACGGCGTGGCCGCACGGTGACGTCACCACTGTCACGACGTCAGACGGAATCCCCGGCACGCCCGGGTGCCCCACCACGATAGCTGCCTGGGAGCATCAGGCGCACCGCCGGTATGCCGCTGTCGGGGCCGCTCAGCCCCCAGGCTGAGGTGTGTATGGCTCTGCGGCACCCGTCTCCGCCCCAAGAGCCGACATAAGCGCGGCCACCAGCGGGACCGGAGTGCGGGGCACCTCTGCCCCAGCTCAGTATCCCTTTGCGATTACTGTAAGATCCAACTCCAAGCGTATCATTTATTATGTACACAGTATTTCTCTAGCTACTCACGTTTTTATTTTTTAGCATTCTGTTTGCTTTGATAACTTCTACACAGAGATAATTCTCTGACAATGGTCAATCTTTTCTTTTTGTGGCCAATTGTCTTTATAAACAGTTCTTTATATTCACATTTCTTTGTTGTAAGAACCTTTACTTCTGCTTTGTGAAACTAGGCACTATAAGTATTGATAGCATCAAATAGTATCAAACAATAAGGAGAAACACGCACCATTCTTTTTGCTAGCACTACAACACGCAGCTGCATTTTCCTTCCGAGGAAATTGGTGGTATTTTCTTCCATTATATTTTAACAATTTTAAAGCGGTTTAAATGTGAAGTGCAAACAATTTATCTCAGGAGCTCTTTAGAATGTACTACTTCAATACTGCCAAAATACAAGTATATTCATCCTCCTTCTTCAGACTAAACTAACACAATCTGCATGCAGAGCAGTTATTTGACACCTCCATTCACCATACCTTATTAGCCCAACCCACAGAATATTTAGGCACATGAGTAACATAACTCATTTGATTAGGTCACTGAGGTACTCAGGATCAGACTCTAAAACAAATTCTAGTGTAATTCCTGAGTCAACTAATGGCTTGGTTGGATATATGATAAAGCTTTATCAAGTTTGTCAGAAGCTTTATGCTCCTATGTTAATCTGATATTACTACCCAGCTAGGAAAAGCTTTCACGGATACATCCATCATGAGATTCAAGTTTGCTCCACTGTGTGATTGTTTTACTTACTCCTGTCTTTTCATCAAAGATTTTGATTCCTCCAAAGGAAACAGTTAAAAATATTTTCTGTTTATGTTCTCCTTTCGAACGAGCTGCAGCGACAATTCCCTGTTGAGACAAAGAATGGTGGGGTTGATTTCACTATGTTTTGTTTTAATTTTTGGTAGGTGCCCCCAACACAACAAAAACTAGGGCATCGCTTTAGAGGAGCTGAGCACCTGCTGCTTCTCTCTAGTTTCCAGGGTGCATCAACACCTCTCAAAATCAAGCTAAAGGTCTTCCTTGTTATATGCAATTGCAACTAAAAGATCAATCCAGATATAGCCTCCTCCTACTGTCATCGTCTACCATTTTCCCAATACTAATTTTCTTCATGTTCCTCACATGTTGATGCATGATTCACACAGAAATACTAACCAACTACCCTGTCCTCCTCGGAATTTGTTCTTATTTGAGCTGAAGATAATCTGTGAATTCTAGAAGACTTTTTCACTCAGCAATTTTATTTTTTCTTGCTTAATAAGGCAAGAGGGAAAAAGTTCTCTCGTTCATGGAAACAGAATGAGCCAACTGACCTTTCATTTTAAAAGAAAGATCTTCTTTCCCAGTTAACAATAATCCTTGATTGAAAAATGTGGTACCTTTTGTCCACATTTAGGACTTAGTCTATTATTGAACTCTTCTGTCTGGTAGGTGGACCTGCTATATGTGCATTCTCTGTGGCATTACAGCTGAAACATAACCTGGCACTCACATAGCAATTTCTCTTTCTATCTTCAGAGTCCTACTTCTATTAGTTACCAATGTTACCAACCTAGGATTCAGTGACACAAATTACATCTGAGAATAAATAAAAATACTTAGCCTAACACTTTGTATCTTCAAAATGCTTTACAAATATTAACTAATTAATCCTCAGTAAACCTCTATGAAGGTAAAAGCTAGACACTCTAGGTCAAAAAACAAGTATATGAATTTGTGAAACCACCTGCTCTGGATGGATCTAATCATTTCACATTAATTAGGAAAGTCTGTCCAGTACACTAGCAGAAATCAAGCATTCTGGAGATAGCGCAATGGCATTTTTATGGGAGAAAGATTAAAAAAAAGGCTATTCCAGAGTCCTACAGCCATAGGTCTCCAATCCAGCTTATTGGCTGATGGAACCAAGCAATAAATGGAAAACGGCCTGTATGCAGATGAATCAGATGAGAGGCTTGTGGCAAATGCTGTTGTAAAAAAATTAAGGGCCCTCCTTTAAAACAGATTCCCTCCCATTACAATATATTCATAACTCTTTTTCAATCTATTTATCAGGAAACAGTTACAAAATTGTTGAACCACAAGATTTGTGTCGCTCTTCACTCCTCATTCATATTGCTTTATGTCACCTCCTGACCCTTTTCCTCTGCTTGTCTGTTATCCACCCAGAGATCATATAGCCACCCAGAGATCATAGAACTCCTTAGAGTAAACACTATCTTTTAGCTTCAGAAAGGGCCTAGAACATTATGGACATTATGTATCATGCTTTTCTGCTTATAAAAACTAGAGATGGGCCAACACCTCAAACCCAAGCCCCATATTTTAGAGGGAGGAAAGGGGTAAGTTAGATTAAAGGTCCAGATAAAAGCCATCTTTCTAGAGCATGGATTCCTAACATCAAAACGTGAAACAACTCATTGGTGATGCCCCAGTTTATCAGTGTCAGAACCTCTAACAGAACTAGCCAAATTCTATTGTATGACCCCTATGTGTAAAGCTATCTAAGAGACGGGGAATTTGACTGAATGCCAAGAAAGCAGAATGACTAAGCGTTCAATTGGGAATTCTCCGTACTTGATTCTGTAACACTTAAACATTGAAAGATACACTGCACCTTGAGTTTCATCATGGAATCTTGGCATAACTTGTCTCCTCGTGCTGCAGAAACCTCATCTATCCCAATCAGTTTTGCTTTGTACCGGACACCATCCCCTTTAAATCTCTTTATTAAAGTGGCTTCACTGCGATCCTGACCTGAAAAGACATAAGTGAACATTTGAAATTGACATGACCGAATAGAAAAAACAAACAAACACTCACAGGTAAGTTTAAGGTTAAATTTATGTTCATGCCTCGGTACCTGCACATGAGTATTTGCATAAAATTAGGAGAAATTTCCAAGTGAAATTAAATCTGATTTCCTCAGATGTGCACGGAATGGTATTGCATGCATATGACATCTCCTGCATGAAATTTGCAAGCCACATAGGTTTACAGAAATAAGAAATGAGCCTGAATTAAACCCCCATGCACTTGAGTACTTCTGATCAGTGCAGGGTGTTGGAAATCGTAATCCTAATCAGAATTTTGCGTCTTGAGTCCACCTGTAGTAGAGACATGACACTGCTTCTCTATACTCCAACTTGCTCAACTATATCAGTACTATTTATAATGTCAAGATTTGTATGTTATCATTCCCATTTCACACAATTAAAAAAATACATTTGTCTATACAACTTTGCTGCTCAAAAGTCATGGCAACTACTATGCTATCCTTTTTTGTTTCTTTGTACATAGCAACCACATAAATGCCACTAGGAATTCAGAGAGTCATCCTGAGAGGCCAGGAGAAGGAAAGAGAGCAATTCTTATTAAAAAGGAATTTGCTTTGAGTGAGATAGATGCTGAGAGGACAAACAGAAACATGAGAGAGTGTGAAGCTGAGAGTCTACAACAAACCCTGAGAAGGAGAACGTTCCTAGAAAGACAGCAAACAGAGGCGCTTCCAGGTGGGTTATTCCTGAGCATTTACATAAGCAAGAGTAGATTCTGCACCTTGAGCAGTTAAGGAAAACAGATGCTTTGGGCATCATTCTTTTTGAGAGCCGGTTGCAGACCTGTTTTGCAGACTGTCTTTAGAAGTTCTTGATTAGGATTGGTAAAACAGATGTGAGTTTGTGAGTGACTGCAAATTAGAGACTTTAATAGCAGGAGTCCAACAAATCTAGTGACTTATGAAAAAGTAAGTTCCTGAAGAAACAATGAGGAGTCTATGGTAGTTTAGAGATTAACAGATTTATTAGGGCATAAACTTATGTGGGTAAAACCTTCTTCATCAGATGAACTGCAATAGAAGTTACAGAAGCAGGGGTACATATAAGGAAGAAGTTGCTTGTGTTCAAGAAGTGTGGGTAGAATTGGGTCATTCACACCATTTGGTGAGGAGATGTGAATATCCAGAGAGGGAAAACTGCCTCTGTAGTGTGTTAACCAGTTGAGAGCCTTATTCAATGCTAACTTGATAGTAGTGAATTTTCAGATGAATTTCAGTTCAGCTATCTCCTTTCATTATGAACATAAGAACATAAAAATGGCCATACTGGATCAGAAGAAAGGTCCAGCTAGCCCAGTATCCTGTCCGCCAACATTGGCCAATACCAGATGCCCCAGGGATCACAACAGGTAATCCTTACATGATCCCTCCCCTGTCACCCACCTCCAGAGAAACAGAGGCTAGGGACACCATTCCAACCCATCCTGGCTAATTGCCATTGATGGACCTAACCTCCATGAATCTATCTAGCTCTTTTTTGAATCCTGTTAAAGTTCTAGCCTTCACCGCATCCTCTGGCAAGGAGTTCCACAGGCTGACTGTGCGCTAAGTGAAGAAAAACTTCCTTTTGTGTGTTTTAAACCTGCTGCCTATTAATTTCATTTGGTGACCCCTAATTCTTTTATTGTGGGAATAAGTAAATAACGTTTCCTTATTCACTTTTTCCACACCAGTCATGATTTTATAGACCTCTATCATATCCCCCCTTAGTCTCCTCTTTTCTAAACTGAAAAGTCCAAGTCTTTTTAATCTCTCTTGATATGGGACCCGTTCCAAACCCCTCATCATTTTTGTTGCCCTTTTCTGAACCTTTGAAAATTTTTTGTGGAAGGATGGCTACTTTCAAATCCATTCGTGAATGTCCAGGGAGGTTAAAGTGTTCCCCTACAGGTTTATGTGTGTTACCAGTACTGATGTCTGATTTGTTTCCGTTAATCCTTTGACATAGAGACTGTCTGGTTTGGCCAATATACATGGCAGAGAGGTACTGCTGGCACTTGATAGCATATATTGCGTTAGTAGATCTGCACACAGATGAGTCCCTGATGGTGTGGGTCATGTGGTGAAGTCCTGTGATGGTGTCGCTTGCATAGATATGTGGACTGTATCCTCCACTTCAATTGATGCCATGAAGTGTGTTTCATCCATGGAAGTTTATGCCTTATTAAATCTGTTACTCTCTAAACCCTGGTCTACACTAGGGAGTTATTTCGAAATAACAAGCGGAGCATCCACACTACCACGTCTATTATTTCAAAATAAGGAGCTAGTTATTTTGAAATAATAACTTCTACTTTCCTTGGTTATTTCAAGAGTTATTATTTCGAGTTCAGTTATTTCAAAATAATTTCCTATGTAGACATGCCTTAAGGTGCCACAGGAGTCCTTGTTGTTTTTGCAGATATAGACTAACACAGCTACTCCTCTGATACTTCCCTGAAGAATGTTGAAAAGAAGGAAGAGTTGAAAGTCTAGACACTGACCACTTCCAATAAAAGAAGCGAGGATTACTAAAAACTAATGGAACACAAAATAGTTACTAATGCAAAAAAAAAAGAAGTGTGATGCTACCATTCTTCTGTGAGATTAGGAGGGTTACGGATTCACATGCTGCTTTCCTTTTACAGAAGCAGGAGAGACTGAGCAATTGAATTAGATGAGCCACATGTAGAGGCATTGTTACAAGGTACAAAATGAAAGGGGCACAAATAATGTAACTCAGAAGGGGTAGGACTATGGGGTGGAAGAGAAGAGGGAAAGAAAAATGAAAACCTATACTAAAATAGTGACAGGACCAAGTGATAATCTTCAGATTCAAATCTGAATCCAAATTTCCACAAAGTTCAGAAGTGTTTGGATGTAGAATTTTGATTCAGGCAAAATCTGTAGCATGGGGTAACTGAACCTGCTACTAGAAAAGAAAGCAAGGGCTAAGTCAAATCCAGTATGTCTTCACAAGTGACATCTGAAATATCTAAAAGACCTACGAGGAAAAAACGGATCAGAAAAAGAGTTCAAGTTTTCATTGAGAAATCCAAAACCCAGATCCTGAAAACTTCTGGTTTTCAGATGAAACTTTTTAAGGTTTTTTGTTTGTTTGTTTGGGGGTTTTTTTCAGGAAAAGTTACAATTAATAAAAGTTTTAAATATTCCCATTTTCTGACCAGCTTTCCTGAGAAGGAAAGATCAAAAGAAATATTCACAAATTAGAAATGCTGAGCACTTCAGTGGCAGAAGTACGTGCTTAGAACCTCAGAAAATTAGGTCACTTGTTTAAGTGCTCACCAGTGGATTTACAGTATTATTATTTCTATTGTCTAAAACGTGGAAGGCCTCGTCATGACCATGGTGCTAAGTGCTGTACTAACACAGGATAAAAAGATGGTCCCTGCCCTCAAACGACTTACAATTTAAGTAACTAACAACCTAATATTAGGAGCCCTAGATTGAAAAATGTGGTCTCTCTATCTCTTCCAGCTCTACTTTCTATTTCACAACTTGCATATGACCACTTTAAAAAGTGACTCCTACAGTAGCAACAAAAACTAATAGCTGCTTCCATATGCATGCTTCTAATATGTAGAATTTAGAGACTTCTTTAAAAGCAATTAATAACTAGCAATTCAACTACATTTACACACCTACTAACCTGATAGACTTCTTCCCTCAATCTATGATTCTCTAAATCTACATGATTTAAATCCTTATAACCTTTTCATTGGGAAAAATACTTAACAAACATGCATGAGAAAGAACATTTACAAACGAAGGACTCATTTGGGATCCTCTTCCCACCCACAATACTCAGCAGCACTACAGTTCACATTATGCACAAGTGACCTGCAAAATTTCATGGCAAATATTAGCCCATGGCAAATATTTTATGGCTGAATTATAGCCCACTAAAAAATAAGGGCTATGACAAGCGATCCCTGTCATCTGTCTCCCTCTCTCAATTAGGTTTCCCCTCTGCATTCCCAAAAGGGATTAAATGGGGATTGAATCTTTATGCTCTTAAATTATATTTTATAAAAGACTAATGGCAGATAGATGATGAGTCAGACACTGTAAGTAATGTTAAAATTATGGCTTAGGGAAATGCTGAGGCAGATGTTAGTATCGACAGCTAAAGCAATGAAAGAACATTTGCTATGCTAAGCCCTGAAAAAACATCCAGATACACTACAATGCACAGCCAGATTAGTGGGCTTCGCTGTATATCTTTCACGTGTGTAAACAACATGTCTACTCAATTTTATGTTGCAGTAAATAAAATCCAATCCACAAAACATTCTCACCAATGGTTTCCAATCTTATATACTCATTATAGTAAAAAGCAGCTGTTAATTAATATTAATATTGCCATCACTCTAAGCTCATAAGTGATCTGCATCACTTTCTGTAACTACATCATGATCATTAACTTGTACCCAATTCAGATATTTGCAAATTTATAGTCAAACATATGATCATTTTTTTCTTTAACTCACAACACTGACTGTCTCATTAACATTCATTTTATGGCTCTGTATGTTCACATGTAACACTCTTTTCATGAAGGGACATTCAGCATTGATTAAGAAATGGATTAAACAGAATGAAGTGCTTTTTGGCTATAGGATGGGGGATGGACAGCAAGCTGAGAGTGATGTAGGAATTGTACAATATGCTGGAAATGGAAAATGTGCAAAAACTACAAATTCATGAATAAAAAAAATTTAGGCTTTGGAAGTACAATACAAAATTTAGATCTTGTCTAAATTACAAAATTAACCCTGACATGGTATTTGCTTCTCCAAGTTCTTACACGGTGCCCATTAACATAGTACTTGAAGACCTGGTATAGGCTATCCTCACTATAAGTCCAAGATACTCTCCAAAAAATCTAGACTTATAGCAAAACAACTTAAAGCGGGGATTTTTTTCCCCGCAGTTGACTTCCATTTGCACAAATTGGGTTGCTGGGTTTTTTTGTGCAACTTAAGAGAGGGGAGAACTTATAATGCATCAGTTCCTACAACCGTCGACAACGTTAGTGCAGAAGAGATGTATACCAGAGCTACTTATAGTGGGGACGCCCTGTGGTCTCCCAGCAAAGTTACAAATACGTTACTTTCCTGCAGCGTGGACATGACGGGTCTCTATTTTAACTGTGTTCGCAATTCCTGATGAAGGCAGCTAGATTGCAAGAGATAACCTTGTTTCACCAATACTAAAGTAACCGAGTTCCCCAATGTGGTTCATTTTGTATAGCATAGATGGGACTTGAAATTTAAGGCAAACGGATGTCTCATTTGTATGATGGGCATGTACGCAGCAGACAGTCTGGACTCACATTCAATGTGCCTCCATTAAAAGGGAATTTTTTAATGAAAATTCTTGAGGAAGGTCTTCTTTGTTTTAGAAATGGAGTTTTGAGGGAGTTTGGGTGTAAGAGGGGGCTCAGGGTTGGGGCAGGGAGATGGGGTGAGAGAGGGAGTTTGGGATCCTGGCAGTGCTTACCTTAGGCAGCTCCTGGACACATCCACATACCCCTGTGGCCCCTAGGGGCAGGGGCAGCCAGGACAGCTCCCCACGCTGCCCTTGCCTGCAGGCATAGTGTTATACTATGGGTAATACACCGGCCATGTCAAAAACAAATGTTTGCCTGCAAGTCAGTGCCTCTCAGTCCTAGAATTGCTAGCATGGATAGAAGTTCATGAAGTATGTAAATACATGCCACCAGGACAGTAAGATGACACCCAGCTGAGTACATGATAAAATAGACTGAAACACAAGAGTATAAGCATAACAATGCGTAGTGAATGCTTTGGAGGAAAGTACACAGGGAGGTACCAAATGTGTCATTAAGGCGTAAGATGATATGAATGGTGTGTATCATACATTGTTCATTTCTGTCTATAAATGATGGGGAACCTCACTTACCTCTTAGGCCAGCGTAGGGAGTGATAGTGAAATCCATACTATCAACTGAGCCATGTCCATTGTTCCAGGTACAAATATGTAGAGGCTCAGAGGCCATCTGGCTACTGACAACTATTAATGTACTTCGACAGTAAACTTGACTTAGGTGCCTTCATATCTTATCTGAGTCTGTGGTCTTTGGGGGCTGTCGTGAAGACAGTCATGCTACTACCTGTGCAGAGCTGGCATGATATACTTAGGGAGCACACGAAAACGCACACAAACGTTTACCATCACTGATGAAGCAGGAGAACTGTCAGGACGCCACACCAGCGAATCTTAAATTTACTGTATTGCTGTCCTGAACTATTACAAGTCTTATTGCTCATTGCAGTATAAGAAACTTCATAGAGAAGCTTCATCCTGAGGTTTATCACTCCCCGTTGTGGTTTCCAGAAAGATGGAAGTCACATTAAAAGGATGGAGGTTCCCACAAACAATAGCACTTTTAAAACAAATTGAAGCCTCAAAACATTATCAGACTATACTGTTCAAATTAAATATAGTTTTAACAAGTGAACATTTCTTTCTATGTGACACATCTGCTGAGATCTGAGCACAGGATTCTGTAATTCTTCTGCTACAACTGATGCTACAGATGCCTGAATATGCTGGAGGGTAGATTGCTAATTTAGGCTTCAATCCTGAAGATGTAGGGGAGCATCCAGAGCTCAATGCCAGATTAACATATATTTTGTTTTACAGGCTGTAAAAGCCTTCAGAATGTAAATACTTAAGAACAAACTTTTACAACACCTAAGTCCAAAAGACAGTTTTCAACCATGTGTTCTAAATTCCCATTGTGAACAGCTCTTTGCAAGCAAACATCTGTATCCCAACACAATAAAACCAAGAATCCAAAAATTCTAAAACTGGATGGATTTTTATAACACAGGCTCAGAAAAATACAAAATGGCAAAAAAGCGATAAGTGTTTCACAAATCTGATTTTAGAAATTCATTTCCATTCTACTCCTAAAGGCTTCGGCGTTAAAATAGGCAAAAATGTTTTGTTTTCTGCATATGCATTTTAAATTCACATTGGCCCTTTAATATGTAAATGAATTGGTAATTATCAAGTCTATCCTCATATATACTGTGGTTCACCTTTAAGCCAAACTACATGTTCCAGCTGGAACCGCTGTTCCTGTGTGACCTTCAATGGTGTGACCTTTGTTGTTGAGTTAGAACATTACACCTAAACCTCTTTACCCTTTTCACTCAACTGATAAATCCCTAGAGCCTTTCAACATAACTGTTTTTCTGAGTCTGCAACCAAAGCAGAGACATCTTTGTCATCAAGGACAGGAGTTAAGACTATTTTAGCTAGGTCCATAAATAAACAATAAAAGTAAACAGATAGTATTAGTGCATTTTATTCAAGGTACCACTCATTTTATTACTGAGGAATGGGGAGGAACAGAGGTTAAGGAACTTGCTAAATTTCACAAAACTGGCACACCCAAAAACAAAACCCAAGGTCCAGATACTCAATTCCATGCTACTCATGCACTCTATAAACTATTTTAGATGCCAACTGAAAAATAAGTTATTGAAGCTGTGGCTGGGTCTCCCTGGCAGCAGGGTAGCCTAGTGGTAAGGCCCCAGGATTAGCTGGTAGAAGAGAGGTGCAGGGCACTGTTACTGGTGCCCCGGGACTAGGAACTCTGGCCCACTATGTTAGTCAAGGCCTTAAGTTTGGGGCGTGGCCCCAAGAGTCCAGGTTTTCCCTCTTAGAGAGGGTTTCTAGCAGGGATGCGAAGGACTAGTCGACTATCCCAGTGGTGCGCGACCTCCAAGGGGGTCGCAGACATCTTCCTGAGGGGTCGCTGCGCTGCACGGCCACCAATGGCTGGACCCAGTCCCTGGCTACCTGGGTCTAAGTGCTGCGCCACGCAGCCGCCAAGGGCCAGGCCCAGCCCCTAATTGCCTGAATCTGAGCCCCGCCCTGCGCGGATGCCAACGGCTGGGCCCACCCATGGGGGTTGTGGTGGAAAAAAGGTTGTGCACCACTGGACTATCCGATAAGCAAATCGAGTCCAGTACCTTCCTCTTTCTGATAGAGGCAGCAAAGCGGGGGGACCGACTAGTCAAACTTGTTGACTAGTCCGTCCCTCCGCTTTGCTTCCTCTATCAGAAAGAGGAAGGTACTGCACTCGATGACCATGAGGGCAGGGGACTGGACTCGATGACCTCTCGAGGTCCCTTCTGGTTCTAGTGTTCTATGAGTCTATGATTCAAAGAGTCAGCAGCACAACAAGCCTGGGGCCAGACCCCGGGCGGTGGTGCTTCTTTGAAATGCTGCTGCGGGAGCCTAGAGTCAGACTCCTCCCCACGTTTCAAAGTGGCAGTGCCGCATGGGACCCGGGGACATCCGGGGAAGAGGAAGGGGAGATGATGATTTTTTAGAAACATGATTTTATAATCTTCAGCAACATACTCATGGAATATTTTTAAAGCAAATTTTAAACTAAGGTCATGTAGACTCACATGGTAAATTCAGAAACTGATAGCACATGCCTGGAGTTGCCAAATGCCTTTTAAATGGCTTCCTTACCAGTTGCATGGTACTTTCAAAGGTCCAATGTTCTGCTAATAGGTCTGGCAGGCTTTTTCACTTTGAAGTTAACTAAATCCTCTTTGGAGGAAGCAGAGTTACAGAACAGGGATAGGAAGAGATGAGTAGGTGGACATTCAGACCCAGTGGTGCCCCAAATTTTTGGGTGCCCTTTGCAGCTCCATGTTCTGCATATGGGTAACGCTGGCCCATAAATGCAGCTGAACATAAACTTGGATATGAAAACCAGCAACTCCAAAATAATGATTATAACAGGAAGTATAAAGATAAATGAATTAATTTACATATTTTTACTATTAGATTCCAGCTAACACACTGCATTTGCAAATTAGAGATTGACAAGCAGTTTGATTGTTGCTTTTTCATTAATCTAATACACTGCACTAAGCAGTGTTTTAGTAGCAACCACTAATCTAAACTGATAACCTTGGAAATAGCTACATTCTTTATTAAAATGTGTATCCACCCTTCAGGGCATAATGTGAATTTCTTGATTTTAAGACTGTCAAATATACAGTGATGTTATCAGCAAAGTCAGTAACATGCGTCTAGGAGTTAATTCTCAGAAGAAAGACATAGCACTGCCTTATATATTAACTAGAAAATTTACCCAGTGTTTTTCAGGTTGTTTTTTGGAAAATAAAATGTAAGTGTACATTCTTCATTTCAAATATTGCTCTGGGGTTGGGGTTGAGGATGAGGATGAGGATGAGGGGTTCAGTGTGCAGGCTCACCCAGGAACAGAGGACTACCCCAGCCCTCTCATATCACAGAGCTTGGGGTCAGGTGAGAAGCACCTCTCTAGGGCCGCTGCAGCTTCAGCAGGCCCAGCTGGGGCAGGGATGTATGTTACCTGGCTGGGACAGGTGCAGGGTTGTCTGCCCCCTGTGCCCCTCAGCCAGAGTGGGGAATGCAGGAAATTGCACTTTCCTCTCACTTTTTCAGCTGCCCCCCCCTTTTTTACCAGCACCAAAATGCAGTCGCAGACCCTTTAATTCCCGGGCTGCTCATCCCCCTCCCCTGCCTAAGCCAGCGCAAGCAGAGCCTCATTCCCAAGAGGCCTTCCGTCGGGCGCCTGAGCCAGGCCTCGGGAAAAACAGAAAATACCAGACATTTTAGATGTCCGGTATTTTTTGAATTTTTTTACCGGACGGAAGGCGCAAATACCGGGCTCTCTGGATCAATACCGGACACCTGGCAACCCTAGGTTCAACCGCACACCTACATATACACAGCACAGGCCTTCAGCTAGTGTAATTATATTAAAGAGAGTTTATTCCAGTTTAAACCTGTAAAGACTTGGCCCAACAATTTTTGATATAACCATGCATTTAAAATTCATTTGAGCTCAAAGTTCAGTATTCATACGTGCTAAATGTTTTCTGTTCTTTTTGTTTTATATACATAACAGTTACATTTATATACACAATTGTTACAACAGCTCATATAAAATTCTTATGTTAACAGAAATCAGCCCTGCAGTCTGCAAACAGGCAAGTTTTCCCACTGATTTCATGGGAACTAGATCCAGAATAAGCAAAGTTCAAAACCATCAACAGCACAAAATTTTTGTTGAAACTGCAGTATCTCAGAAACTAAATTTCAAATTACTTTCTAGATTTTTTAAAAAAATTTGGATGTGTGAATGTCTTCTTTATGTGTGGTGTGAGAACATGGAGCTTTAAAAACCCATAAAAAACAAATAACAGGAAATTTGCTTACGCTGTTATTAAAATCTGTAGTTTGCCACAGTTGTGCATTTCTGGAAGAAGAATTTCTAAATACTTAGATTCTGCATCCACACTCAGTGGATTGAAAGCAAGACTGCTAGATACCATTGTGGTATTTCTGTAATAGCAATGTCATTCAAGGACATGCAGACACAGAAAAATGTTTTTTCTTTTAACATATTGAGTTTGGTTTTTGTTTTATTATTACAGCGATGTGAAAATATGCAATTATATTAATATTTGAAAGATAGCAGATAAATCTTCTCAATATCTCCTGCACAAAGCTAAGCAATAAAGCAGCAATGCCTTGCACTATATGTGCCTATAGTTTAATTTCCTACATCATCAGGGTAATTCTGCTCTTACAATGTACTCAAACAGGTGCCCTATAGAATTTGCTGTTCATTATTAGAAGTACTGCATGCTCTACAGTTCACAAATATCTCAGGAGACTTTTATTTGGCACACCACAGACAAATAAACCAAGAGTACTGGTGGACCCCGGGGTAGAACACACCTGCACCGTGCACACCCCTTTGCCGTGTGCTCCAGGAGGTGAGAGAAGCTTTGCCTCTTGCTCTCCTTGCTTTCCTCTAGCACCGTGGTCCCCAACCCGGTGCCTGTGGGCGCCATGGCGCCCGCCGGGCCCTTTACGTGCGCCCGTGGAGCAATTTGGGCTGGCCCCGCCCCCGGGCATGCGGCAGGTGCCAGCCCCGGGTGCACAGCCAGCCCCAGCCCCGGGTTCGCCGCGCGTGCTGGTGCCGACCCTGACCCCCACCTCCGGGTGTGCCGCGCGTGCCCCAGCCCCGCGGGTGCCACGCGTGCCCTTGCTGGCCCTGGCGCTGGCCTTGGCCCCGCCACCAGGGGCGCTGCGCGTGCCCTGGCCCTGGCGCCGGCCCCGGCCCCGCCTCCGGGGGCGCCACGCGTGCCCTGGCCCTGGCCCTGGTGCCGGCCCCGCGTGTGCCCTTGCCGGCCCCGGCGCCGGCCCCGCCCCCGGGGGCGCCACGTGTACTCTTGCCGGCCCTGGCGCTGGCCTTGGCCCCACCCCCAGGGGCGCCGCACCAGCCCTGGCCCCGGCCCCAGTCCCAGCCCCGGCCCTGGGGGCGCCGCGCGGAACCTGGGCAGCCCATGTCCGGGATTGCAGCACATGCCAGTGCTGACCTCGGGCGTGTGGCGCATGCTTGGCCCCGCCCCCAGTCACGTGGCCCGTGAGCGGCCCCGCTCCCATACGCGCAGCGCGGGAGTGGCCCCGCCCCCAGGCGTCCGGCAGCCCCAAAACGTTGGGGACCACTGCTCTAGCACAGTGGTTCTCAAAGTGCAGTCAACAGGCCTCTAGTGGTCCATGGCCACCTCCCAGATGGTCCACAGTTTGAGCTCAGCCCCCCCTACCTCCCCAATTGATTTTTCTGTGGGTCAGTAGCCCCAACCCAAAAAAGGCTGGCTACCCCTGCCATAAAGAAAGAAAACATTGAAACCTTTTATGTTGGACATAAATTAATATTTTACTTTATTTAAAATGAAGTTTGATAAACTAACATGAGAAAGTTAAAATGATTAACCTGTTTAATAATTTAAATTAAACCAGTCTCCTTAGCTGTACCACTGGCAAAATGGCTCGGGGGCAATTACATGATGAACGGTGAATTTCCATTAGCCACTGGTAGTTCATGGAAAGATTTGCATTGAGCCAGGTAGACCACAGGCCAAAAAGATTGAGAACCACTGCTCTCGCAGCTACTGCAGGAGGGTGCTCCTGATCATGCCCTAACCCTCGGTCTTCTAGACATAATATCAGGTCCTTGCCCTGCAAGCCTTCCATGTCACCTGAGCTAGCTGTATGACATGCAGCCAGTTCACCTCTATGCTATGTCCAGGAGCAGCCCGAGGCGGGGTGCGGCAGCTGGTGCCACAGGCAGAACATGTGATCGGCACCCCTAACCGCATGGCCGTCAATGGAGTGACATCATCATCGGGTGCCCCAGGTGCCCCGTGACGTCATCATCGGGTGCCATTGCCTAAAAATCATGCATATCTGCTCCTGCTGCAGGCTACCCACTTGCTCACCTTCCTGTCCCAATCTGACATCAAGAGGAGAGCAAGGAACCCCAGTGGGCCAGCCTATATTCTGCTGTGGTTCCATGGCCTGGGGGACATTAGTTAGTGTTTCTTCCATGGAGTTGTGAGTATTGGTATGGACGTGGAATGCCTCACAAACTCCCCCTACACGTGTGCCTTCTGCAGCAAGAGGTAGATCTTGATGCACATCGAGATAGGGTGCATCAGCCCCTTTCCCGGCTCCTTCAGAACCTCTTACAAAGGTTCCTGCTCAACTTTCCCCTGCCTCCTGATCTATGAACACCCTATTTGTGGGCCCACAAAGCTTCAGGATCTTTCCACCAACCTCCTCAGGGTGTTGGCCAAGCTGGCCATCATACTAAGAGGGTAAAACTAGATGGGGGAGTGGGTGCTCTGGGATTATGAAGCCTATTTCCATTTCGCTGTCTGATCATAGCTCCAGGGAGAGTTCCTCGGGCCGTGTCCACTGACTCCTTAGATGTCTTTGAGGAGCAGTGGTCGCTGTTCAATTTCTAGGTTTGTCGTCTCCTTCTGGTTCCCTGATGTTCAATCTTTGACTTCACTAACATTTGTGCTTTTCATTTGTTGCCCTACATACTCACTTGTGGCCCTGGGTTATTGGTTCTTCTCAGTTAGCTGAAAGGTGGGGTTTGGGTGGGCCTAGAACTGTCTGTCCCAGATCTGCATATAAGAGTAACATGGACCATTGTTATCCTCTGAATGAAGACGTAATTTAAAATGAAAACGAAATGAAAAACTTGAATTTAAACTAACTTTTTTGAAAGGCAGTTTTCAAGCAACTGAAATAACTATTCACACAGGCTATGTCTACACTATGAGTTTTCTCAGAAAAAATATGCTTTTGCATGAGTCGCAATCTCATTCGAATATTTTCTGCCGATCCCTTTTTTGCTAGGATTTTTGTGCAAAAACAAACAATGTGGATGTTTTCTTTTTGTGCAAAACCCCCTTTTCCTGCAAGATCCGTTGGGGCACAAGGATCTTGCGGGGAAAGGGGGTTATGCGCAAAAAGGAAATGTCCAAAGTTTGTTTTTGCACAAAAACCCTAGCGAAAAAAACAGATAGGCAGAAAATATGCAAATGAGATCACGACTCATGCAAATGAGTCCCTCATTAGCATATTCTTTGCTGAGAAAACTTGTAGTGTAGACGTAGTGAAATGTAATCCAAGTTCCTCAAAATATTGGTATATTTTAAAGGCATGATGGGATTAAAAAAAAACAAACAAACCAACATCTACCAACTCTCTATGCCCTTATATTACATTCCTTACCAGGCAATTTAAGATTTACTAGAACCCTTCTGATGCAAAATGTTTCCCTTCTACACCCATCAGTTTTGGAGTCACCCTCTAGCTCCAAGCAAAAGCAACCTGCTTGCGGTTTAGTAAAAAAGACACCCACTATTGTGATCTTCTTCATTAACAAATAGATATTCCCAAGGTAATGCCACACGAAGCCTCAACATTGGCAGGTTCTTCCTTCAGAGCCTTCCTCAATCCCAACTCTGCTTGAGGGCTGCTCAAACCTACTTTATGGTTATGGTGAGCTCTAATGAGTCACACCTGCTTCAGCTTGTCAACGGGACTGAATTTGCAGCGATGTGTAGATTTCAAAAACTTGCCAACTAAGGCTACGTCTACACTGCGGCACCGACCCCAGGTGCGCAGCATGTGACTGATGCCGGCTTCTGTGCGTGCAGTGCAGGAGCGGCGCCGGCCCCAGGAGTGCAGCGCATGGGTGGCACCAGCACTGGGCATGCAGCGTATTGGTGGCCCCGCCCCCCCGGCGTGTGTGCAGTTCAACCCCCGGGCACGTGCGTGGCCCCGCCCCTGGGCACCCAGCAGCCCCAAAAGGTTGGGGACCACTGATTTAGAGAGACAAAAAGAAATGTTGAACTCGCAGTGAACTTCCATTAGAAGTAAATTTAAAATACGACCTGTATATTTAAGCAGAAATTCAAAGATATCTAAAAAATCTATAAAGTTATTTAGACAATCATCTCAGCAGCATTTTTCTCTTGTTTACCCTTGTTGTTCACAGTAAACTCTACTCTAGCTTTATGGCATTTTGGATTATTCAAACTTGAATGGAATTACTATATATAATATATAAAGGAGAATGTTTGTATGTTTGTGCGCTAATAACTTGGACACTATAAGAGCTACCGCAACCAAACTTTGCATGGGATAACCTTTTATCTAGGAGAAGGTTTTAAGGTACTGTGGGAGGGAAGAGATGAGAGACTGATGCCTCTCCCCGGGGCTGCACGGAGCTTGGCAGTGCGGGGAGAAGCAGCTTCCCAGGGGAAGTGGCGGGGACAGTCGTTCACTAAGGACGGTGGAGGGATAACCTGTCATCTAGGAGAAGATTTTAAGGGACTGTGGGAGGGAAGAGATGAGAGACCGACGCCTCTCCCTGGGGCTGCACGGAGCTTGGCAGCATGGGGAGAAGCGGCTTCCCAGGGGCCAGTCACTCACTAAGGACAGTGGAGGGACAAGGAAGCGGAGGGTGGGGTCAGACGCCGGTGACAGGCGCACGGCTCCCTTCCTCCTCCCTCCCCTCAGGTTCCTCACCTCAGCTATATCAACTTATATTTCAACAATATATATATATATTGTCAACTTATATTGCAACAATATATACTGACAAAGCGCAAGGACAGTCACTTAAAGTAGTTGGAATTGATTTGGAGCCATCTTCCTTTTCACATCGACAAGTCTGTGTTGCATGTTCAAGAGTTGGAAGTGACAAAATTTGTACATATTTCTTAAGAATAATGAAACAAAATATAGTTTACAATAAAGTTTTTCATGATAACATGTAAAATTGGTTGTTTTATACTTTTGTATACATTTTAATCCCTATAGAACTCAATGCAACTTTTCTACCATTCAAAAAACGATAATGGACTACTTTTTTTCTAAATTTTGTTCCTCCACTTTCCCGAACAATGCTGGGTAACTCCCGCTAATTCAAATATATATAGGCATCCTGATTCCTGGAACAAAGGGATAGATAATAAATATATAAGCAAGTGTCATCTTCTCATTCATTAGCAGTATGTCATATTACCAGAGCTTCCCTGAAGAGAGGATGTGACTTTGAAGGTGAAGTCAAACTGTATAAGTCAAATATTTTATTTTAGAAATTAACATTTTGTACTCTGCTCATGTGCAGGTACAAAACGAGACATACATTTCATGTTGTCTCTTGTCTTCAAAGCAGGAAGCCTGTGTAGACTAGTAAGGGATTAAACTATTTGTTACCAGTACGAAGAAGTACTTGTGACTAAGATGGGAGGTCAACTCAATTATTTCCTGAGAAGCCCTTAGTATAAAATTACATTTGATTAAACTTTTAGATAAATCTCAGTGATAGAGAGGTTAGGGTAAGCACATCAACCATGACAATGACTGAACACTTACATTCCACGGGTAATGGATGCAAGGGTAGATGACAAATCATTCACTTTAATTTTAGACAATCATTCACTAAAATTTAAAAGGCTTGCTGATTAATTTTATTTTCTTAGATAGACTTTTGAGAGGAGAGCATCTGGCCACGTTCTAAGATGCAGAAATGACCAGAAGCCAGGTGTAATTAAACTTCCCTTCAGGTTCTGCTCCATGCAAATCTTCATAAATCTTGGAAAACTGTTATGTCAGAGTATGCATAGCATAGGCAGTCTACTGTGATGCAAAAAACAATTTAACACCCCAAATTGTGCAGGGACCTCTACTGAAGTCAGGAGAGTTCCTTAGGGTTTAAGTAAGAAGTAAGTTTGTTTCATTAGGTTTATTTATAGTGCCCTCTGGAATTACAGGAAGCTAAACTGGTCAAAAGTTAATTTTAAAATTGATGTAATCTTTCACTGTCAGAGCTTATTAATAAAAAATGATACCTTGTGTACAATACAGAGGGATTTCTGCAGACTTTGCTCCTCAAAATCATAATGGAACTCAACAAAAGAATAATTTATGTTTCTCTTACCATTTAAAGATAAGTGAAAATGCTTAAAATAATAGATCATAACTGAAAAAATATAGTAGTATTAAAAAGAGAGGGGCAAGTCACTGATCTGAACACCAGTAGTGCATTTCATATGACATATATAAAGAGGACACATTTTCAGCTCTGGCTGCTTCATATTGCCTGAGCTGTGCAAGCTAACCTCCAAAGGGGCAGCCAAAAGCTCTGAAAAACTGAGGGAAACCCTGGGGTACCATAAATCTGACTAAATGCAATCTTCTATGTAAAAGGCATGTTGGAGGTGAAGAGGGACGCACTGGAGGAAGAGGGAGGCAAACCACAGCTGAAGCCAGTCAGAGGGCACGCCTACACTGCAGGGCTAAAGATGAAATAAGCTATACAAATTGAGCTAAGTCAGCAGGAAGTCCAAGAAAGAGCACTCTTCCTCCGACTTCCCTTACACCTCGTACAATGAGGGTTACAGGAGTCGGAGTCAGAAGTCCTCCAGCTCGACATTATTTTGACTTTATGTCAAAATAATGGCTTGCTGTGTAGATGCGGACTATGTTATTTTGGAATAACATCAGTTATTTTTGAAATAACATTGCTGTGTAGGTGTATACAAAGGCTGCTCTCAGTTCCACCTGGGCCCATTTCAACCTGAAGCCTGCCCAGTAGGAGGGGAAGAAGAAAAAGTGATTTTGAGTATGATATTCCTACAATGCCATAATGGTGCAGCATAGGGACTGAGAGGCAGTGTCTATTTTGACAGGAGAAGCTGTCCTATCAACGTACTGCTGTCCAGGTCAGTGTAGCTCTGTTGCTCAGGGGTGCAGATTTTCCACTCCCCTGTGCAATGTAGTTATACCGACATACCTTTACAGCAACAATGGGCAACCTAGGCCAGCAGTTCCCCACCACCAGTCCGCAAACCGATGGCTGTCGGGCCATGGCGGCTACCGGAGATGAATCTGGCTGTTCATGGTGGCTCAGCTCCAGCAGCCGTGGTGGCTGATTTTGCCGGACAGCCGCACTGGAGCTGAGGTGGCAGCAGGAGGAGCCTCCCTCCCTTGACCCCCCCTCCTACCCAGGTAAGATAGCATCCCCCCACCTCTACCCACGGGGTCACAAGATGTGCTTGGGAAGGGAGGGCTGCAAAGCAGGAGGGAGTGCATGGGCTACCAATGGCTGCTCCCTCTGCCCACATGGCAGTAACAGGCACACTCCCTAGAGGGGGCAGCCTCACTCTGGGACGTGCAGGGGTGGGAGAAATGGGCAAAGGAGTATTGGGTGAGGGCATGATGAGGTCATGGGGCAAGAGGGTGTTGGCAGAAGTTGTAGGGTCAGAGGTCAAAGGGCATGGTGTGTAGGGTGGGGGTCAAAAGGTGTTAGACATTGGGGAACAAGGGGCTGGGCAGGGGTTAGGCAGACGGGTAACAGTTTATTTGCATATTTGCATATTCATTATTTACATAGTAAATCAAATGATGCCAGTCTGCCAAAAGTTTGCTGGTCCACGGTATAAAAAAGGTTGGGAACCACTGACCTAGACTAGTGAGTGGACCATATGAATGGCCCTCCATCTCACAGGGTGCAAGACTGTCGTAACCAAGAAGGTCTCCCGGTATAGAGTAGTTTTGCTATTGCACTTGTGTACGTAGAATTTGCGAGGTGTGCTGGTTGAACCGTAGTAGGGCCTTGATTGGATGCAGAGGGAGCGCATAGTCAATTTTAGGTACAATCAACATGCACCTTACTTCACATGCCCTTGATTTACATCCATGTCGCGTTAGTAATGCTGGTAGGAAAAAACCTGTATGATTGGAAACCAGCAAAATCTGGCAACCCTGTGGATAGGCAAACAAAATGTCTCATGAGCCACGCACTGAACCGTGATGGGCCACATGCAGCTGGCGGGCTGCTGGTTGCCCCCCACTGATTTATAGTGTAGATGAGGACGTAGGTGTCTACACTTTAGTAACCTAGTTTTGAATGATCATGTCGTTAACTAATACACAGGACACAGATGCCTGAAACCATCACGTCACACAACGTATTCAAAATTTACACTTTCAAAGTGCATGCATATATAGAGTCCTGCGCAGATACAAAGTTTGTATCCATATCTGCATCCATAGCTGCAAAAATGTGGATACCCATGGAGATACAAGCGATTATGCACAAATTTGCTGGGTCATAGACACACCTTTTGTATCCGCAGCCGTATCTGCAAAAATGAGCTGTGGATATCCATGTCCAGATCCACAGATGGGGATACCTGTGGATATAAAGTGGATATCCATGGATTTGCAGGGCTCTATACATGCATTCTCTTAATGATGTTGACCATCAAACACTTGACTTACCTTATTTATGTATAAAGCTTTTTTTTGGGGGGGGGGAGGAATGTTTTGCTTTGCATAAATAGCAAATTCTGATGTTCCTTTCATGTGATAATTTCCCAAGATAGTAGAAAGAGTCAGTTAAGAAAGGGTTCTATTTAGAGTTGACTAATCTCTCTCACATGTTCAAAGAGAAGATATTTGTTTCCTTTGAAAACAGCTAAAAAGTGTAAATTAAATAGCCAAGAAAACAAGAAACAGCCCAAACAAATATAACATGAAGACAACACCCACTGAGAGGATTTACATTTTGACCCCCGTTAGCGAACAGATAACTGCATCAGTCAATCATAGCAAATGAGATGGTGAAAGAAACTGGTTGAAAATATTGCGATTATTTGTTTGGTGAACTTAGCCTTTTTCTTCTGCTTGTGAATCATTTCCAAGCAAGTTGCAAGAGCTAAACAATTGAAGAATCCTTTGTGACAAGACACTTTCTTTTTATGGTCTGATTGTGAGCTAGTGGCTGTGAGTATTTGTGATTTGTTTTGGGCCAAGTAAATCATGTGGTGGTGTTTCTAGTTTCTGACTAGATTAGCTAAGCCTAACAAACAATGAAAAACTACTGGGCTACACGCTACACTACATGCTTCACATCTACACTGCATGCTTCTTGTTCTTGTGCAAAAGTCCATGGCAGTGTGGATGCTTTCTTGTGCAAGAAACCCCTGTTGCCTGTCTACACTGCCTTCATGTGGAAGAGCTCTTGTGCAAGAGGGCTTATTCCTCGTGGGGAGAGGAATAACACTTGCGCAAGAAGCCCTGTTTTCCAATGCTTTACTGTAAATTTACTTGCTCAAGAATGCGCGTGCATTGTAGATCCTCTACAAGTTTTTGCTGTTCTTGCGCAAAAAGCCTGCAGTGTAGACATAGCCCTGGGGTTTTGTATCTTTCAGTGAATGGCTGAACTGGTGAAGGGAGCTGCTGTCACTCAGTTTAAGCCACTGCAAAAGGCAGCATGCAAGTCCTTTGCCTGCTTCTGTGCTTACTCCAATTGATCTCCTGCTTTACCATGACATCACTGAGTACTTCAGTGACCATCTAAAGGGTGCCCATTTGGGGAGCTGTGGTAGGATTTTTTTTTCACCATCTCTGCTTCTGTGGGCAATAAAAGAAAAAGTGCTGCTCTCCACTGGAAATTGTTCATGTTTTGCAAGCCAATGTTTCAGGAAGAAAATTATTTTCATGTTGGCCTCCCACTGCCTCTCTAGCATCACAGAATGTCTCTCTCTGCTGGAGAAACAATAGGAGGCAAAGAGGAAAGCAGCTTTTTCTTGAGTCTTTGGACAAAAAAAAATGCTGTCAATTTCAAAATTACAACAGTGGCAAAGTGCTTCTTTCAATTTGTTCCTTTCATTTTTGCCTCCTGCTGCTGTTGCTATTGTCAAAGCAGCGGCAGGAGGCAGAAATGAAAAGACTACTGCTGCCACTTGCCCTTGGGCAAAACACTGATAAGAAGAAACCCCTACATCAAAAAGAATACCAGAGGCCAGAAAATGGGGCTTGCACACCTTTTGTATACTCACCACAGAGAATCATAACATCACAATAACATCCAATCTGCCTCTACTCAACCAAAGTGATGGGGGTGCAATACATATTTAAAAACATTAACAATGCAATGATACATTGTTATAAAATTCATAAAATGCAAAAATAAACACAAACATCCCCTCCAGGAACAGGGAAAGAAAGGGAAGGAAATTACTAAAAGCAAACTATTGGGGGAATAGAAAGATTGGAGGAATTTTTTTTTAAGATGGACTCTGATACTGGGAGTATGAGTTTAGCAATATACAGCACACCAATTCAATTGACAGCCATGCAAAGGTGTGAAGGTAGAATCCTTAACAGAAGTTTGCTGAAGAACTATCATTGCCAAAATGACTCCAACATTTCAGATGCATCCAAGACGAAGAATGCTGGGAAGGCATAATCTGATTATGGTTGACCAAACCAGTAAGCTAATGGGCTACTGCAGTCTGAGCCAACTCCAAATAATGGACAAGTCCTGAAGAACGTAATTATGATAATCCAGTCAAGAAGTCACAATTTTTTTCAGTACTGTTCTGAAGGTTTTTACAAAATATCAGTTGCTCAACTAGAAACTAACACCTTCAAACCACTTCCAGCACATGACTTTCCATGAAAAAGGTACCACAGAACAATTCCCATCAATAACAGCACAGTGTAGATGGGAGGAGGAGGAGAGTTTTCCTCCTGACTTTTCTTCTCTGTGGGTGAGAATGCATCCCTTAGTGACAGCACTGCAGGAATCAGGGTGCAAAGAAATAGTGTATGGGGGTACTATTTATATGTATTTGTGGGATGTCATACTGACATTATGAAATCTATTTAGAAACGATTTATATTTTGCTGTGTGCGCCAGTAAGTCTTCTATTTGAGTTCACAAGTGTTAGGACACTATGTCTGTGATAGATTCAGCTTCTAATGTGTACTCTGCATTCTGTTCCTTCCTTTCTTTATATTTTTAAGGAAAGACACAGCCACAAAAAATATAAAAGTTGTCTCTAATGAATAAGTACATCCTCACTTGGGCCCACCCTAAAATTATGTGCACAATTTTTCCACACCTAAGCTCCTGTGCATGCCAAAGCTTGTATTTGTGCCCACAAACTGTATTTGTGAATTATTTAGTTACAGAACGTATGTGCAAATATGCATTTTGCTGGTGCAAAAAACTTGGGGTCAAATCCTCAGTTGGTACAAGTCAGCACAACCCCACTGAAGTCTTGACAGAACGTATCTGTATCCAAAAAAATCCGAGACATGGAGATCTGCATCTACATTCACGGATGTGGATACCCGCAGATCTAAAGCGTATAGCCACAACTTTGCGGGATTCTAGTTTCAAAATTTGTATTCACATCCAGATCCACAAAAATGAGCCATGGATATTTACCTCGACATCCATGGATGCAGATACTCTCAGATTTGCAGGGCTGTACAAATCTAACTATATCACTTACCTAGAGTCCTTAAGGGACACTTCTGGGAGCCAGAAATAAGGAGAGTATATGGACCCTCCTGTTATGTTGCCTGTGTCGGGGACCAATAGGTCATAGTATAAGAGGAATCCTAAAAGAGCTGGTTAAATTGGCTTTAAGGAAGTTTTGTGCTGTAAGCATAAGGCAAGGCAGGTGGATTGGAGCTGAAGGTCCAGACCAATATCCAGATACTGAAGCTTAGGAAGATGAGATGTTATTTTACATTATTATTTATGCAAGTTTTGAGGCTGTCTTACAGTAATAAAAGCTGAGTATATGAAAACAAATTTTACTTCTCTGAAGGGCTTGTAAAAAGAGTGGGGGGAACTAACTTTGCTTCATCTCAAATTATCTTTAAACAATGGATGTACCAACTGGGATATGGAGGAAGGCGCTAATGTAAGTGGCTATGAGATCACTGTTCTCTCCAGAAACTTTTTTTTAAAAAATGAGGTGCTTCTCCCTAAAACGGATCAAGCTAAAGCTAACTGACCCCCCCCCCCCAAAAAAAAGCTTAAAAAGGCATAATTACATTTTCTGTACTAAACTGAGATTAATTTTATGAAACTTGAAAACCATATGGTGTGCTAGATCACATGACCTGCTTAAAAACCTCAATTTATTAAAAATCAAACAAATTAATTCCAAAAGCTTTACATATAAATTCTTAGGCAGCCAAAGAGCTTTCTAATCTGAGGTCAGAGATGTCCCTTACTGTTATCTGCATCATAGAAAATATTTGTCATTACATTACTTTAAGGGAATGCAGATAAAATCAGACTGCTGAAATCAACAAGAGCGAGCTGAGCTACTGTATAACCTCAAGGGAAAAAAATGCAACCTATTTGTATTGCTGCAGGGTTTCAATATTAAGAGACAGGTTTTTTTGTTTTATTTTTCGTGAAAAATTGCTGAGCTTTTCAAGAAAACAAAAATTGGATGCTTCACAGCATAACCCAGTTATTTTGCTACTTTGTCACTTGTGCCACTGTGCTTTCCATGCTATTACTGCCATCAATACTTTTTCAAGAGACAATATTACAGTGTTCAAAATGCTATGATTTCCTTTCTGGAAGCCTTACCTGTGCCATCAGTACAGATCCACCATATCCTCATATATCTTTACTAACACATACATATCTACTTATGTTCAAACAAAACTGACCACATCTAATCTTTCGTGAGAAAAAATAATTCAATGTTTGCATGTGGATTAGTGTGCTATAAAATAGGATATTGCTATACTAAGTTAGTATACTAATAGCTAGGAGATTCTCGGACACCATGCAAAGTGGGTCAATTTCTAGCCATATAATTCTGATTACATCAAAGAATTCGATCATGAGTTTCCTAATTCAACATACTTCAAAATAAGTCATATTCATATAAAAAATTACATTTAAATTATGGCTGCTAACGACCAGGTTATGATTATTGACCAAGAAAGATCAATAATTTTCTTCCAATAACCATGTGCTCTGTAATAGCAGAATTGTTTTATTTTATATGGATCTGTTTTAATGTTTATTATTAATTATCATTACCCCACAAAATGAGAAGACTATGAGAAGTGAGGGAAATTACACATATCTTTACCTAGGTAGGATCATTTCCTGTACATTAATCAGGACTACTAATCTGGACATAAAACATACTGCAAGGAACAGTCCTGCATTAATTAAGAGATGGGAAATATAGGAACCAAGCAAGGTGCTCTAAATTATAAGCAGTAAACTTCTACAGGCTCACATTGTACCCTTCTCCAGTATTCAGATTTCATATGGAATTTCATTTATTCTCTGGAATTCCTGATGCCCACTTAAAGGATTGCATTTGTGATAAACAATGCCCTACCAGCTTTAGGGCTCATGGAATAAATA
The DNA here is from genome assembly GCF_049634645.1 of Pelodiscus sinensis. NCBI lineage: Eukaryota > Metazoa > Chordata > Testudines > Trionychidae > Pelodiscus > Pelodiscus sinensis. The sequence continues at coordinate 13,323,915 of NC_134719.1, forward strand.
ATTTTGCATATTTCTCTCCAGAGAGAATGCTGCCCACATTTACTCTTCTAATTTCTTGACAAAAGCTGCAACACTGAAATGTACAGTAATATAGAAATTCCTGATAATAAAAATTATGGCTCAAATTCTCAATTATGTTAAGTCTCTTTTACAGCCTTCTAACCACATAGAAAGACTGAAATGGTCAGAAGCCTCCCTGAGAATAACCGGAGCTGCTGTGGAAATGGCATAAAGGCTCTACACAGGCCTTGCTCAAGCCTCACTATAAAAAGTAACAGAGAGGTAGCCGTGTGAGTCTGAACTGGGTAAAACAAAAAAAGCAGTCATGTAGCACTTTAAAGACTAACAAGATGGTTTATTAGCTGATGAGCTTTCATGGGGCTTTCATCTTTAAAGTGCTACATGACTGCTTTTTTTGCCCCACTATAAAGACTGAATCAACGCCATAGTTAGAATATATTGTACTATGGCCACGTTTCTCAAACTGTGGGTCCCGACTCCTTTGGGGGTCATGAGCAACTTAGAGGGGGGTTGCAGTACCACAAAGTTTGAGAACCCTTATATTATGGTATTCTCTGCTTCCCAGGGACTGTGAGGGGGGCAGTACCTCAGACTTAAATTACTGCTGTCAGGGAGACCTGATAGTCCTCTGCGTGGTTTCAGAATGGGAAGCATAAAAATGGGTTAAAGCCCTTCCCAGATCACAAAATAAATGAAATTCACTTCCATCATAAGATAGACCAAATTCATTTCTGTAAGTGGAGATATCTTCAGGTGCCCCAGTCACTAAGGCATAAAGGTTCTAGATCTAAAAAATAATTAATGGATGAGTCTGCATAATATAATTAGCATCAAGCTCTTCTATTGTGAGGTTTTAAATACAAAGGCCATGTTTCTGGGAATATTAAGGGGCCACAAACTGCCCTTAAGAGTTCTATTCTCTTTCATCAACAAGAGATGAACAAAGAAATGTGCATTATATGCACTATCCCTAATTTGCTCTAATAGCCAAGTATGCACATAGCTGATTTTTGTGTGTGTGTGTGTGTGTGTGTGTGTGTGTGTGTGTGTGTGCGCGCGCCAATGACCTTTTTAATCAAATGAAAAAAGAGGGCATTATTATTTTTAAAGACTTTCAATTACCACTGTCCTAATATTAACTTCCTAAATTTTCTTTTGCCACAGTAATCAAACTGAAATCTGTATCCTTTTTGTCTGGTTAGTTCTCATGCTAGGATTTAAATGGTATGTTTTGTTTCATCGTTAATAGCCTTCCTTAAACCTTTATGCTACTGTATGTAGGCATTCAATGCTATCTGATTGTTGATTATGGCTATAATAATTATTTAACTGCCTGCTGGATTAGTTCAAAAGAACATGCACAACCGTGGCTAACAAGGGTAGGGTCAGAACTACTACTTAAAAATAATTTTTAAATTAAATGTCGATCCTTTCCCACAGCCAGCTAGTTACATATTAGCATGAAGACAAAGAGCTATTCAGTATGAACCATATAATTGTTAACCCTGAAACAGCAGCTCAGGCCACTAATTTAAAGACTGAAATATTTCCATTGTGTTCTGTATATGAATTTTAGTGTTAAGCTATTATCAATTTGTAGCACCGTGGGTTTTTTTAAACTAAACATGAACATGAAACAAACACACAAACAAAGAACTTCAGAGACATTACAAGAGAAAGCAGACTTGACCCTACGGACAACAGACTGCTAACTAGAGTTTAAAACAATGCTCAGAAAACAAGAAGCAACACTGAGGCTATGACTACACTACTGACTGAGGCAAGAGAACTTGAAGTGAAGTTATTGGATTACCTGAGAGGAGAAACTAAGTCAGGGCATTGAAAGCCACCCTCAGTCATGAGGGGGCACTCAGGACTCAACAGACCTCATTAAACCTAGCAACTTTCGAGAAAGTCGTTTTGGAAGATAGTTGGCCACTATCATGTTTGGAAGAAACAGATATCACTACTAAAGCCTGGTGATGGATGTGGAATCCCTGTACTATTTTACAAAGACTATATATTCCATCTGTTCATCTGATAGTCAATGTGTGATTTGTCTGATGTGAATGAAGAGTACTTTAGGCAGCGGTTACTTGCAGATATGCAGGAATGGGGCATCAGCTTCAAATGCCTCTGATTAACACATAAAGGACAAGGCAAATGGTATTCATTTTTGAAGGTCTACTTGTGGCCATGACAGAGTGGTGCAATCTGGCTTGTAACCACAGGTGGGGGAATCCAGATTTGAAATACTGAAACAAGGAACCCTGGGGTAGTTAAAAAGACAGCCCCCCAAAAGACAAGGGAGAGGGAACAGGGAACAACAGACTGCTGGCGAACATTTCTGGAGACATCTGGATTAAGCTACCAGAGATCATGAGACAGACAGATATACATTTAAACCTTTTAATGTGCTGAGTCCCCTTTCCTGTTTTACTATACCTGCGACGATCAGGAGCAGAAGAACCAGGTGGGAGGCAGTATACGATAACACCGCTGCAATGGAAATATCCTGGGGCCCACTCTGTTTCCACTGTCAGGCATGCTGGGGCACAAACTGAACCGTACTACACAGGGCTCTGTGACTGCTAGGAACAGAGGCAAGAGCAGGATCTAGAATGGACTGGAGAAGCTGCCACAATGCCAAGATCAGGCTAGGAAGAGGACAAGATCAAGGGTGACTGGGCAGGGCCTGATGCAGCTACCGCTTGCAAGACAGACACTCCAACCACCCTGCTCTGTCTCTGATGCTCTCCTCCCTTTCAAAACAAGTTTGCTTTGTTTTCGAAAGCCTGTCGTGGGTCACCATTTTCACCTCTGGCTCCTGAGGAGAAAAACTGCTAACATTTGAACTCCTGATATATGGGTAGAAAACTTGTGGCTTCCAGCCTGAAAGAAATGAAAGTGCAGGGTCCAACATCTTTTTGGATGCACTCAGAAAGACAGCAGAGGGGCCGAAGGCACAGCTAGACCTGGGAACTGTGACAGTCTTAGTCGGGGCTTCTAAGCATCTTATATTCTAAACTATGCGACAGAGTGTTCCAAACTCAGAACGGAGGGGGGGAAAAAAGAGATAGTCTAAACAGTTCTTTTTAGTCCAACATTTAGGCTATGTCTAGACTGCAAGCCTCTTTCGAAAGAGGCTCTTTCGAAAGATACTTTCGAAAGAGCCTCTTTCGAAAGAGCGTGTCTAGACTGCACGCGGAATTTCGAAAAAGCAAGCCGCTTTTTCGAAAGAAAGCACCCAGTGAGTCTGGATGCTCTCTTTCTAAAAAGCCTGTTTGCTGTCAAGAACGCCTTCTTTCGAAAGAGCACTTTCAAAAGAAGGCGTTCTTCCTCGTGGAATTAGGTTTACCACCGTCGAAAGAAAAGCCGCATTCTTTCGATTTAATTTCGAAAGAACGCGGCTGCAGTCTAGACGCAGGTGAAGTTTTTTCGAAAAAAGGCTACTTTTTTCGAAAAAACCCCTGAGTCTGGACACAGCCTTAGGATTCAGTGAAACCCTCACAGTAACAATGGCCAGAGATATGAATCAGAGACTACAGAAAGGACTGATTTTCCACTATGTTACAAAAATGGAAAATTCCACTGGCTTGCAAGAAGACCCTACTTCATAGTTCTAGAACATACAGTGACTAAAGAAAAATCCCTAAAATCTGCATGGAAACATTCCAAAGATACCATAGTAGATGCCCAACTTAAATGTATACCCCAAATTAAAAAACACAGTAAGAAAACAAACAAACAAGTGCCTCCATGGTTTAACAACCAAGAAAAAGAAGCAGTGAGAGATTAAAAGGCATCATTTAAAAAGTGGATGTTAAATCCCAGTGAGGAAAATAGAAAGGAGCGTAAAATCTGTCAAATTAAGAGTAAAAACATAATAAGAAAAGTCAAGAAATAGTTTGAAAAGCAGCCAGCCAAAAACTCAAAAAAAAAAAAAAAAACATTTTGCTGTTATTTTTTAAGTACATCAGAAGCAGGAAGCCAGCTAAACAGCCAGTGGGGCCCTGGATGATCAAGATGCCAAAGGAGCACTCAGAGATGATACGGTCATTGCAGAGAAACTAAATGAATTCTTTCCTTCAGTCTTCACAGCTGAGCAGGTTAGGAAGATTCCCAAACCTGAGCTATTCTTTTTAGGTGTTAAATCTGAGGAATTGTCCCAGACTGAGTTACAGGAGGTTTTGGAACAAATTGATAATTTAGCTATAACCACTCATGAAAGAGATCTTGGAGTTATTGTGGATAGTTCTTTGCAAACATCCATTCAATGTGCAGCAACAGTCAAAAAAGTAAGCAGAATGTTAGGAATCATTAAAAAGGGATCTAGAATGAGACAGAGAATATCTTATTGCCTCCATATAAAACCATGGTATGCCTACATCTTGAATACTATGTACAGATGTGGTCACCTCATCTCAAAACAAGATATATTGGTATTGGAAAAGATTAGGAAAAAGGCAACAAAAATGATTAGGGGTTTGGAACAGGTCCCATATGAAGAGAAATTAAAAAGACTTGGATATTTCATCTTAGAAAAGAGGAAACTAAGGGGGGATATGCTAGAGGTCTATAAAATCATGACTGATGTGAAAAAAATGAATAAGGAAAAATGATTTACTTGTTCCCATAACAAGAGGTCACCAAATGAAATTAATAGGTAGCAAGTTTAAAACAAACAAAATGAAGTTTTTCTTCACGCAGAGCACAGTCAACCTGTGAAACTCCTTGTCAGAGGATGTTGTGAGGACCAGGACTTTAACAGGGTAAATTCATGGAGGATGGGTCCATCAATTACTATTAGCCGGGATGGGTAGGAATGGTGTCCCTAGCCTCTGTTTGTCAGAGGCTGGAAATGGATGACAGGAGAGGGATCACATGGTGATTACCTGTTCTATTAACTCCCTCGGGGCATCTCCTACTGGCCATTGTTGAAAGACAGGATATTGGGCCAGATGGACCTTTGGTCTGACCCAATATGGATTTTCTTATGTTCTTATAGGCTTGCATGATGTTACATTGATGGGCAAGAAGCAACATGGAATTGTATTTAACAGGTATCTAGTAATTTACAACACGATTCAAGCTTTATTATTTCAGTTTTAAGAAGAAAACAATGGGAAGGAACATGTATAACAACACATAGAACTTGATTAAATATCTAATCCATAATTCAAAATGGAATTTATGCTACCATCGTCAGCAATGATATATATATATATATAATAATTTATTACTGGGCTGTAAACACAGAGATTATCTATCTCAGAATCAGCACAATCCAGCATACACAAAAACCAGATCTACAGTTTAGTGTAAATGTACATGGTGGGGGGTTTAATTATCTCACCAACTCCAAGTATAGCCCTCAGAAATTCCACCTGAAAATCACTTGACCAAAAAACACGTTTAGTGGCTGGTCAAAGTTAGAGCACTAGTTTCTCTATCCAACATAACACAAATGTTGCATTCTAAGAAGTGAAACCCATTCCACCTGCATACGGCACAGGTCACCTATCTCTTGCAGAATGTGAAATAAAATCCATTTTCCTTGGTGACTAGTGGGCAGGCTTGTTATCTGGCTGCTAAGTCAGCCCTTGTTGCAGTGCGTCCATGCTAGCTCCAAAGAACATTGGGGTCACTGGATCTTCAGAAATGCTGGATCTGTGTTGGCCTACTCTCCTGGCTTTCCATTGCCATAACTTGGCCAACACAAACATCTAATCGTACTGCTATTCTCTCTGTGGAACCAATTCTTCAGCATTCCTTCCATATAGTCCCCTGTGGAGCTTCAGTGGTCCAGAAAGACTTGTGTGGGCCCTCCTCAGCACTGGCCTAATCATTTATTCACTAATCTGTCTCTTTAATCCTATATGCTAAAGTTCTACAATACGTATGCCACTTCCCCCCCCAAAAAAAGAGGGGAAGAAAAGCAGAATACTGAAGAGAAACTCAAGCGGTGAGCCAGACACGCAACAATACATTTGTATTTCTTTAAAAAAAAGAAAAGATTTAAGGTTTTTCCAAAAAGGAATTACTGACTCAGAAAAACATATGTTCTTCAGAATAATAAATCAAAATCCCTTCTACATTAATCTAATTCCACCAGTGGCAGTTAAGTAGTCCCCTAAGTAATTTAAACTTCCTTATTTGAAAAAAAAAATCAACACCCCCACCACCACCGCTGTGGGAATGTGTGTTGTGGAACAAGTCAGTTATGATGTATTTCTCTGTTTGCAGTGAATAGAAATAGGTGTTAGTAGCCTGCCAGATTTTAGCAAGCATTCTACTTAGCAAGCAAATAAAACACTCAAACATTAATAAATTTACCTAGTTTTCTAACCTGCATAAAGCCCACACAAGGCACTGTAGGTATCAGAGGAATTACAACTCAAAATTAGAAACGTGGTCTCAGAAGAAGCTGAGCTGAGAAATGACAGGCTTGGTCTGACACAGATACTGCACTTTAAAAGATTACAATGATTTCCTTTCATATGATACTTTAGTTTCCTAAACCACTTTGCATACAAAACAAAGTGGTAAAATATCCCAGCTTGGGTTGCTGTTAATTTGTAGATACTGAAATAACTCATTTGGTTTTTGTTCAAAATGAAAACTCGTATTTGACAGAGTTGGAAGGGTCGTCATGGAAGATCTAATCCAGCACTTTTAAACAAGTACACTCAGTCCACATTATTCTTTCCATAATTCTTAGCTAAATTTGCTTCAACCCCTCAAAATTATAACACCAACACCATGGGCAAATTTTTTCACTGACTCATCATTCTTACTGATGAAACATCTGATGCTGCAAGTTGCAAAGCATCTTTAATCATCATTCACTTCAACAGAAATGGAGGACACTCGATATACTATGAGAAGTGCACAGCACTTCTCAGGATTAGGCCTTAATAAATTTGATTATTTATGCATTCATCATCAGTCTCCTTCACAGATCCTTTAGGAGAACAATGAAATGTTCTGAGAGCTTTCCATACAATTGGGCTAAAAGTCTGTCACAAAGTGAAACAGATTAATTTTGACCTCTTTATGACTTCACTAGAAGCTCTACCACCTCCCACTTTTCACAAGGCCAAAGTGAAGAGTTGGATAGATTAAACATTCAAATCTCAGTGAATTGATTTATTGCATATATGCCCACTGAAGACACACTTCTACACATCTTGTTATATGTGGCTGGCAGTACTGTTTTTCCAAGTTGTATAAACACACAGGGCACCAAGTATTTATGAAGAAATAGTCTCTTCTTAATTTTACCAGTTAGCTCAAAAAGTTCTTGCTCTTTTTCAAACATGGTGCATAAGTACTGAAGGGTGAAGGTCAGCCTAATTGCCCCTGACAACGAGGTATCACTGTTGACAGAAGTCCCATTCCCCTTGCTGCTGTTCAACAGCATGACCCAGTTGTGATTTAAGATCAAGGACACCTAGGGAAACTAGAGTTACACAGCACTAGAGAATTTATTAGGGCTTGCAATTTCTTGCGAATCTCTTTTCTTCAAACAAGATGTTCTCTACAAATAGCTCTTTGTCTGGAGTAATTATTTGGGGATTAGGAAGAGCTAATAAAACCCTGTTGGAAGGCTGGAAGAATCTGAGATGATAACAAGGTTGCAATGTGCCTGGGGGAGCAGAGACATCTTTCTGATAGCAATTTAATCAACCTTGATTAAAAGAAACATCTATCTGTGCCTTGTTCAATATATTTTGATAAAAGTGTACAGTCTGACCTCCAGGCAACCTATTCTATCAGACCCCTGGACTGCCAGGTAACCTACTCTATCAGACCCCTGGACTGTACACCCTATTTCCTTCACTTTTTTCAATCCTGAGAACCAAGGAAGGCTGTGATAGTACCGTACACTTGATAAACAAAATGGTGCGAGTGCTTCTAAAACCAGAAAGAAGAAAATCTTATTGAAATACATAAACTGGCACTTAAACAGACATCCATGGACAAGACCAGCTATTCTTGAGAATACCTTTATTTATGCCCCATGAAAACCCACTGACCCCAACAGGATTGTACAGGGAATAACAATTACATTAGATTAGGCCAGGTCTGGGCAAAATACGGCCCAGAGGCTGAATATGGCCTGCCAAGCCACTGGATCTGGCTTGTGGATGCTGTGGGGAACCCCAGGCAAGCTTGCCACTAGCCTCACCCCATCTACATACTTCTCAGAAACATGGCTGCCAGGCAGTTTTTCTTTAAAAACTGTGAGTCTGGAGTGGAGGGGGGGAAAGCTTTAGGAGCTGCTCCCACCACCAGCACAGAAACTAACCAATGGGAGCTGCCTGTTTCAATAACAGGCAGCCAGAAAGCACAAGGGGCTCCAGAGCACATGGCTGCAGCCTGTGCTGGGGCGGGACAGGCAGCAGTATTCCCTCTAAGCTGTGGCAGCACAGCTTCACAGGTGATTAATCAGTCCTGCCCAGTCAGAGGCTCAGAGCTCTGAGCATGGGAGCTAACTGACTCACTGGGCGGTGCTGATTAATCACCTGTGAAGCTGTGCTGCCGCACAGCTTAAAGGGAACATTGGCAGGGTGAGCCAGGCAAGGGTGAGCAATACCCCTGATGTGGCCTTACATAGGTGAATCACTTAATTGTAGCTCCCGTACTAGAGATGACCCCACTCAGGGGAGCTCCCTGCTATCCTGCGCAGCTGTCTTTCCAACAGAGGCAGCAGTGCACGGTGGCAGGCGGACGCCAGTCTGTGAGGGGGGCCAGCTTTAAAAAACTATATAGAGGCAGCAGCGCCGGGTGGCAGCAGCCCTTGTCCTTGGGGGTCTGAGCTCTCCTTGAACAGAGGCTACTCTGAGGAGACCCTATCCATGTGGAGCTAAGACTCCCAGGCCTGCTGTGGACAGAGGCTGCTCTATGGGATGCCGGAGAGACCCCTGTCCCGACAAACCTGGGCATACCACAGACAGAGGTTGCTTCACAGCAGCTTCCCCACTCTCTCCCCCATTGCTGTCTCTAAAAGAGGCAGCAGCAGTTGGGGGAGGGGAAGTGGCACCACAGAGCCAGTGTTAGAAGAGCTGGCTCCGGCACCTGCCTTTCCCCTCCCTCCATTGCCTCTGTAGGAGGCAGCTGGGGGGTGCAGGGCAGGCAGGTCCACGGAACCAGCACACGTGGAGAGCTGGTTTAAAAGCCAGCTCCCCGCGCATATTGGCTCCTGCCTACCCACCTCACAAACCTCACTGCTGCCTTTCTATCAGAGGCAGCAGTACAGAGGTGGAGGGACAGGCAGATCCGGTGCTTGTAGAGAGCCCTCTTAAAGTCAGCTCCCCACAGACATTGACTCCCCCCTCCTCCACCACCTTGCTGCTGGAGAATGCATGTAGTCAACAGTATTAACCTAGTTTAGGCTTACTGGTTAATTGTGTAGTCGTCTACACACTGACATTCTTATCCCATACTGGACAATGGCTGTTGATGGTTGTTTGACACCCATCTGGGCATAAGTTACCTTGCTTGCCTTTGTATCTGGGGAACTAATAACTGGCCTATTCCCCAGTTTATAACATGTCTTACTGACAAGCACACAACACAAGCTTGTAAGTTCATATGCACTAAAGATACACGTTTAGATAGAACAGTGACTTGCAGCCCATCATAATCTGACATGACATGTTTTATATACAAAATCACAGTTATACGTAAATGAAGAATATGAGGTTACAGGGCACTCTCCCAAAGTATAGAGCAGTGTTTCCCAATTGGTGCTCGGTGGAACCTTGGGGTTCCGCGGAGCAAAACGAGGGGTTCCGCGAGGAGCCGGTACTCCCCCACCCCCTCTGAAAAAGAGAGAGAGAAAGAGAGACAGCTAGCCAGCAGAGGCATGGATGGCGAGTTGTGTGGGCTTGTGGTGCCCACACTCCCGCAATATTTGGAGCTGGAGCGGGTCCCGACCCCCCCGCGTGCGTGCTCCCACCCGGAGTCTCTCCCCCGTCCCCGGACCTGCCGTGCACAACCTTCCCTAAGCTCTCCCTCGCTGGCTGCTGCTGCCCTGCGCAGCACACTCAAACCAGTGGGTGGAGAGATGCCCGGACGTGACATAACGTCACGGCCTGGGATTTTAAACTTGCTGGGCGCTGTGATGCGCCGCATGGCTGAGTTGCGGGTTCGGAGTCCGGGGACAGAGCACAGACTCCGGCCCCACAAAGTGGAAGGCAGAAGGTATGGTAGAGGGAAAGGGAGAGGGAAAGGGAGGGGAGGGGCTTGTGCAGAGGGAAAGGGGAAGGGCTGGGAGAGGAAGGTGTTTGTGCGGAGGCGGAGGGGAAGGGGAAGGCACCAAAGGGACAGGGATGGAGGAGAGACAAATGGCAGGGGGCCAAGCACAGACAATGAGGAAAAGGGCAGGAGGGGAGAGGTGTCAGTAGGAAGGGAGAAGGTAAGGGCATTGGGGGCTAGAGGGGTGAGGGGAGGTGCTGGGAGAAGGCTTGAAAGAAGGAGTGGGCATGAGGAAGGCTGGGATGGAGCAAGTCATGTGAGAGGGCACAGGGGCATGAGGGGGATGGGGGCAGAGGGTGGTGAGGGGTGGGCATCAGGGGAAAATGGAGCAAAGGGGACAGGGGAAGTGAGGGAAGGGGGAGGCACCAGGAGGGTGCAGGGGTAAGAGAAGGTGCAGGTGCCAGGGGATTCTGGTCAGACACCTGCCCAGTGGAGGGACCACCATCAGAGGAGAGATGCAGGGCAGGTTTGTAGAGGGAGGTGTTAGAAGAGGGGATGAGCAGGGGTAGCTCACATGATCAGAGTGGGGCTACTGGAGAAGTGGGCACAAGGGGGTGAGAAGGGCTGGTGTAGGGGGGCAGGTTGTAGGAGGGCTGAGGACAGTGAGAAGAGCAGGAGTCAGAACAGCAGAGGAGGGTGAGGAGTGGGGGGGCAGCTGGTACCAGGGGAGCTGACATGGCAGCAGAGGGAAAAGGTAGAGGTTTAAAAATATTTATTGATAACTTGGGTGGCACATCCAAACAATCCACATGAAGTCAATACTGGTGCACAACACAAAATTGATTTTGCTCATGTGAGGAAACTCTTAGGCTATGTCTACACAGGAGCTACGTCTACATTGGCCCCTTCTCCGGAAGAGGCATGTTAATTTCCAACTTCAGCATAGGGAAATCCGCGGGGGATTTAAATATCCCCCGCGGGATTTAAATAAACATGGCCGCCGCTTTTTTTTCAGCTTGGGGAAAAGCCGGAAAAAAGCGTCTAGACTGGCGCGATCCTCCGGAATAAAGCCCTTTTCCGGAGGATCTCTTATTCCTACTTTCAGTCTAGACGCTTTTTTCCCAAGACGGAAAAAAAGCGGCGGCCATGTTTATTTAAATCCCGTGGGGGATATTTAAATCCCCCGCGGATTTCCCTATTCTGAAGTTGGAAATTAACATGCCTCTTCCGGAGAAGAGGCCAATGTAGACGTAGCCAGGTTGTTTCTTGTGCAAGAACACATCCACTCTTCCATGTGCGAGCTGTGCTTTTGCACAAGAGCATCTATGGCAGTGTCGACACTCTCTTGCCCAAGAAAGTGCCGATGGCCATTTTAGCCATAGGGCTTTCTTGCGCAAGAATAGTTGCTCAAAAGGGCTTATTCCTGAGTGGGAGCATGGTAGTTCTTGCGGAAGAAGCCCTGATTTCATACATGAGAACGTTAGTGTATTTGTGCAAGAACACACGGCCAGTGTAGACAGGCAGCAAATTTTTGCACAAGAGCGGCCACTTTGGCGCAAGATCGTGCCAGTGTAGACACAGCCATGGGGAGGGAGGAAGGCAGGGGCAGGGAATCAGCACTGGCTCAGCATGTCTACATGGTTTGGAGGAAGGTGCAGGGAAATTGAGCTCAGCTGGGTTGCAGAGTGGGGAGGTCTGCGGAGCTGGGCTGGGCGGTGGGGTGGGGTGTGTGTGTGTGTGGAGCTCAGAGCTCAGTTTGACTGCAGGAGGAGGGAGGTGCTGGGAACCGGGGCTAGACTCAAGGGGAGGGAGGGACAGGGAATCAGCTCTTGGCTCAGCAGTTTTGTGGGGCTTGGAGGAGGTGCAGGGAAACGGGGATCAGCTGTGCTGTGGGGGAGGCCTGCAGGGAACCAGTGCAGGGCTCATCTGGGCTAAGGTGAATGGGGGAGGGCATACAGAACAGACGGGCAGCTCAGCTGGGCTGTGAGGGGCTGCAGGGAACTGGTGCTGCAATCCCTTGGATTGTGAGGGATGGTTTTGGGGGAAGTGCAGGGAACCAGCAGGGGTGGGCAGCTTAGTTCGGTTGCAGGGGATAGAGGTGCAAAGAAGCCTAGTAGGGAAGGGGGGGAGGGACCAGGAGCCCTGAAATGACCTCCCCGGTCCAAAAATTCCTCATCTGGGACCAGTCAGGTCTAGAGGGTGCCAAATCAGGTAGGTCCAACTCCTACCCAAGTCCCCTCCTCGCCCCCTCCCTCATAGCCAGACACCCTACATCCAGCCTGCTTCTGCACCCTACCTATCTGGTCTGTACCCTACCCAGACCTTGTTCCCTTCTGCCCCCCAGCTCCCTCCCAGATCCTGCACCCCATCCCTATCCAGCTCCTTGGCAGCCCTGCCATCCACCCTAGCACCGTCCTGGCCCCAGCACCTTGCCTCACACCCCAGGACTCAGCACCACCCTGGCCCTGGCCCTGGCCCCAGCCCCAGCACACTGCCATCCACGCTAGCACCCAGCAGCACCCTGTTCCTTATCCTAGCACCTTGCCAGTCACCCTAGTGCCCAGCAGGACCATGTTCCTGACCCCAGCACCCTGCCACCTGCCTGTCCCAGCACCTTGCCCCAGCACCCCGCCACCTGAGCCAGCATCCTTCCACCCAGCAGCACCCTCTCCCCAGCCCCAGCGCCCACTAGCACTCTGTCCCCTACCCCCAACAGCACATTTGGGACCACATTAGTGAGGCTTGGGGGGTTTTTGGAGGAGGATTTTTTTGCATTTCACTTGTGTGGCCCCAACTGACTTTTCTGTGGGTCAGTGACCTTTGACTCAAAACAGGTTCCTCACCCCTCTCATAAATAAAGACAATGCTAAAACCTTTTGAGTTTGACATAACATTTTATTTAAAAATGAAGCCAGGCCAACAAGCCCCGAATTGGGACCAAACCCCCATTTCACTGCAACATTATAACACTCCTGCACCACCTGACCTCAAATCTGAGCCTATCATACACTGGAACCCCCGTCCTGAGCCTCTTCCATCCCCACACTCCTGCATCCCCACATCCTCAGTCTTCTACCACAACATTCCTCCACCATCCACACATCACAAATCTGTGTCCTGAGCCCATCATACTCACAGCCTCCTTGCCCTGAGCCTCTCACATATCCAGCCCAAACTCCTGCACCCTCACATCCACAAGCCCTGGCTTGCTCAGCACCCCAACCTTCCACCTGAACCCAATACTCCCCGGCCTAGAGCCCCCTCCCTGAGTCAACAGCCCCTTCTCCTGCATCCAAATTCCCTCCCAGAGCTTGTACTTCTCACCCCTTCCCACACCCAAATCCCTCATTCCCACCCCACACCTCACTCTCACTAGGTTGAGACAGGTATAAGGGCTGGGTATAGCAAGTGATGGAAAGGAGGGGAACAGAGTGGATGAGGCCTCACAGAAGGGAGATGGGGGGGGGGGGTCTTGGGGAAGGAATGTGAATTTCATGAATTGGTGGGTCCCTCTCTCCTCCCCCGCGCCCCCCCTTTTTTTTGCTTGACAAACCTAGGGGTTGCTTGAAATTTTGAAACGGGTTCCTCAGCCAAATAAAATTGGGAAACACTGGTATAGAGTATTGCAGTGTTGCAATACAGAGGCCTGTAATAAACACTATTCTATTTATCCCTACTATTCCCAAAAATGTGAAATCACCGAACTCCAGAATTTGGTATCATACATGCTGAATCTGAACATCACTATAAATATTTCTGTTCACCATGTATGTTCCTGGGGGGGTGAGGGCGGAGGGAGGGGAGCTCCGTACATAGTGATAACCTATGAAAGCATTGGTTTGAATAATAATTGCTTGTTTGCATTATGAAACTATTTTAATGATTGTAGGTCTTACCTTGACACTAAGCCAGACAATTAAAGTCTGATTAGACTCTTTTTTCTACTTTTAGACATCTAGTTACTTTCAGTACATTCAGGACAACTATGCTTAAAAAAACCCATAATACAACCACAAAAGCCAATTCTAACTTTTATGTCAATCACTAAAGAAATATACTGGACAATCTTATTTAATCAGTACAAATCCTAGTAGTATTAGTTGACTATATATTATTTAAAGAAATCATAGTAAAACACTCCCAATGAGATTCTAGACCTTGTTTTCAAGGAGACCTAAAATAAGACCAAGGGCAATTATGTACACTTGACACACATTACGAATGAACATATTATAAAATCACCTTCACCAAAATGCAAATGAAGAGTGAGATTCTGATAACCTTACGCCACTATTAGTTACAATATAATATTTATGGGGAAAGATGCTTTTCAACATGACTAAAACTATTAGAATTGGTGCTGATCAGTTTCAGCAATACTAATGGGTTAAATAAAAAAGCTTCTATAAGTGAAGCTTTGAATAGTAAGGTGTTTTTAAAAGCTACAGAAGGAAATTCAACTGATAAAAAATACTTTTCAAAATAATTAAGTGAATTAAATGTAAAGTACCATTTTATGCCAATGAGTTAGGAAAATAGCACCAGTGATGTTAAAAGGAAAATATAAAAAACCTCTGCCTCCTGGAGTCTTTCAATAAATACACTGTGAACATAAAATAATGAGAATATAATGCTGGCAATAAACACAAACCGCAACTAAATGAAAATGTGCATTTGACATTATGAAGCCTATAGCAAACTACACCAGCTACATATTACAAATAATGCTCTCCAGCCTACGTGCGCACCAGCTAGTGCAATGATGAAATAGGACTGGCAAGGGTTCACGCAGGCAGCAAGCTCAAACAGTAAGGTGAGCTAACCCTGTGAGCATAGCCCAAAGCAGGACAATGGCAGCTAACTAAAAAGCACAGTAAACACAGCTATTTTTCCTCTAAGGATGTTAGAGTATAACTGATTAACTGTTTAGCCGATACTCTAGTGCTTCTGTTAATGGTCTTGGTTATTTTCTGCCAACTCCCAGAGAGGTGGCTTCACTGCAGCTGGACAGCAAAGCCACCTCCCCAGGAGCTGGATGGGCAAGGACTGGTGGCCCCATTCTCTGGGAGGTTTCGCTGCAGGTTCTACCGTATAAAGCTTTTCACCAGTTATACGGTCTCCTGATTACACCATTTTTAACATCCCTATTTTCCTCCGTTTTACATTGTTTCAAATGATTCTTCAAAACATCTTAAATGACACCAAACAAGGTCTGAAATCTTGCAGTTTAAATTCTTTTCTCTGTCCATAAGACAGTTATCAGATACAACATAATGCATGATTATCCAGAAGCTTTTCAATCAACGAACAGAGATTTTTCCGACTGCACACTGTAACTTCGTAGGAACAGTCCAGTGCTAAACACGTAAGATTAGAAGACATTCTAATAGCTGACCCAAAGAAAAACTTAAACATCTAGGAGAGATGGGCATGTTGTTGCCTTTGTTTAAACCAGAGGTGGGGAACCTCCGGCCCACAGGCTACATCTAGACATCCAAACAATGTATTACACCAAAGGAAAATTTAAAGTCAATAATTAAAAAATACTTTGGAAAGGTATTTATGAAACGGACTCCTAATTCTTTTCAAGTTACTTCGTGCTGTATGTAGATCAGCTATATCAAATTGTGAGAAGCCTGGATACTCCCAATTAATATTTTAAACACAGGAAAATAACTAATGCATAAAAAAGATATATGGGGAAAACAGTCAGTGAGCAGGAAAAAAACCCACCTAAAGAACTGTTGGAATCCGATCTTTAAGTAGCTTTTTTGCCTAAATAATTAATTTAGACTAATTTATAGAAACAATTATCTTCTACTACATTGACACTAATTGTTCTAGATAGGAAGAGGGCACTATTCAAAAAAAGCTGTCTCCCTGTAATCTCCAGTATGAGAACAGCAGGGGACTTTTTCTGGTTCCCCTAATTCCTTACTGATGTTTTAATATTTCACAATCAATATATATACAGATGGATTGTGGAATTAACTCAGACAACATGGGTTTTCTTTTTACTGGCAGAATTGGTTGTAGGCTTATTGAAAGAAAGTCAAGCATATTTTACTCAGGAAATCCATCCTTTTTCCTCCTTCAGGAAAACACTCTGTCACTGCACAAGAAAAATGTGCCAGTGCTAATATTATATAGATAACAAATAATAAGATTACATTCTCCTAGATAAATATGAAGAGGTGAGCAGGAGACATAATTATAACCATATTTGGAGGAAGGCTTAGCTGAGATAGACAAACTCACATTCATGGAGGAGAAAAGTGAAAGGATGAGATTATAGAAAGACTGAAGCTGGGAAAAGAAAGAGAAAGGGGGAAAAGAATAGGAAGGAAGATTCATGGTCATACTCTTCTCTCAGTAATATTATCGCAAATTCTGTTGAAAGCAATGGAAGTTATATGAACATATAAGAGGGAAGAATCTGGCCCTTCAACTCAAGAACTCTTGCCTGATTAAATTTAATTTAAACTCTCTTCAAATTGTTTCCCGTGTTGCCTATCTACAGACAGACAGCTGATTTTCTCAGTGTGCATTGCCTTGAGGGCATCAAAGAATGAGAACCCTGAATCAGTTGCATATTAAAGGCTGGTAAAAATTGGGGAGGGGGAAGCTCCATTGAATGCAAAATCCTAGCTCCTTCAACTCCCACTCACTCAGCACCTTCCAGGAGTTGCAGGATTAGCCCGTTGTCTTCAACAAATAAAAAAGGAAAACATCTGCAGAGAATGGACTTTCCCCTGTTATCTGCAGGACAATCAACTTACTGGAAAAGGCATATTCATTACAGACTGGCTGAACTACACATCATTTGATGGCAAATACAAATACCTGTATTATCTACAGTATTTAGAAAACTTTACAGCAGCTAAACAAACACTTTACACATTATGTATCTAAATCCTACATTTCTCCACATTTGTAATGTGCAGATGCGGGACTGTAGTTCATTGTCTCTCTCATTTCGAAACTGGCTTGTTAACAGGCAGTTTCAGGGTTTTGTTTTCTATTTCTGACTCGAATGAAAACCAGGATGGTAGAAATCTCTACAGATAAGCTGATCACATGAAATGTCTGCCATTTGGGTAAAACAGTCTGTGAAATTTCAACAGCATGGATCCTAAACCTTTGTCCTGTTCCACCCTGAAACTTGAACTCCAAACCCCAGTCTAAAGATTATGTCTATGTGACATTTATGTCAGCATAATTAATGTCCCTCATGAGGATGAATAAATAAGTCCTTGCCTCCTCCTGAATGACTTAAATTACACCTCCGTAAGTGGTGAAGTGGACAGATCTGTGTCGGTGGGAGAGCTTTTTGTTGCTCACGGGGGAACCCATCAGCTTAGAACGGCTACATTAGAGAGCT
This sequence comes from Pelodiscus sinensis, assembly GCF_049634645.1. NCBI lineage: Eukaryota > Metazoa > Chordata > Testudines > Trionychidae > Pelodiscus > Pelodiscus sinensis. Next base: position 13,341,520 of record NC_134719.1, read on the forward strand.
CGCTGCATCTAAAGACAATTTGGTTCCAGTCACCATATCCTCAGCCAATCTCTAATTAAAATGATAAAAACCTGAAGTTAAATTTACAACCACTACAGATGGAGGTTGTTTCTTAGTACTGTTTGTATGACTGTTGCCACTTCAACATGCTTCAGACTTAAACAAGGCTGTGGAATGGCTCATTGATTCATAAAGGATGGATTTGTTCACAGCCATACTAGAAATATCAATTACTATAAATTGCAACGTTAGATTTTGTATAATATTGCAAAAATCTGTGGCCAAACGCTAAAGATGAATGTCAAATGTTTATAGTCTATAGTTACATTCAAGCAGCTTATTATCTACTTATCTGGGTAATCAGTATGAGCCACACATTTCAAAAGAAATTGCTTCTTTCAACAATAAACACTCTACATGTATACTAGATTTCTTATGAAACATCTCTACTGACATGTAGTTTTAAAGACTAATAAACTAGCAATGATTCTGTATGCTGATGAGCAGAACTATCCCCAAATCAGTAGAGATGGTAGCTGTTGAAAGCCATAACTCTCAGCTGCCCTATATTTCATAAGATGTCTAAGATTCCACCAGATTTTTTAATGCTGTGTCTTATTGTCTTGCAATGGTATCTTACTGTTGATCCCCTTAAACTCCACCCTCTGACACATGATCTTACTGGTGATCTGAATGAAAGCCCTTTTTTATGCTCTTTACCCCTTCCAATTAGGGCTGTGCATGTGACCAGTGCACAACGGAAAGCAGAAAGAGTTCTGAAAAGAGGGAGCAAATCTGCATATTTGGGAGTTGCCCTCCAATAATGCAGTCCATTGAGGGTTGTGACGAAAGAAAATGAAGTGAGAAAAGGAAACTGAAAAGATCATAAAATACTTTTTATGGGACAGAGGCATCTAAATGGCATTGAGGTGCACCATTCTGTTGTTTTGTAAATAAACATAAGTCTGGTGACTTCTTTTTCAACTGTGGTACATCTGATTGTTAGATTCTGAATTTTAAAAAGGGTGCATGACAGAATGGAAGCAATTCGTATCACTAGTGAACAATGCATTTCCTTCTGCTTCCTCCCTCTCTTCCCCCCTTCTCCTATGCATAAATTCTCCTAGGGACAGCCATAAACTGGGAGACTGTGCTGGAAGAGAGCCTATGGGAAGGCAGGACTCCCCACCCACGGTCATCTCCTCACTAAACAAAACAGTTCTATTATTTTTCAGTTTCTCCTCCTCTGGAAGCATTTCCTCTTCTGTAGTCATTTTAGAAGCCTCTCTTTGGAGCCCTTCAATTTCTGCCAGAATTTTTTTTTATGAGAAAGGGGATTCATAATTTCCAAGAGACTAGAACTAAACATAACATTCTAGGTGGGGGGGGGGGGGGAGGTACACCATCCATTAATGTACTGCACTATAATATTCTCAACAGTATTTTCTCTCTCATTCTGCAGGCATCCCAACATTTTGTTTTTGTGGTGTAAACGCTGCCTTGTATCTTCATAGCTTTATTTACACATACATGGAGTTTTTATAAAAGCACTAGAAGCTTTATCCGGATTTACCCCAGTCTTTTCTCACTGCAGCAGCTTGAAGTCAGGTGAGAAGGGTCTCTCCATAGCTACTGCAGCTCCAGTGAGAAAAGCTGGGGGGAGGGGTGCATGTCCCCCAGAGGGGGCAGCTCCATCTGCCTCCTTCACTCCCCAACCAAAGCAAATAATGCAGCAAACTATGCACTTTCCCTTCAGTCCCAGATGAAGGGGAACAGCCATCAATGTCCCCTTACGAATCTAGGAGGTGGCACTTTAGGCCCCACATCCACCTTCCCTAAAGGGTGTCTGGGGAGTAGAAATCTTGTATCATGCAAGCAAGGTACTAACAAACTTCAACAGGACTTTATTTACCAAACATGAAACCTCTTTACAGAGCTGCTATACCTCTCTGTAGTTCTCACTCAGCTCTGGCTAATCTTCTACCCCCTCGTTCCTGTCTCCTGTGCTTCCAGACTCCCAAAAGCCAGTGCTTCCAGTTCTAATAATTACAAACAGCATCTAAAACACCACAAGGAGGTTTGGGGCAGAGGCAGTCCCAGTTTGGGGAAGGATGTCTCCAGCCACCTCCTTTCACCTGCCTGCTGGCTCTGTCTCCTTTCATGGTTTTATGAGCAGCAATCTCATTCCAGGCACATCCCATTTTCCTGGCACAACCAAATCCTTATGTTGCTTAAATTATGATGAGAGAAATCTGTATACCGAATTCGGTGATCCTAGCTCTTACTGTTTAAGAGGAGTTCTTGACCAGATAGACAGACAGTTGGACAGACTTACTCTTTCAAATATATAGCAGATATGCATTTCTTTTCTTACCAAGCACTTCCCTCCCTGTTGCCAGGACGTTTAACATCCACAGTCCTGGAATTGTTTCCAGACTAAAGAGGTCTGTATTTTAAGGCTGCAAGAATAAGGCTCTCATACTAGGTCACAAAGTAAGTGGTGCTTCTCACTAGCCATGTTCTCGAACTGTTCTTTGGTGTAGTTATTTTAAAACACACCCTGCTCCCAAGTCTCAATGAAAGTAAATCTCCTTAGTTTTTGCCATAGGAGAAAAAACAATAAAATGGAAGTTAAAGGAAAAGGTAATATGTCACACAATCATCCATGAAAAGAGCATATATTTCAATTTCCTCACAAAAATCTACACTTTGACTTTAAGTTTTCACTACCACAATTTCTCACCATAATTTTTCCAGCTGAGGCATGGTATAAATTTATCAGTACATATACAGTTATATATTTAGCACTATATAGAAGAAGGTTCCCTGAGGTATCTTTAAATAATGGCACTGTGGCTTATGTTTTAACCTAAGACCTTTGTTATGCTCTGGCACAGCAAAACATACAGCTATTACCATTCATCACCAACCATCAATATTTTTCCTCATTCCTATTATTCTGCCTGCCTAAAGGGTTTTACTTGTAGGTGTTGACAGTTTTTCTTATTTCAATCATCTCTCACCTCTGTGTACCTTTTATCGTCTTTTGATCTCACCTATGAATAGTTCATGATCTGAACAACAGACAGAGGCAGCCAAAACAAGTGTAAGAGCTAAATGCTCCTCTGAGAAGGAACGGCTTTCATACCATGGCAGCCCAGTAGAAAGCTGTCTAAGGAATGGTCACTATTCTCCTAATTCCATAAGTAACTTTCATATGTTCAGGTGTGTTTGCATGAAAGAAGAGCAATTCAAGACAACATCTTCTGAGATATGAGCACATGCTTACAAACTGGCAAGAGAGTGAGGAAGTGAGATGGGAGTTAGGTGGGACAGTGCACGAGTAAAGGTTGAGGAAAGGAGGAGAAAATGAAGCTAAGCAGGGGTTCATGAGTTGTGCTGGACCTGGTGGGGAAGAAGTGACAGAAGGAAGGTAGAGAAGTAGTTCTGAGTTGTTTGGGTAAGATGACAGAGCTGATGCAGTGTGGAGGAAAGTCAGCAGGAAAGTGGTTAGAAGTCAATCATTTACTTCTCTTTAACCTTGAACATCTACATTACCAAATACAGCAACATTTGTTTAGCTTTCCCCACACACTCAGGAGTTCTCAGCTTGACCCACACACTCAGGAGCTCTCATCAGGCAGAGAATGCCCTCCAGTATCTCCTTGGCATAAACCCTGAGAAGCATTAACAAAGACAACATTTTAATATCCACTAGCGGCTCACATCCCTGTTTCTCCTGCATGTACATGAAGAAATGGGTTGGAAAATAAACATGTTTCTGAATAATAAATTGTCAATTACCATAACTATCTCACATCTCATAATTCAACAGAATCAGGATAAGATTTTCCACTCTCATCTACACTGGAGAATTGAGCCATTACAAGGTACAATGGATCAACAATAATCTCTAATACTCAATCATAAGGACTATTTGGCATGTATACATTCTATAAATTGCAAGCCCAGGCTAACAAAATTTTCTCTCATCTGTAAACACATCTCTGTCCTGTCTGAAGCACCACTACAAAAATATATTTGTAGCCAAGTGCAATAACTGAAAACTTCTGAGATTAGCTGATCCCATCTGGGATGATTCTCTGGGCACTCAGGGTCTGAAAGTCAACTTGTTACCCCCTTGTTTCCTGTAACTAAGAGAGAATTTCTCTTGTGATAGCTGGGAGGGTCAGCTTCCAACCACACAGTCCAGCTCTTTCCTCTGGATTGTACCAGCCTTAACTTTGCCTTGCAGGTTAGCAATTCAACCTCCAGCCCGACTGTACTGTTCCCCTGTGATCTCAAGCCCCAGACACCAGCTATTCACAGAAATCCTGGATCCTCTGCACCAAAACGTGCAAGGTACCCCAATTTACCAGTCTAACCTTAAACCACTACTCCATAAAATGCACAGTGCAGTATCAGAGGCAGCAGGGCAGGGCAGTAGCTGGCTCCTGTTGCGCACCAGCTCCTGGGGAACTGACTGCTGCCCCGCACTGTGTGCGTGTATGTGTAACCGCTGAAACTTTCAGTGGTTAGACCAGGGTGGCCCATGGGTGGGAGCCAGAAAAAAAAAAAGTCAATACAATGGTCTTCTGTTCATATGCGTTTTGTAGTTAAATCCTTGGACTGTCATTGCTCATTACAAGTGCTATCATAAGGGTGGAAATTGGGTAAATATTGCATTTTATTAATATCAGCAGCACTAACTTAAATGGGGCCTGAGTGTTGGGTAGTCTTGCCTTAATCTTTGTATACATGCCCGTCAGTGTGAAAAGCTATTTGCATATACAGCCGGTTCCCGAGTTGCGAACAGTCGACTTACAACCGTTCGCAGTTACAACCAAAAATAACGTAAATGGCGGACCCCGAGTTACGAACGCGATCCGCGCTTACGAACAGCGCAGTCGTGTGTAACTCAATGGAGTCCGTCTTACAAACAAACCGAGTTACGACCAAATGCTTGGTCCGTAACTGGTTTGTAAGTCAGAGACAGGCTGTATATTTGCATGTATATACAATCAGACTTACGCTGTGGCCCTCGGCATGTGCTGAGAGTATCATTGTGGTCCTTGGGGCTTCCAAAGTTGAGTAGCCTTGGGTTAGACGGTTACCCAGTTACCCGCTTTTTAACATCAGCAGCTGATGTCACAGGAAATGTCATAATCAAAGTGGTCTTTATTAATTTCTGCCCTCTCCTTGCCACGTCAGTCACCAAATTGTTTTTTATCATCACTTTTCAACTGCAGGCATAGGAACCTAGTGCCTCTATCACTTAACAGTTTTGAAAGGATGTCAGCAACATCAATGATCTACCCTACTCAGGCTTTTCCCTCTACTTCTCCATTTGATGTTTGCTGTCAGTAGCACCTTCTCCTCCATCAAGAAGAAAGACGAACAACAGCCTTTGTAGTCACTTTCAATTCCACTCCATAGATCAACTAAATAAGGGGGCTATAGCGTGGAATAATTTGCATCTTCCATCAGAAGCCTGAGTGCATCTGACGGCTAACTTTCTGCAGCTTTATGTATTCTTAATCCGTACCTGAACTTTGTCTTTCAGGAGAAATGTAGACCAAATAAATATTTTAATGCCAAGTCTATAATCTCTTTCCATATAAAAAAAAAGTTTCCTGGGGGGATGAGAGAGTGATGTCATCACATTGTCTGCGTTGCCCTGCTCCCCCCGCCGAGTCAAAAGGGGAAGCAGCATCTATGGGTCAGGGCAGGATTGGGCCTTCACCACTGGAACTGGGGCAATTTCCCCCTACCCTTAGGGCTGGGCTTGGGCACGGCAGAAGAGGGACGATCACAGGGGCTCCAGCAGCTGGGGGTTCTGGCCCAGCTTGATCAGTCTCCCAGCTTCTCCTTTGGGGGTGCCCTGGGCTCCCCTCTGGCCCCTGGTTCCCTTGCAGGAGGGTCAGGAGGCGGAAGCAGCTCGTTGCTGCTCTCCAGGTGGGAAGCGGCTCCAGCTCCCTGCTCTGCCGCCTGCTGCCAGGCTCTGGCTCTCACTGCCTGGCCGCCTCCTCCCAGTGGCGCATTGGTGGGGGATGGCCACAGGGCACTCAGCAAGCTCTGCTGCTCCCCCATTCCTGCTGCTTCCCATGCAGCCGCCTCTCGCCCTGCTTCTGCTTCCAGGTCTGGGGCCCCACCACTCGGGGACCCAGCAAGGAACTGCCACCAGCGCCTGCCCCAGGCCAGTGTCCTGGTCCGAGACAGATGGCAGCGGCGGTTCCCCGCTGGGTCGCAGAGTGGTGAGGCCCAGAACCCGGCAGCAAAAGCAAGGCTGGAGGCAGCCGGATGGGAAGTGGCGGGGATGGGGGGCAGCAGAACATCATAGCGGGGACGGGTGGTGAAACAAGGCCGGAGCAAGGCTGCAGGGGGAGCCGGGCGGGCTGAGCTGGTGAATGAGCAGGGTGGGGGTGCAAGGTCTCGGCAGAGTGTTGAGTGAGGGGAGTGAGGGTGCGGGTTCTCAGAGGGGTGCTTGAGTGGGGTAGGAGTGCTGGTTCTCAGCAAGGTGGTGACTGAGGGGGTCGGTAGTGCAGGGTCTCGGCTTGGGAGGGATCAAGTCTGAAGTGCCAGTGTGGGCTCCCAGCGTGGCCCCAGCCTGCCCACTCACTCACTGCCCTGCTGAGACCCTGAACCCCCCCAGCTCCCTCACTCACCACCCTGCTGAGATGCTGCACCTCCAGCCCACTCACTCATACCCCCCTAGTCGATACCCTGCACCCCAACCCCTTCTCACCTCCCCAACTCACCTCCCTGTGAGACCCTGCATCTCCAGCCCCCTCACTCACCTCCCTGCTGAGACCCCAACCCCAGCCCCCTCACATACCTCCCTGCTGAGACCCCACATCCCCAGCCCCCTCACTCACCATCCTGCTGAGATCCTGCATCCCCAGCCCCCTCACTCACCACCCTGCTGAGACCCCGCAACCCCAATCCCCTCACTCACTGCCCTGCCAAGACCCCACACCGCAGCCCCTTCACACACATCCTCTGCTGAGACACTACACCTCCAGCCTCCTCACTCACCACTTCCACCGAGACCCCGCAGCCCCAGACTGCTTCTGCCCTCTCCCCTCAACCAGACATCTACCTCCAGCCTTCGCCTGCCCCTTCCCCCCTGGCCAGAAACCTTCACCAGCCTGCTGCTGCACACTCCCCTGCTCCTGCCCTCTCCCCCCAGCCAGACACCTACCCCCAGAGATAGGGGAGTTGGCAAGAGTAGCACTTACGCTCTCTGGCCGTGAAAGCCGCCAGAGAGAGGGGGGTTGGCAAGCGTAGTGTCTGGGGGTAGGGAGTAGAGTGGTTGGCACACTTGGCAGCAAGGGACGGTGGTTGGTGAGCATAGCAAGTGGGGGGGGAGAACGCAGCCCCCTAGTAAAAATTATATTTAGATTATTATTAGCTATAGAGCAAGGATATTAATAATGGTTAATTTACTAGTCGAATACTCGATGGTATTTCCATTGACTACTTGATAGGCACTTCCACATTCCTTCTTTGTCATGCAATATACAAGAGCGCCACATGGAGCTGACTCCGGGCTCCGTGCGGCACTGCCCCTTTGAAACGCTGCAGCGGTGCTTCAAAGGGGCAGCGCCACACGAAGCCCAGGATCAGCTGTGTGGCGCTGCCCCTTTGAAACGCTGCTGTGGCATTTCAAAGCAGCAGTGCCACATGGAGTCCCCAGCTGATCCAGGCTCCGTGCAGCACTGCCTCTTTGAAATGCCACAGCAGTGTTTCAAAGGGGCAGCACTGTCCTATCGACTAATTGAGTACTTAAAATCGTTAATACAGGTTGAGCCTCCCTGGTCTGGAACCTTTGGGACTCAACTTGCCCCGAATGAGGGAGTTTGCCAGACTGGCAGAGATCAATCCTGCTCCTCTGCTCTCCCAGGGTATGTCAGCAGAGGGCTTCCCTCCCGCACCACCAGGGCACCTCTGCCCCCTGCTGCAGAGCTCCTAGCTCTGCCACCCAGGGCTGGAAGGGCTCCCAATGCCATCAGGGCTGCAGAAGCCCCCACAGTCCCGGGACAGTCGCTGCCCTGGGGCTTCTGGCTCCACTCTGGTCGCTGAGCTCCTAGGGCTCTCTGGTCTAGCAACATCCATGTTCCTGATAGAGCCACATATGTTGCCGTACCAGAGAATCCCTGACCACAGAGGTTCAACCAGCATTTTATGGGTATTACGGTAATGCAGAAATTAAACTGAGTTGTATATCACATTTAATCCTCAGAGCTGTATTAGTAAAAGATGCATAGAAATATATTCATTTCAGAACAATAATTATTAATACTTTGATAGGAAATTGATTAAAAAGGAAGTGAAATTTTACACCTCGGTACATTTCCTCGGTACATTCAGTGACAGAATTCAATATGACATTGCTCAGAGTGACAGCATCATGCTGGAACTGCCACCTGGGGGGCTTATACATCTTTACATTTTTCACAAAAGAGAAATTGAGTGACAGTTCAGTAAAATGCAGCTTTTAACTCAAGCTGGTAGATGAGAAAGTCAATGAAAATAGTCATAGTTTGTTTAGGCCCTTTGGTGATGAATCTTCCCATAAAAACAGCTGCAACTTCTCACCTAACAAAATGCTTTAAGCGGATAACATAACACATAAAAATAGAGTGGGAAACTTCTATTGAGGATAAAATGATTTAAAAGCAACAGAGGTTCCATTGGTATAATTTAATAAAGTGGTACAAAATTATCCTAGAAGTTTGATTTTGCAATACTGATGTTGTGTATCTACCCTTCACAGACTTACTCATAAGAATATGGAATGTGGTAACATACAATCATCAGAAACTACCTAGAGACATCTTGTTTGAGAAGATTAATCTAAACTGACTTCATTTTTCCTTTATAAACCTAATGCTCTATGGTAAGTAATAAACACAGGAGCCTAAATCTGATCACATGACCCACAATATTACATCCTCCAGATTTAGAAGATTTGTATTGGTCATAATACAGGCATCAGAAGGAAACAAGGGTCTTCTCAAATCAAATATTAAAATTATGAAAGGTATTGTATTGCTATGCTATTCGCTGCTAAATAGCTATTGTCGATTCTTGAAGAAGCAGCATTCAAGCTGATTGCTTCAGTATATTTGTATTTACTAAACGTATCACCCAAGGCTTTAGATGTATTTGCATACTTGAAAGATAGCTTAAATAAAATATATACAATTTGTTCAAAGTGCTGGGAGGGAGATGGGAGAAATTAATAAAGATCAGCTTGATTATGACATTTTCTTTGAACTCAGCTAGATTTTAACTAATTATTTCAGTTAAATTGAAATGCACTTACAATATACATATAAAACCAAATCGCTGATAAAAGCAGGTATGTTTTTAAAAATTACAACTTAATTTTATTTTAAAATCATGTTATTTACAATAAACAGCTTACATAGATAATTTCTAGACTGTCCATTGTGAATCTTTTTTTAAGCGTGTAAAAGACTTCTGGTCATGATTCAAAGAATGTAAAAGACAGAAGTAAATTATGATCTAGCCCATCCCACAAGGATCACTGTATGAGAATTTTATACAGCATTTCTATTATTTCTCTATTTAGATCGGTTATGGATTCTTCCAGTAACAGGGAATTTAAAAAATCTACATCAGCAGGTGGTACTAGTGTATTCAGGTCTACAAAATGATGAAGGCTCACAATATATCAATCCACCACATTTACCGGGCTGCTCATGATGATAAAATAAATATTTTATGTATTTATTTTGATGAACAAGTAAAGTACTTGCCCTAGTCCTGAAGGCAAAATATGCAGTGATCTAAAGTGGTTATAAAATTACTTAAACCATCAATCTAAGTTTTCTTGTGTTAATAATGCGTTGTAACTTCTTATGGTGTTCCACACTGGCAACTGAAAATAAATCCATCTCCTACTCTTTTGCATTTATAGGTCAAACCTCATATGTCACCCCCATGATACATCATCTCCCATCACTTCAAATTAACTTCTGAACTTTTCTGCGTACATTACATTTTTCTAACAAGACTGTCACTTTGTTTCCTTCTTTGAATTCTCTCTAGTTTACCACATATTTAACGGAAGAGATTTAAAACAGAATGTAGCACTCCAATCAAAAACTCGTCCATGATGTATGAAGATGACCAATCACCTTACTGAACCTACACTACAACATCCTATTTTACAGATCTGCACTGTGCTATTAATACACACACACACACACACACGATTGTTCCAACTCCCTTTGTTCCTTGTCTTTCATCTTCTCTATTCCCAGAAATTTGAACTGTTACTGACTTTTGTTGATATAAAGCTTATTGCTTGTAGGAGTGACCTAGCTAGATCTAACATAAGTCTTCCTCATTTTTCTATGCCTTGGACGGGTTATAATGTATATAGTGGCTTCCTAGTCTCATTCTTGCAGTGCAACATGTCTAATACCAGAACAAAGGAAACAAAACGTATTTTCCAGCTCAGGGTCAACATTAACAGGATCAGGAGAGAGCATCAAGAGAAACAGAGCCTCATTGAACACATACTCAGAGGCCCCAAGAAACAAGACTTACCTACTAATTCTTATATATCGAGCTTAAATATTACAAGTATAGATGCATTAGAAATCCATAAATAGAAATAGGAATAATGAGGCCATCAGAAACACCATCCCCGATAACAACACTGCACACCTAGTGAGAGCTCTGAGACGTTGTCTACACACACAACTACGTCTGTTTCAGAGACAGTTTGTATCTTCAAGTCATTGTTATGGCTGACCTTGAACAACATTTCCTCAGCTCACGCCCCTTAACACTCTTACTTTACTTATGCTACATCAATGACATCATCATATGGACCCACGAAAAAGAGATTCTTGAAGAATTTCACAAGGATTTCAACAACTTCCACCCCACCACCAACCTCAGCCTGTACCAGTCCACACAGGAAATCCACTTCCTGGCCACTACAGTACAATTAAATAATGGACAAATTTCTACTACCCTATACTGGAAACCTACCGACCGCTACACTTACCTTCATGCTTCTAGCTTCCATCCCAGACACAATTCTCAATCACCCAAGCCCTAAGATACAACTGGATATGCTCCGATCCCACAGACATAGATAACCACCTACAGGATCTATATAGAGCATTCCTGAAATAACCATCTGGACAAATGCAAAAACAGACTGACAGAGCCAAAAAAGTGACATGAACTACTTCAAGACAGACCCAAAAGAGAAAACAACAGAATTCCACTTGTCATTACCTACAGTCCACAACTTAAACCCCTGCAACGCATTATCCACAATCTACAACCTATCGTGGAAAAGGATCCCTCACTCTCAAAGGCCTCGGGGAAAGGCCTTTTCTCGCTTACAACCTAAAACAAATTCTCTCCGGTAACCATGCTACACAGCTACATCATAAACATCCAGAAACCCGGCCCTGCAATCAATTCCAATGCCAATTCTGCCAACATATATTTATAAGCGAATTCATTACTGGAGCCAACCACATAAGTCACCAAATCAGAGGTTCATTTAACTGCACATCCAGGAATGTAATCTATGCCATCAAATGCCAGCAATGCCCCACGGCAATATATATAGGACAAACTGGACAGTCTCTACAGGAAAGAATTAATGGACACAAATCAGATATCCGTAAAGGGAGAATACAAAAACTTGTTGGGGAACACTTCAATATGCCTGGGCATTCATTAACAGATCTTCAAGTGGCTATTTTGTTACAGACCAATTCCACAAGCCAAATACACAGGGAAGGACTGGAACTACAATTCATTCACAAGTTTGATACTCATGCTAATGGTTTAAATAAAGATACTGGATGGCTGGGACATTATTGACCTACCAAACAATGAAGGTGCCAATGGTTCTTTGTATAGTTCTGGTGTTAGTACTCTTCCTCTCTAATTGCCTCCTAATGGTTCTTATCTGCCTCTTTTGACTATCCAGTCTTTAGGTGCTTTTTACATTCCAGCACAGCTTTTCCCTTGTTATTTTTATACCTACTGCCTCTTCTTGTTTCCCCCCTCCCATTTTTTTCCTTCTCTCTCCCCCGCTTCTCCCCTATTTATTTTAGTTCTGGATATCCAACACTCTGGTCATCTGAAGAAGTGGGCTGTGCCCACAAAAGTTCATGATACCATCTACATGTTTTGTTAGTCTATAAAGTGCTACCAGACTATTTGTTGTTTTTTAAGTTTATCCTGTACAGACTAACTCAGCTACCCCTTGAAGATTTTGAAACACAAAAACATTCATATGAAAATATAGAAAAGAGAATCAATTAAAAAAATTATTCTGCAATGGGAAAATGTCATTGTATAGTTTTAAAAATACACAATAAAGCAATAAGTTTCTCTCAAGCATGTGATTTCTATGACAATATATAGTACCTTACATGCAGTAACTTCTTTTAATAGTTTTGTTACTTCTGGAAATAGCATCAGCCCTGATTTCAGTCAAATTACTTCAGATAGTCTTCAGTGTCACAGAGAATTTGGCCCACTGGACTTATTCAGTAAATTTAGCTTTACATTTTGGTATGTATTATTTCCACTGCTGTGCTACTGAATTCAGTATAATTCCATCTTCTTAGTTCCCTAAATGACTTTAAGCAATTACTGGTATGTGTTTTGTTAATATGCATTCCCACTAAACATCAACTGTGGGCCTACAGAACATTCTGACCAGCATCTCAGATGGGACTTAGAAGTGATACACACATACACTGCAGAACACATTCTGATAAATACATTAACAAATCAGTTTGGAGTGTGATTTAGCTGCATTATTTTGATTTACAATGGTAGGAGTTAGCTAACAAAAGAGATCTTTGCTTTATTAGCCCTAACTTCACAGAGAAAAAACAAGAGTAAAGTAAATATGCTTGTTATTTAGGCAGGTTTTACTTAGGATGCATCCATTTATCCATCTCACTAATGTTTACAATTTGCAGGTTATATTTCCCACTTAACTGGCAAAGCAAATGAAACATGTTGTTTGGATGGCATGTCAACTTGCCCCTTTACAGATTATCTATGCTTTTAAATTGGCAAGGAACTTTTATTCCCAGAGGAAGCTACAGTTGTTTTTCAGTGCATATGTTCCAGCTACTAAGAACAAAGTTCAAGCTGCTTTTCCATTGTTATTATGGCACTCACTTTCTAATAATTCATATGAGATATCATGCAGTAGTTAAGTTAAAAAGAACTGTGTGATTGGACAGCTTCTAACAGGAGACAAAAAGCCTTTCAGTTCTATGGCACTTGCATTAGACCAGCCTAAACTTAGCTTCTATATACGGTAGTGTTAACATCCTACAATGTTGGGGACTAGTATACAACATTGTACACAAAATGTTCAGGTACTGTAATAATAGTAACTGATTACAGATCTCTGTTACATAACAGGAATAACTTTAATAGCCCTGTTACAGGACTTATGAATGGGACCTATCTATCTGAGCCCAGGTCTACAAAGATACACAACTCCAGGTACAAGAATAGTGTTGCAGGAATCAACAATACCTTAAGTAGAATTTCTGCAACTTCTCCTCTGTGGGAGAAACTCTCCTGTCAACTTCCCTTACTCCTTGCAACCCAGTGGAGTATTGAGGTTGACAGGGGTGCCATCAGTGGTTGATTTATCATGTCTTTACTAGACCAATAAACTGAACCCCAGATCACTCTCCAGAGTGTCAATCACAGAGAAAGTGAAGACAAGCCGTAAGGATCTATCATCATAGTATCTAAGCACCTCACAATATTCCTGTGAGGAAGGGAAGTGCTAGTATCCCTGCTTTACACATGGGAAACTGAGGCACAAATGGTGTGACTTGGTCAGGATCATGCAGGACATTTATGACAGAAAAAGGAACTAAATTTGGATGTCCTAAATCCCAAGCTAACACCCTACCATCTTTCTGGCCTTAATTAGCACTTTTGTTTGGCACACATTCATTACAAACACACATCTTATCAAATTTACTTCTGCTTATAACATGTTTATTAGTATTTCTTGCGGTTTTCTAGGTTTTTTAATTGTTTTAAAACTTGCCAAATTTTCTACATAATCTTTAAATCTAGCCTTTTAAAGTTTTTGATTACTAGACATACAGGCTTTTTTTGTTTTTTCCATATTTGTTTTAACTAGTGACATAAAACAGCCAGGAGTAGGTTGGACATTTTTGTACCTATGTACCAATGCAGAGCCATGTTGGTTTTAGTGGGGCTTCCCTTAGGGAAATAGGTCTGTCTGCATGCACACAGCACTTTACAGAATCAAGTCCTCAGTTGTTTCTGAAAGGCTACATCTACACTACACAGTTATTTCAGAATAAGCTATTCCAGAATAGCTATTCCGAAAGGCTGTGTCTACACTGGCATGAATTTCCGGAACTGCTTAAAACGGAATAGTATTCCGTTTTCAGTTTTTCCGGAAAAGGAGCGTCTACATTGGCAGGCTGCTTTTCCGGAAAAGCCCTTTTTCCGGAAAAGCGTCTATGGCCAATGTAGACGCGCTTTTCCGGAAAAGAGCCCCGATCGCCATTTTCGCGATCGGGGCTTTTTTCCAGAAAAGACTACTGGGCTGTCTACACTGGCCCTTTTCCGGAACAGTGTTCCGGAATAAGGACTTATGCCCGAGCGGGAGCAGAATAGTTTTTCCGGAATAGCGGCTGATTTTGTACAGTAGAGCGTCGTTGCTTTTCCGGAAATTCAAGGGCCAGTGTAGACAGCTCGCAGCTTATTCCGGAAAAGCGGCTGATTTTCCAGAATAAGTGGCCCAGTGTAGACACAGCCAAATAGTTTATTTTGAAATAGCACGTCTATACTGCAGGGAAACCTCAAAATTAATCCAAGGCAAGCTTCTAAATGAGGTAGATGTATTATCTCAATTTAGAGCCCGAGGAGGAATAACTTAGAATGGCCCTGGTGAGGGGCTGTTTTGAAACAGCAGAAGTGGGGAGTCTACACAGCTCCTATTCCAAAATAACTATTTTGGAATAGGTGTTATTCTTCATAGAATGAGGTTTACAGAAGTCAGAATAAGCTGTCCATTATTTCAAAATAATTTCGAAATAACAGAACTGCTGTGTAGATGCTCGCATAGTTATTTTGGAATAACAGCCATCATTCCAAAATAAGGCACACCCAAAGTGACTGGAGTCCAATAGCAGGTACTAAACTTGAGAAAATGTGCATGAAGATGGTTTCTTATGAGTAGATTAGCAGGGAGGCACAGAGCTTAGCTACTCTCAGTCCTAGATATTAGAATCCTGCCCAGTGGTGACAACTTTTGCAATTTTATCAAATACAGGCTTTTTTACCTATCTCAAGGAAACAATGAAAGACCATGAAGAGAACTGACTGATGCTTGGAATTTTATTTCCATGAGCACTTCTGGCATTTCCAAATTCGTTTGTGTTTCAAATGAGTGAGAAAAACAACAGCGATAACATAACTAAACAAACACACATGCACGCACGCGCACACGCACACACAAAACCCAAACAAATAAATAAATGTCCTGTGAAATGGAAGTTTCATTTGAATTGAAAAGTTCAGTTTTAAAAATTGTATATTATTATTTATAATATAAAATTCAGAACAAAACATCATTTAAAAACATTTTTATATTTTTTCCCTAAAATAAATGTCAAAATACACATGTTCTTGGGGAAAGTTTTGATTTAAATTAAATAGCATTTGCTAATGGAAAATGGTTTCATATATATATCAGCTCTAGCTACCAAACTCCCTTGTTCAAAATAGCTTCCAACTCTGATTAAATGCCTCAAAGACTACCCCAACACTACTGTTTACCCAGAAATGTAAGGATATCATTAAATCCTTCCTCAAACAATTCCTAGAGATACTCTATGACCTCACCCTCCACAAACCCACCGTACAGATAGTCTACATGTTTTCAAAACACATAAATAAGGGAACTCAAGCAGACCCATCATATCTGATCAGGGAACTCTTAGGAATATTGTGACTTATAGAAACCATCCTCAAGCCACTCACCCCACAAAGGGCCAACGTTCTCCATAAAGCAGATTTCCACCACAAAGCCCACAACATTTAACAACCTCCCTCAGAACACAATCCTTGTCACCATTGTTGTCATCTCCCTATACACAAACATCCTCACGACAGCATCGCTGTCTGCTACAAATATCCATACAACAATGGACATACTCAAATATCAAAGCGAAACATGTTGCCAAACTCCAACATTTCATCCTCATCCATAACAAATATTACATTAAAAAACTCATTGTTCAAACCATAGGAACAGCCAGGGATAGTAGGATGACTCCCCAGTATGTCAATCACTTCATGGGCCACCTTAAGGAAAAAAATTTGGACAAGTACATTGAGAAACTAATGATATATCTGAGGTATACCAATGATATTTTCATTGTTATACTAGATGATGTAAACTCCCTCATAGATTTCCACCACAACCTCAACCACCACCACCTAGTTATAGAACTCTCTAGAATATGCCCATATAAACTTTCTGGAACAGCTTCAGAAATTGAATGCAACAGACAAGCAACACACATCAATCACCACTCCAACCTTTACAGATGCAGGAAACAACCCATCCCACCAAGAATTTTGTTTTCTGAAGGCAGGCACTCAAATACCACAGAATACATTCTAAGGATAGAGCCCAAGATATACACCTTAACTAATTTGAAACCATCTTCGCCAAACAAGTGCACTCAACTAGAGAAGTAGATTGCATCTTGGAATGGCCCTCTCAAAAACCTAGAAAGAACATGTCTCAATACAGAAATTAAACCCTCTCTGAGCCACACCTTTCCTTGTCAAATACCACCACATGCTGGAACCCAAACGGGGCATCATTAAACAAGTGGAGCATTTCATCCTATTTACCTCCGATCAGCAAGCTGGTTACCATTTCCCTACAGTCCAACTGCATATGGAACTGAGGCTTCCCCTTCTAAAGATGGCTGTCACCTTCCACATTTTCAGTTAGAATCGTCCCCAGCCCACAGATAAAAGAGCAGCCACACTTTGCTTTTGAAGGAAGAGGGGCTAATTCATGGGAACATGGGGGCAGTAGAGAGGCTGTGGGGGAGTAGGAGATGAAAAAGAAAAG
The DNA here is from genome assembly GCF_049634645.1 of Pelodiscus sinensis. Lineage (NCBI taxonomy): Eukaryota > Metazoa > Chordata > Testudines > Trionychidae > Pelodiscus > Pelodiscus sinensis. The sequence goes on from NC_134719.1 coordinate 13,358,696, forward strand.
GGTAGGGAGACTGAAGTGATGCAGAAAGAGACAGATGGGGGTGAGACATAGTGAGGGATAGAATGACAACTTGCCAGCCCTGTGGGGAATGGAGTGTAAGAGACAAAGATTCCCCTTTGATCAGTAAGTTGAAAGGACGCCTTTTTGCATTCACCTTGAAGGCTGCCTTTTGACCCTTAGGATCCACTATGAGCTAGAGGTATGATTCCCCTAGCTGTGCACACGTTCATGTTGATGAGAGCTGTAGCTTCAAAAGGCAAAAAAATAAACCCCACATACTTAGCATTTTAGAAAAATCTTATACATTTTGAGCCATATTTCATGATTTTGAGGTGCACATTTCCTGGTTTTTAAGTGTGAGGGGTTGCTATCCTGGAAACTGCTGTCTCAATCCAGAGCATGAGACTTGGAAGCCACAGGACACTTTTTTTTTTCCTACTGAACTGCTCCCCCCTACTCTCCTGGCAGCCACCAAACATTCCCTCTCCCTCTTCCTGCAGCTGCCCTTTTTCTCAGACCCTGATTAATTGAAATTCTGATATCCTGGCTATACAAACCATTGCTAATATCTTTGTTAATATGACTGATAAATCATACACAGAACACAAAAGGTTACCCTGAAATGATAAATAAGCCAGGAGCACATTTCTAAGGACTGATATATTTTGTTCAACATATTCTTATAATAAGAGATGCTCGGAAAAACACCATCTCTCTGTTTTTCCCTTTTGTAATCCTCCCCGATGAATGCCACATGTTGAAATAATCATCCTTCTTAATCAAGGAAGTCTGGAGACAGTGAGTGTACAGTAATTCCTTCTGCCACGCTTGCTTACATGGGTTATGTCTACACAGCAGTGTTATTTTGGAATAACAAACGTTATTCCAAAATAACATAGTCTGCATCTACACAGCAAGCAGTTATTTTGACATAATGTCAAAATAATGGCGAGCTGGAGGACTTCTTACTCTGACTCCTCATTTTACAAGGAGTAAGGGAAGTTGGAGGAAGAGTGCTTTACCTCGGACTTCCTGCTGCATAGACAGCACCAAATGCCAAAATAAGCTATATTAACTTAAGCTACGCAATTGATGTAGCTCAAGTTGCATAGCTTATTTCGGCGTTAGTCCTGCTGTGAAGACATGCCCATGGAGTGGGAACTCATTTAGCAAGTCACTTCACCGACTGAAACAGGATTCCTTACAGAATCAGATCCCTCTGAATGCAGGTGGCAGAATTGGTCTCTTTATGACCATTTATTGCGCGTACCAAAAAATAAGACCCTTCACTTTAGAGCTGAGCATGCTCCATTCACAGAAGTTGTTTGCCATGAGCCGGAATCCAAACTAGAGTTCCCCTGCATGATTGGCACCTGCTTCCTGCTACAAACTCAGATCAGAACTGCACCACTATGCTCTGTTATATACTCGGGGCAGCTTATGTGACACTCTAGGCCAGTTCAGCCTGAATCTCATGCATTTGGCTGAGTTGCAGAAAGGAGCTGCAATCCTCCTGCAGCAGCAACCTGACGCTGCTACTGCACAAGGTGTCAAAAGTTGGAAAAGAAGCAGCACCAGAAACAGTAGTTAGAAAGGGCTGGTTAGAAAGGAGGATGACAATGGAGTTAAAGGAGGATTCCAAGAGGAGGGCAGAGGACTGAAAAGATGTAGAATGGGGGACAGGAGCTAGAAAGAGATTGGGACAGGCTAACATGGCAGTAATGGGCAACCAAAGCTAGGGATGTGAAAGTGTAAATGTGTAAACAGTTAACTGATGAGCCTGGGCTCATCAGTTAAGCTTCACGGTTACACACATACACCCCCACCACGACTGCTGCCTCTGTGGGAGTTGTGCAGACGGGAAGCTAGCCTTTAAGCCAATTCCCTGCACATACCGGCTCCTGCAGAGCCGTTTCCTTTTGCTCCTGTGCTGCTGACTCTGTATCAGAGGCTGCAGTGCAAGGAGAGAGGGGACCAGGCAGCTCCATGGGCGCTGGTAATGCTGGCAGCCACCTCCTCACTGCATGTAAATGTGTAATCACTATACATTTACCTGAAAATGCATTTTAACATCCCCTAGTGAGTGGGCCACGTGAGTGGTCTTCCTTCATGCCAGTGGGCCACAAGATTGAAATTGGTCATGTGCACTAGCCATGACCACCAAAATAAGATTAAATACATTGATACATGGCACACCGGATATTTCAAAACAAGAAGAAATGCTTTAATAAGACATATAATAGAACTGTCATCAACATCAAATAATAAAAAAAGAAATATTTACACTTACTTTACAATACATTTAGCGCCACTTTTGGTTGGATCTGTCCTCCACAAGCTTTCTTAGATTAGGAGTAAGGGATGTGCAGACACTTTGCAATTCAGCACCAAGTTTTATATCCATTACATTCCTGACCAGCCTTTTTCTCATCTCAAGAGCCTCCTGTCCAGGCTCTTCCCTTTCCCTCCCAGCACCTCCTGAGCACCAGGAATAGACTGATTTGCTCCTCATCCTCCTCTCTCCTAGAGCTTACAAGCTGTGAATCAGCTGATTCATGGTGCTCTCCAAGTGCAGGGGCTCCCAGCAAGAGGTATAAGGGAAGGGGGCGGGGAGGGTGTGTGGACCACACCTGGAACCCTGATGGGACACATGCAGCCCATAGGCCACAGGTTGAGCACCACTGTGATAAGGCTACCTCATATCCTACACCCTCAATGACCCGTCCCCCCACTCTGCCTCAAGTTGCAGGACTAGCACTGTTCCTCCTAAAGGCTATTATCTGTCCCCAGACCATGGTGAGACATGCTGACAAGGCAGTGGTTTTTTTTAAATCTAGTTTGACATGTTTCTAACCCCTTAGAAAAGAGGGATTCATTCACCAAGGCTATCAAACATGTTGATGTCTTCACCAGCACTAAATATGTGCAATTTTTAAATGGTAAGAACTACGGTCATATGAAAATTATTTTAGAACTCTACACTTAGTGCATGGAATTTGACAAAACTTGGTACCTATACAGAGCCGAATAGAAAAATAATGTCCTATGTACCTATTCTTAGATAGCAAGATTAGAGGACGACACAGTCGGAAGTTCATGTTATTTGACATATGAAACACACATGATATTTGAATTTCACTCTTTTACAGACAGAAGTAATAAGAGCAAGAATTAGTCTCCAAACGCATTGCTGAGCAGCTAATAATGATTCTTAGAGTCCTGACAAAGTGAATGCACTCACTGATATAGGTTAATACTGTGATTAAAGCAATGTCTGGCGTTTCACCATCTAGTAGATTGCTGTTGCAATCTACTTTCACTGTTGCAAACTACACAAATAAAAGTTTATCTTCCACTAAGGTTAAATACATTCAGATATAGTGAGGCTTTAGCCACACCCCTTCCTGACATTAAAAAAATCCATAGGCTACAGACATCTGGTACACTGAAAGTGTTGCACAAGGCTTTTTGCCATGTCCCTCTCTGGCATCTAATTTAATGGGAAATGGAAGGCTAAAAATTTGCTCAATGTTTTGAAAATGTGAGGATAATTATTTGTGTTAGAGCATGCAGCAAACATGCTCTGGTGCCCTACCTTATTATGCAGAAAGGCCACAAAAACCCAAGCACAAACTTGTGTAGGTCAAACAGATTCTACATATTTTAATAACATTAAGGTCATTTGTATGGATTTATATTTTAAATTCCACTTGTTTCATATTATTTAGATAGACAATACTGTGTACAGAAACAATCTATTTACACACTTGCGTAAATTAAAATGATGTAAACATGGTAACAAAATGTTAATAAATCAGCTGTTAGCATACTGTGGGCCTCATGAAATACCTGGTAGGCTTTAAACAGCCCAGGGGCTACAGATTGGGAACCTTTGTTTTTTTAGCAAAAGATGGCTTGGTTGCATTCAACCAATTGCTTTATAAAAACACCAAGCAATTTTTCCCTATCAGGAAATGCAATATAACACAAAGAGATCTTATTTTCATAACTGGGAAGGAATTTCTTGTTATCATGATTAAAAAAAACCCCTAATCACCGAGTATATTGGGTCAAGTCCAGCGATGTACCCAATTATGCCCTTGGTTTTAAGAAGCCCAGGACTTGGAATTTACGAAAAATCTGTGTTTTCACATGAATTCAGGCAAGCTAACATGTAACCCTTTCATAATATTTTGAGACACACACACTAATAATTGTACTTATTTTTTTAAAACCATGTGATTTTGAATGAATGAAACACATTGGTTATGAATTCCGAGATTTCAAAGCTTGTCATGCACAATAGGTTAACACAAATCCTAGTTTAAATGCTGACAAAAGGTACTGCTGAACAGTAATGTAATGTCATTAGAAAATGTTGCTTTGGTCATGTCATCTTAAATATATTAATGTTTCTTCAATATTAGGACCTAGCAGTCTAAAAACATATTCCCAAGGGTTTTTAACTTCTGCAAGCACTACTGACAACAGAGAATTAATTATGTTGCATTGGTACTATTGTCAATCAAAAGTGCTCATCAAAACTTCACACAGATACCTTTTTACAGATTTGTCATGTCTAAATGTTTCAGGGTGTCAACCCTGAATAACCTTGTTACAAAGGAGGTATTTAAAGGGTTTAGAGTTTAAAGCAGGCCAACAACCTTGAATATTTTAAAGCAATAAGAAGCTTAACCACACTTTTAAGCAAGTCTAAAGAGGCATAATTTGAAAGGTACTTATAGCTACTGTCTCTTTATTTTCAGATTTCAGGCTTTCAGAACCTCTGGTTTAAACCTAAAGGGGAATTTTTTTTCTCTTTGAACTAAGTTACTTGAAATGGAAATTTCATCACTGACCTTGGAGAATTCAGTCTCTCCCAAACATCAACTGCTTTGAAAAATTCAGCCTGTGTTGGGATATAATGAGTGTGGTAACAGAAATGACAAAATTTGACCTGCAGATACTGTAAAAGACGTTATTATAATGATTTAACGTCATCAGCTAGAAATGAGTGCATTTGATGGTCAATACATTCACACACGTTCAAAATTATATTTCTGGATTTTTCCACATTTCTGATAAGTAACATGCCAACAAATCTGCCCTCAGTGTCTTTCCCTTTCCTCATCTCCGCAGCACAATTCACTAGCACAGTATCCCTGCTACTTTACACCTCAAAAGACTTAAAAGGAAATTGGCTACATTATGCCTTATATATATTTTTTAAAGGATTTTAACAATGGGTAAAATCCGACTTATAGTTACATCCATCCATCCACTGACGCCTCACTTTTTCAAGAATTCTTTACAAATTGTTAACCCATCAAGAAGAGATCCAGGAGCATCAAGACACCATGCATGTGGAGGAAGAAATTAGCCCAGCCAGAACCTGAACTCTGAGCAACCAAGCCCTCTTTGAAGATACTGTAGGCCTCAGAGACACATGGGGCAGATGCCTTCTTAGACTAACCTAAAAGAGCCAACTCACCAAAGGAGGATGGAAGGGATCAGTAGAGTACTTTTATAAATCCAGTAGCTTGGTGACATCACAAGATGTCATTAGTGTTTTTATTTTCCAGAACAAGGTGTTCCCCACCGTGGAAAGGGGAATAGATGGAAAGAGTGGGCCTATGGGAGTTTAGGCACTACCTGCTCTAATTGTTCCTCTACTCTCCCATGCTGCATACCGTATTCAGCCTTGGTGGCTCCCGAGAGACAAGCTGGCCGCAGGGCAGCCAGCAGGATAGCATTGACCTCCCCTGGTCTCACAAACTCCTTGGTCCAGGACGACTCAGGTCCCGAGGGTGCCAGACCAGGGAGGTCCAATCTGTATGTCTAGAAATTCCTACTGAATCGTCTGTGTATCTTTTAACTGATATCATGACCAAGATTCATCTTTCCCATCCTCAACTCAAAATCTGTTGGAAAAGAAAATACTCCTTTCAGCACTAGAACACAGAGTAAAGCTTTTTTTTAAATATATATCTTTGGGCATATTCACTCATTTTAGAGCTATCTAGATTCAACCAACTGGTTATATCATAAGATGCAAACCCTTCTCTATGATTTCAATCTCTTTAGCATGTTGACAGTTTATGCATAGAATATAATATGAGGAATTACTTAATTCAGTAATTAATTTATATAATTTTCTAGGTTTCTAAATATATAGGATTTGGCTTATCTTTATTTGCTGAAGTGACCATGATCTTGAAAACAGTTGTGAGATTATTTAAAGTGAATGAATAATGAAATCACCTGCCTTTCTAAAATCTGTACATTAAAAGCAATGTTATTGTTCTCCTCAGAGCTGCCTGCTCAATGAAATAAGCCCATTTCATTGCTAAACCTAAACACTCATGAGTCTGCATCAAAAGTGAAATGCACTTTAGCATTACAGTCAGACTATCACGGGCAACAGTGTTTGTTAGAAGGTCCTCTTGAAGAGCCAAAATCCTCCCTGCCTGACAAATAGTCAGCAAATAGTCTCAATGAAGTCAGTGGATATGCCCACATTAGTCAGATGAGTAAGATGTGACCTGAAAAGAACTTGGATAAATACCATCCTCCTGAGGGCATCCTCAAAGCATGCACACACTTCAGCCACAAATTACAGTCATTTTTAATATTTTAATTATTATTTGGATTTCTAAGCAGGCCTGAAGTCACTCCTTCTTAAGACCTCACAACGTCATTAATCCCTCTCTATTCCGACCCTACAGTTAAATTATTTGTGCATACCCTAATCAACTATTCTCTTGATCATGAGGACTTCCTCTCTCTCCATCTTATTACCTACAACTTGCCCTCTTATCAGTTCAAAATATGTCATAATAATCTGTCTTGCATGCTTCTGTGGCTATGTCACTGATTCTTTCTTGCATCATCTCCCCCACATGCTGGATATTAAATGTTGCTCCTGTTTTCAATGCCCTACACTAGTGGTTCTCAACCAGGAGAAAATGTACCTCTGGCAATACTCAGAGGTCTTCCGGGGACACATCAATTCATCTATTTGCCTAGTTTCACCAACAAGCTACACAAAAAGCACTAAACTAAAATGTCATACAGACAATGTATTTATACTGCTCTATGTATACTATACACTGAGATGTAAATACAGGTGGAAACTCTTAACTGAAAGTCTCTGGTCCAGCAATTGGACCATGGATGTTCCAGGACCAGAGAGTCCCAGTAGAGGTCTAGCGCCAAGGAGCCCTGCAAGCTGGCAGGGTCATGGGGCATCCCGACAGGGCTGCGGGAGCCCCATGCACGACGGCAGAAGCTCGCTGCAGAAACTGCAGAGCTGCCCGGAGCGGCAGCAGGAGCCAGGCTCTGCAGTGGGAACCCAGTGTCCAGAGGCAGTAGGGCTGCACAGTGCGGAACTGAGAACCCCGGTGCACATACAGGTGGCAGGGCTGACTGGCACGGCAGCGGGAGATCAATGAGCAGAAGCAGTGGGGCTGTGCAGCACAGCAGCAGGAGCTGAGCGCGCCATCAGGAGCCTGGTGTGCAGAGGTGGCCGGGCTGTCCAGTAAGGCAACAGGGGCTGACAGGGCAGTGGGGACAGCAAGAGGTGGGAGCCAGCTGGGAGGGCAGTGGTTGGGCCAGGACTGTACAGGAATGGTGGCAGGGAGGGCCAGAAATGACTAGCCCTACCCTGGCAAATGTCCTTATCTGTGATGGTCACATCCCAAGGGTGCCAGACAAGGGAGGTCCAACCTGTACAATATTTATATGATAATTGATATATATTATAATTATATGGTATACTGTGACACTTTTGTATTTTTCTGTCTGATTTTGTAAGCAAGTAATGTAGTTTTTAAGTGAGCTGAAACCTCAGGGGTATTCAAGACTCCTGAAAGGACTGCAGTAGTGTGGAAAGGTTGAGAGACACTGCCCTACCTCATCCATCTCCCATATACATCTCAAACCTGCAATTCCATTTTGCACCCCCATCAATCTTTTACTTAACCAGAAGTCACCTTTGACACTCAGTGTCTCTCGCAAACATGTCCACATCTCTTCCACATCTCTAAAGTCTTGAACTTTTCCTATTCCTGTTTATCAAGCTACCAGTTTCATTTCATTCAAATGTTTTCTTTAAAAAATACACCTCACAACTAGACTTGTTTCCTAAGTATTATTCATAAACACAGTGGAGTTGCGAAGATCAGTTCATTAATGTCTGTAAAACACCAAGATATTATGATGAGAGCATCATAAAAAAGCCCAGGAGAAAAATAAATAATTTTGTATTCAGTGCAGGGTTTGGTTGTGTGCTGTAAATAATGCATGAGGCCACACAATGAGTAATAAGGATAAAAAGAAGCACTGAATAACTACCCATACAGTTAGCACTGTCTATCCTGTACACTGAATTAGGTAGGGGGTCTTGTGGAAAAAAAGTATGTGATCATGTAATTGAAGACTGTTTCATAATGCATGATGGTGCTGAATTAAGGCTGCACAGAGAACTTCAATTCTGGCTTTTCCCTATTCACTTTGCAACCTTAACACTCTTTTAATGTAATGTTTTTGAATGTAATATTGCTCTAGTTAAAGATATTACAAAAAGAAGGAAAGAAAGTGAGGCAGAGATGAAGAGACTCTGCATGTAGTTTTCATTTTAGATCTTCAATGCTTCTTTAGAATTCCATATTTTTGACATTTTTTATGTATTCTACATCCAGTTCTCCTTAAAGGAGTAGATAGCCTATCACATCTTGAAGAGACACTTCACTACTGAATTTATTAAAAAACAGTATTCCTGAAACATCCATAAACATGCCTATGATAAAATAACCATTGAGCAGATATTGTACACAAATGCATTAGAAACATGTAACTATACAAGTATTAAAATTAAACCCTAAGAAAATCAAAACCTATAATGTTCCTGATTGCTTCTCTGAAATATGTAATTACATGTGATTTTGAACATTTCACTTCAACATACAACATATGAGACTATCTGACACTGGCAGCACAAAGCAAAAGTGGAGCATTAATTCTGTTGCACCAGTAAAATATTACAGATGTTTTTACTTGCACTTTAATTTAATCTTCAAAATGAAGCTCTACAATATGGGGATGGCTCAGTATCTTTTCCCTATTACTTTGATGGCAATTTTACAGTCAAAAATTAAATTAATAACTAACCTCAAAAGAATGAGCTTAACTACTTTTCACTCCCTGGATCGTTCTTTTCACTACATAATCTCTCCTCAAACTAAACTGAAAGAATCTGCGGTGTAATTAGAGAACCCACATTAGCTGCTCAACATTTGCTGGTTATTAAACTGCTGCTACATGCAGAAAACAAGTTGACTGGAGAGAGAGCTCTCCTTTCATTTGAAGAAGAGACTCCTATGAAATATTAATATTTGTAAACAGGGCAGAGCCTCTGGGACATGTGGGCAGCTTTGCACTGCTCCCCTGGACAAAAGCAGCCTAACACCTATGTGTAACTTGTACCAGATGGAGGGTGACCAGATGTCCCATTTTTAAAGGAATAGTCCCCGATTTAAGCCCTCCTGCAGGAGTCCCTACTTAAAATGGGCATGTTGCCCCGTATTTTCTCTCTTCTCTCTCACACACACAGAGTTGTGCAAGGGGGCCCAGTCGCTGACAAGGATGAGTGTGCAAGTCTGGTGGTCGTGCAAAGCTGTGGTATACAAGGCCAGCCACTCCCCCTTATGCTTCATCAGTGCAGTCCCTTGGACAACAGGATCCGCACTCCCACCTGATTTCCAGCCAGCTGTGGCTGCTTGCTGTGGTGGCTGGTGAGAGCAGGCAGGCAGTGGCTCGTTACATGTAACCTCTGCTGTCCACGCATTGGCCCTTCACAGGTTTCCCCTCTCCTGTACCCATCTCACCCTTAAGCCCACTGCTCTCGTATATCCCCCCAGTGCTGGGTGGAAAACCAACCCCTAATGAGATCACTCAGTTCACCAACAGCCTGGCTGGCAGGTTCCTTCCTTCCCCACTGTCTCTGGTTAGGCTAGCACCCAGGGAAACCTCGAGAACCTCTGGCCCAGGGCACTAGCCAGGAAGAGCCAAGCCTTGCATGTGCCAAAGCCCCACACAGCACTGACACGGGGAGCGTCTCTACCCCTCAGCTATGCTCTGGAGTAGTGGCAAGGAAGCTATTGCCAGCCTGTTTGTGCCCGGACCCTGCAGGCTCCACAGGGTCCTCTTGACATGCTGCCCCCGCCAAAGATCCTTCCTCCACGGAGCGTGGGGCTGCTCTGTCCCCTACACACCCTCTCCCCTGCTGAGTCACCTTTCTGGCTGGGTTCGCTGAAGCACCTGTAACCAGATTCCCTTGGCCCTGGTACTCAATGCATCCTTAGGGCTTACCCCTCTCCCTGCATGTGCTGTGTCAGGGGGCAAGAGATGGCTAGGTTATGTTGGCAGCCAGCAGCAGCTTGGAGGTGTTAAAGATAGGGAAGCAGGAGAGAAGAGATGACCTCTGATAAAACAGGGCCAGGCCACCCCACCCTCATTCCCACCCCCCTTCATCTGCAAGCAACTCCCATTCTTTCCCTTCTGCATAGTGCCTCAAGGCTGCTGCTTGCCACTTTCTGGTGTGAACCCCGACAGAAATCTGAGAAGGGGTTCTGTAGCCCTGCATGCTCCTCACATGTTACCTTGAGAAGAAGAGGCGTGCCAAGAGAGACGAGTCTCCCTGGGTAGGGAGGGTTGGGTCAGGTTGATGAGTCACCTCCATCCCCACGTGAGCGAGGTGAATGGGAATGTGTGTGTGTCACCTCTCCCAGTGCAAACCTTAAAGATAAAATGTACATAAAAAGACTCCAGCAACATAGTAGGGCTTCGTCTACATTGGCAAGGAGTTTGCGCTCCCGCTCAGGGATAAGCCCTCTTGCGCAACTGTTCTTGCGCAAGAGGCCACTGTATCTTGCGGAAGAAAGCCCAATGTTTAAAATGGCCATTGGAGCTTTCTTGCACAAGAGAGCGTCTACACTGGCACGGTTGCTCTTGTGCAAAGGCACATGCCAGTGTAGATGCTTTCTTACTCAAATACTCTAACGCAAAAACTCTTGCGTTAAAGAGTATTTGTGCAAAATCTTGCCAATATAGATGTAGCCTAGGTTTTTTTAACAGGGGCTCAGTCAACTGGATGCTAATTTGAATGTTTGCACTGCATAGTTCTGATTCATCGGCATTGAACTCACTTGAATATGAGCAATTTCACCAGGTGTTCTATATTCAGCATAGGGAAATACTGTCACCCAAGCCAGAAGGATCCAGGCTTCTTGATTACTTGTTCTTACTGCAGTCAGTTTAGAGGCACAAGCTGCTCCAACAAATCCTGGCCATGATAATGGTCCTTTCAGGACTCAGCAGAATTTAGAGAAGACCAAGGTTGGCCTAGATTGCACCAGTAAAGCAGCCTGTCACGATTACACCATCTTTCTTACACTTCTTGATTTCAGTTCGTGGTCTGGATCACCATTTTTAATACACACATAAAATAACTGATACTGATCAGGCCGGATTTTCAGAAGATTAGGAGCATGTGCAAAACATGCACACACACTCGTTCTTTCCTAAACTTTAGAAAGTCTGGCTCATTAAGAAACCCAAATATCTTAAAACATAAATCTTATATTCTCAAAGCCCAAACCCGCATGATGTAGGCACCCTCTCTCAAATGCCCTGCACCTTCAACACCCCATGACCAGGACCCTGGGTTTGTAATCCTTTCTAAAGTGAAAAATTATCATCTTCAACCAGGCTGTCTCCTGATCTTTCGTCTGTTTTGTTTTAGTCCTGAAGCCTATTTTGCTTCCCATTCTCCTTTGTATTTAATCTCTACTGTGAAACTATGGAAATCTTGTCAAGTGCTTGTTGAAAATCAAACTACAACCTTGGTATTTCCTTTATCTATTAAGGCCATAATAGCTTCAAAGAACTCCAGCAGGTTAGCTAAGCATCATCTCCCCTGCTGGAGTCTGCTGCTCGCTAGCCTTAAGAGAATGGTCAGACCAGTGTTTCACATTTTCTGATGCTCGGAGGATGCGCCTTTGTAGTTAAATGCCAACCAAGTCATTTTTTAAATCATCAATTCTGAACAACATTTCTCATTTTCAGAGGTTGCCTTCACTTTTTTACTGAAGGCAGATGTTGAGGGACAGTGCCCCTCAAACTATTTCCTCAGAGTAAAGCTAGAGGAGACCAGGGGTCCTAGTAGCTAAAAGGGCAAACTCAATCCTGACTGATGCAGGTGGGAATGGGAAAAAGTCTACTATGTACAGATGTCTAAGAAGACAGACCAAATGAGCTATGCCCAATAAATTCAGATACTATTTAACACTGTGCTCTTTCTTAAGGATGCCCAACTGATTATTGTATTTATAGTAAATATTATATCGCCTTATTTTATTGTATTATTCTACCAGTTACTGAATGCCTGAAAACCTTGGTCTCTGATCAATACCTGAGTTTGAGATATCATTCTTTCACATCTCTATGGAGACTGAAGTAAATGCACTGTTGCAGTAGTAATGTGTTAGAACTGTGTTTATCAGTATGTAGGTCATACTCATAACCCACAAGGAGGTCACTAAAGCTATTTATATAAAAGGTTAATATGCTGGCTGTCTCCATATCCATACGCACTACAGTAAAACCTCTCAGCCCTGTGTCAATACGCTTTTTGAAATAGTAATAGCCTGCATATAATCTCACAATATAATTTCATTTGCAGCATCTACAAAGAGCCAAAGGTGCTTAATGTGTCCATTTGATCTTCCCCATCCCACTAATCTAGGATAACAATGGTTGCCTTTACATAGAATCGTAGAATCATAGGACTGGAAGGGACCTCGAGAGGTCATCGAGTCCAGCCCCCCGCCCTCAAGGCAGGACCAAGCTCTGTCTACACCATCCCTGACAGATGTCTATCTAACCTGTTCTTAAATATCTCCAGAGAGGGAGATTCCACCACCTCCCTTGGCCATGAAAGAGAAGAATCTTATAGAACAGATATCTGCGTCGAGGGACAGAAAGCTAGTTGCATTTAAAAAAAAAAAAAAAAAAAAGATTGTAAACTATGGCCCAGACACTCCCATATATCTGTTGCACACAGCAGAAGGGAGAAAATCTATAGCAACAAACAGATTGTGTGGCCATCTCTGAAGGGAGCAAACAAATGTCTAATCTGGACACTCCCCTGAGAAATGTGCACATACAGTGTGGCTTACCCACTTTCTGACACTGAAGAATATCTGTGTGGGCAAGGACAGGTGCGGAGAAGGAACTAGATAGGAGTTGCAATAAGCCACATGCTGATATAGTCTCCCCCTCAGTATGCACCCTCCTGAACTGCAGCTGTTCTGTAGGCAACATTAAGGAGTTAGTGCCTTCTGAAGTAGCATTCACTCCCACTGTGTACTTTGTTATTTGTCCTTGCAGAAGACTAGAGGCAAACAGGGATTTCTAGCCAAAGCTCCCACAGCTCCTGATCCTGCCATGCTGTAAGCTGACTGGGGTCTATGAGACTGGGATGTTGCATACCCAAATTCCTCTGCCTTTTTGGGTTCCATCCCTTTTTCCTATGTGCACTGATCAGGAATGGAGAGATATGCAGGCTCAGAACATTTTTGTTCCCTTGAACTTTCAATAGGAGGGAAATATATGGGCTTTTATTTCCAACTCCATTGGTTGTGGAGTGGGCATGGGCTGTCTGTTCTAAAACTTGGTCCTCAGCCCAAAGGCCAATTTCTAAAATATACTTTAAGATATCTCTCCCTCTTTGTTCTAGAGACACTTGTGTTTATTACTGACAATAATATTCAAAACAGCTGGTGTTGCTTTTTGGCTAAAAGAAATCTTCACAGAGGCCTATGTGAAAGGACTACTACAGTAACAGCAGGGTTGCATTATTTGTTTTGGCATATTCCCCAGGGGCATGCTGAGGATCTCTGTCAGTTATGGGCAGCCTGCGACCTGCAAGCTGCCCTTCAGGGTAATCTAACTGCCAACTGTAAGACATTTTACTGATGTTGACCATCTGCACGCCCTGCCCCCTGCAGCTCCCAGTGGCTACAGTTTGCCTTTGCTGGCCACTGCAAGCTCTAGGAAGCAGCAGCCAGCACATTCCTGCAAATCCTTCATCTGCAGGCACCGCCCCCCCCCCCCCCCCGCCAGCTCCTATTGGCTGAACTGTAGCCATTGGCAGTGCCGGCAGACATCCTACATCATCAAAATGTCTCATGGCCCACAATCAGATTACCCTAATGGGCCACAGCTTGTCCACCACTGATCTGTGTCATCATTTCCAAATCCCACTCCAAACAGAGACCCCAGAACCTGCATGGATCCTTCTGGGGCGGTATAAGGAATGTTGGGAAGACAGCTGCAGAGTGGTCTGACCCTCCCTTGCATATGAAATGAGAAAACTTCTACAATGTCTGCTCTTCACTGGGAATGGTCCCAAATTTTTTAAAGAATTTTTGCTCAGGCCTTAGCCCTTTATCCACAGACTTATGTAGGTATAACTACATAATACAGTTATAGCAACCAAATCCCAGTGTAAACAATGCTATAGGGCTTTTTCTGTTAACATATGTACTGCCTCTCAGGGAGGTGAAGTACCTATACCCAGGGCTCGACAAATCACCGAATCTACTCGCCCGTGGCAAGTAGATTTCAGCCCATCGCCTCGTTCACCAGCGGCGCATGCATGTGCAATGCGGGTCTTGCGCATGCACAGTGTGGGGCTGGCGAGCAGATTTCACTGCCGTTTGTCAAGCCCTGCCTATACCCATCAGCACAGGTAGTGTCTTCACTAAGCCCTACAACAGTGCAGGTACAGTGCTGCAAGTGCAGACAGGCCCCATATCTCACATTATTTGCATCTATGGAAACCCTGTTTATTTTGTGTATTTACAGTATCTGCTTGGGGTTATGTGGTACAGGTAGGACCTCCCTGGTCCAGCACCCTTAGGACCTAAGTGGTACTGAACTATGAAGTTTTCCAAACCAGGAGAGGTGAAGGCTTACCTCCCAGCTATCGGCCCTGCTCCCCTTCCAGCCCCACTGCCTCCAGCCCTGCCAAGGCTGCGCTCCCACCTGGGAATGGGGCTGTGCTCCCCATTGCGCTGTGATGCCAACCCCTGCTGTCTCCAGCCCTGCCAGGGCTGCACTCCCTGCTGTGCCGGCCCCAGCCAGGCTTGCACTCCCAACACCACCAGCACCGCTGCCTCCGGCCAGGTAGGGCTGTGCTCCCCACTCTGCCAACTTGATTGGGATTGTGTTCCTGGACACCGGCCCTGCTGCCTGGGCGGGGTTGCGCTCTACTGAACCAGCCTGCTGCCAACCCAGCCCATGAACCCAGCCAGCCGGGGCTCTCTGATCCAGCAATATCCATGGTCCTGCCAGACCACAGATGTTATTAGACCAGAGAATCCCAGATTTTAGAGCTTTAACCTGTACTACTTTAAAAAGGTATCCAATTGCATAAAACTCCAAGCAATGGGTGGGCCTGATTTTAAAACGTGTAAAAGGACTTTGTCAACGTGAAATGTATACTTTTTTATAAGAAGGAGTTAAAAGCAGTTTCAGGTCCTGCACCTAACTCCTGAGTTCTCTCTCAATTTTTGTTTTGTTTTGTTTTACAATAAAATTGTCTTGGTTTTAGTTTCTGTGTTTGTTTAAACTTTCATTCTCTTGCCATGTGAAAGACCAACACAAAAAAGGGAAACAAATGAAGTGAGAAACAGTAAAACGAAGCATACAGTACTATCGATCATGCACTCAACACACTGAAAAATATAGACAAAATATTTTTCTAATGTCTTTACTCTAAACTTAGCTATTAACTGTAACAATAGTAGGCAAAAAAAAAAAAATCAAAACTATGTTGCCCTCTCCCCCGCAACATATATTGTCACTTGTAATTCCAATAGGTGTAGTATATTTAAGTTTTCAGGCAATTTTGCTTTCAGATAACTCAAATATATTAAGTAGGAGCATACTGGTATGTAGCAAACATTTACTGTGTGCGCTCCATAATGGAACATTGATTATTTACCCAAAGCACATAATCTAGAGGCATCACAACCACGTCATCTTTTCTTTATTTCTAAGGAATAAAATGAATGTCGGCGCCTGACACATTTATCATTGTCAGGATGAGCCTGTTATCTAGTCAGGTTCACTCGCCAGCTCTTTGAACTCCTCAGACAGGAACAAGTCCTGTGAAATGCATGAAGGGCTTACAAATTCAGCTACAGTAGGTATCAAAAGGGCAACACATCTGTTCACTGGTCTTCCTTATTAATAAGTTACTGTGGTATTCCAAAAGTCTACAGCTTTAAAGGTTAAGATTGTTGTGATTTTTTTTTAACTAAGATCCTGTGAACTTATTATGATATTTAACTAGAGACTTAGGGGTCTGGCTTCTTGAATATGGTAACTGAAACCAATACAGTTTTCTAGTCACACTTTGCTCTGTATTTGTTTCTCTAGAAGTTGATCAATGGACTGACTAATGCACTGTTACCGAGCTAGTGTGAGCTGTTAGTTAGAGCACGTGACTGGGAATTGGCAGCCTTTGGCTACATACCCAGCTCTGCCACTGCTTTGCTCAGTGATCATTAAGGGATCAATTCTGCCTTCAGATACACAGCTGCAGCTACCTTTGAAGTCAATTTAAGATTCACCCATGTACAGAGAAATACATGAAAGCTTGTTAATTTCCATACATAATAACTAACTAAGATTTGCAGTTACCTGACCTCTGCACTGACAATTTTCAAGTTATTTCGTATAAGCAGCTCAGGAATATAAAGCACACCATTGCAGACAGGATGATAACAAGACCTCTTTGTTTCAGATAAAAGTGGCAAGGTTTTCTATACCATCAATGTATTTGGGGACAGAATATGGCCCTATACCCCTTTATGCTTCAGTTTCACCATATGCAAAATGGTACCAATTATGCTTTCAATGGGTGTGTTCATACCATAAGTTGAATAGGTACCATTGTGAAAGATTCTCTCATTCCTAGCAGCATTCCCCATACATGGCTGAAAACAGCACAATCTTTCAAAACAAAAGAAACATTAACATGCACGCAAGGCGACAACTTGGCTGGGAATGCCAATCATTAATATTTCTATTAATCAAGTTGAAAACTTTAGATAAAAGATGGCAGAAAAGTGTTATCGTTATCAACATGTTTGTCCCCGTGGAATACTTCTCTCAGCCACATAAGGATCCAGTCACTAATCCAACCCTCTAGATGCATTTTAGCTACTAATCTGGATGAATACAGTAATTCCTGTTCAATTACATTCATTACACGACAGTCTCATATTTTGGGGATGGATTTTCTCCTTCTAGAATCCTCTGAACAGAATTTCCCTGACAAGGAATAAAATCCTGATAACGAAGTCCCCTGGGAGTCTTTCTACTGATTTTAAATGGCTTTGGATCAAGCTCAAAGTTTACCTGAAAATTTAATTTGCTGGCCTGATCGCTCTGCCCACGTACCACCCTTTTTGAAGATGCTTCAAGCAGGGCTCAAACATGTTTTCTAGCATCATCTACATAAAACCATTTTCATTACTGGGTCATCTGGACCTATTGCTGGCATTCACTGCTAACAACCCGTACATTTCCTAGTGCAGACACAGTCCTTAGGGCAGTATTATAACCCTGAATTTTCACCTCCATCTGGATGCATTATGTGGATAAATCCTCATTTGGGAACATACCATGTAGTAGGCTCCTAATTATTAATTCTGGTTGCAGAGTTTTGACTATTTTTACAATAGAGAGGGGCTGTGTCTAGACTGGCAAGTTTTTCCACAAAATCATCTGCTTTTGCAGAAAAACTTGCCAGTTGTCTACACTAGCCGCTTGAATTTCCGGAAAAGCACTGATGATCTCATGTAAGATCGTCAATGCTTTTCTGGAAATACTATGCTGCTCCCGTTCGGGAAAAAGTCTTTTTCCGAAAGACTTTTGTACAAAAGGGCCAGTGTAGACAACACAGTACTGTTTTCCGCAAAAAAGCCCCGATCGCGAAAATGGCAATTGGGGCTTTTTGGCGGAAAAGCGCGTCTAGATTGGCCACGGACGCTTTTCCGCAAAAAGTACTTTTGCAGAAAAGCATCCTGCCAATCTAGACGCACTTTTCCGAAAATGTTTTTTTAACATGCCAGTGTAGACGTAGCCAGAGAGGGTAACATAAGAAAGACTTTGGAGAAAGATAATCTCATGCTGATCAGACTCTCAACTCCTTCTGCCAAACAACGACAAAGAAAAGGCTCTCTCCTGAACTTACAGTGCGGTGTGTCTCAATTCAGTCCAATTGTAAATGTAGTTTTAAGCAAAGTGTCACTCCCTCAACTAAAATTCTTTAATCAGCACAACTGTTTAACCCGCTGTGTCTAGATACGATATTTTTAAAAAGGACCCGCTCTTGCTTGTGAAAGCAGGCTCTTTGCTGGTCAGGCCTCTCGCCTGTATTGCCATCCAAGCAAAAGGTCAACTTCCCCTTAATGAAAAACTCATACACTATGTAACTTAAAGACCAGCGAAGAACAGGAACCAAAACCAGACCTAAAAAGTATATGTAACGTTCGTGCTGGTTGTGCTGACTGTGCCATGCCCGATAAGGCAGAAAAGGAAAAACAGGAAACCATCTCACCCCTTTACTCCTGTCCCTTAACAGACAGGGTCTGCTAGCCTATCACAAAAAGCATGCAAAAGCTTTCTCTATAAAACAGCTTCCTCTCCTGTATCAAATTGAGGAATCCCGAATAAACATTGGAAGGCAGAATACGAGCCAGGTCTGAGGACTAATCACCCGAGGGCCACCTCCTGCTCACTAAACTAAATGGTATACGTAACGTATGCCAAACATAACATATACCAAATATGTTGTTGTTATTGTTGTAGTTTGTGTGTCTGTTAAATGTAAGTATTGTTATCTGAAATTGTTTAGAAGTATTGTTAAGTAGTAGTGTTAAGAGTTTTAGATAAATGATTAGTCTTTTAAGTAAGACTGATGTAAATGTAACTGTTAATAATCCCTGATCCCTTGTTAACAACTATTAGGATTTAGAGAAACCTCAAGGAATTTTCTTTACTGTATTGCATTTTGCTTATTAGTCATTCT